>NC_066534.1:1124633-1479984 GCF_024679095.1 Eriocheir sinensis
CGGCCGGGGCTCCGGCCCTTCATCAAGCCTTAAGCCCCGCCCCCTTGTTGCAGCACGACGGCAACTTCCTTGGCACGACGTTTTATCGCACTTGTTTGGTGTTTTTTTCCACATTTTTTTGGCATGGTGTCGTGTGCTGTAGCTACCTGTGTATTCAGATGGAAAAACAAGAAGAAATATATAAGCTTTCATTCATTTCAAAGACCAAAAACTAAGAAAAAAATGGATAGAAGCGTGCAAAAGGAAAGACCTAAATAAATACAATGACATAAAGAAAACCCACATGATCTGCTCAATGCATTTTAGTGCTGCGTGTTTTCATTTTCATACAACATATGAAACCATAAAACTATCAGTATTACCACACTCCTGCCCAACACTAAACCTGCCAGGACTGCAGCGCACCATTAAGAACTTCATTTCTTATGAGGAACACATAGAGTGAGTATTAATATTATTGATCAAAACATACAGCTACCATGACTGGGTACAGATCCATCCACTGTACTATAAGCTGGAGATGTTTGCTGAATAAAGCGTCAATCATATCATGGTCATATAGCGACAAGGTGATTTTAATTGAAGGTTGCAATGATATTGAGCACCCCACACCATTATTATTATTATTATTATTATTATTATTATTATTATTATTATTATTATTGGCATAGCTGGGTCATGTTATATCAATGAAATACACTAGGGGACACTCGATAGCAAAAAGTTAAAAGATAGTTTAGTCACCGCAAAAAGAGAGCAACTGGAGTTAAAAAAAAACTTACTTATTCGATAGGTAACTCTCCGAAATTATTGTTTAACGCTAAAACGTGAACATAAATTGTATCTTTATACATAAATTACCGGTGATTTTAGTGAACCTGAGAGAGAGAGAGAGAGAGAGAGAGAGAGAGAGAGAGAGAGAGAGAGAGAGAGAGAGAGAGAGAGAGAGAAGAGAAGGAGAGAGAAGAGAGGAGAGAGAAGAGAAGCAGTGTTCTATGCACTCGCCACGGAGCCTGCAACAAGGGGGCGTGGCCAAGCCTGGCTAGGCTAAAGAGTTGCCAACGAGTGATTTCCTCCCGCCGCGCATGACTCTACCTCTTCTTTACCTTCCTTGTTCAGACCCACGTGGTTGGCTTCCGAGTCACAACATCGCCTGCTCTCTAGCTAACAACACCTCAGCGCTTTCGCCCCATATTAACTCGCGGTAGTGCTGATTTAAACTTACTCTCGAGGACAACAGGACTCCTCCAGAACTTACTTCAAGAGACCACTTCTTTTGAAACCCTTCGAAAGATAAGTGCCTCATACAGTGATTACAAATAGGTATTACTATCAGGCCTGTTAGGGTTATCGTTGTAGCGCTGGGAGGTGGTGCTTGTAGGGGAAAGACCGGCACCCAGTGGCGTTCCTGAGGGGGGGGGGCGAAGGGGGGCTGTTTGAAATCGCCCCCCGGGCCCCAAAGTGAGGGGGGCCCCAAAATGCGAAATTTAACCATTGCTGCTATGGCAGGAGGACAAGCTAAATTCAGTGGCCCCAAAATGGTCAAGGGCCCCATTTATATTTGGACCCGAAAGACAAATTTGGGTCTCACTAAAGGGCCCCAATTTTCAATTTTGTAAACAAAAATGTAACTGGATTAAGTGGATCTTCAATTATTCAGTGTGCACCTAGTTTTAAGAAATAAAATGTCTGAAATTTGCATTTACAAGTGCCTTTAAAATGATTCTACAATTGCTCATATTCTAAAAAATTTCCCGGGGTGTGGGGGTGGGGCTAACACCCCACTAAACCCCGCCGCTGCTTTGGCTCATTGTGCTCGCCTCTCACCCCATAAGAGGGGCCCCAAATGGGAATGAGCCCGCCGGGCCCCAAAATGTCTAGGAACGCCCCTGCCGGCACCCCTGCTGTATTAGTGGTAAGTGGCTTGTGTGTCTTTTTGTGGAGTTGTCCTGGTGTGGTTTAAGTGTCTTGCGAGAAACATAACCGTTGGGTACGGTAAATTCACTGTATCACATTCTCTACATCCCAGTTCTAACAGAACTGCTCTCATCTCCCTTCTCTCTATCATACTTTTCACATTCCAGTACCAGGTGCTCAATAGTTTCATCCTTTCGTCACATCCTATGGTATCACCCTAAGGTACATAAGGTTCCTGTTTTCCAAGTTTAGAGTTGGTCTTGATACCAACACAGGAAACCAAAGCTCACGCCTCTCACACGCCACTCCACTCCACCTGGTGGTCACACCACTCTCACACACACCACAGGTGCTCACAGGCATCTTCAAGAGTAAGTAGGCTTACTCACAGCATATAAACTAGGGTCAGAAGAGTCGCAAAATCGGCGTTAAATCAGATGAATCAAGTCCGTCCTTCTCTCTCCACTCCATTTTGAATATTCTTGATCTTGATCTTGATGTTACAGGTGTCTCAAGATTCCTCTTGAGCCAGGCATTTGAAACGGCAGCTCCCGTAAAAGACAAAAAAAAACATACGAACAATACACAAACTACACACTACTCTCTACACCTGGAACACCACAATCATCGTCTCTGTCATCTCCTCACTCCTAATTGTTTGCGCCTTTTCCTCGGCCGGACTAAACAGCTGATTTGCAACAAAATAATGTGCTATCCAGATTAATAATGAAGTTTTATTTTAACTTTTCAGGCTTCGAAACTATAATGACCTTTAAAATTAGAGAAAATTCACAAAATACGTTTTAGAACACTCCTGACAGCTGATCCAAGGTGGCCCGCATTACCAATATGGGTCCCACATCAGACCCATGCTTGTGTTATGCCGGACGTGTTACTTGGGTTCCGTGTCGCCGTCAGGAGACTCCGTGGGAGGGAGATATGTAAACACTTTGCACTGCTTCTGCAGTTTAATATTCTTCCTTAGTAGTTCACTTCACTCTGACTCTTCACTTACCACTAAATTACTAAGACTGGGACTATCCCCTCTCGCCCTCTTCTCATATATATATCCAGAACAGTACAGTATAGAATGTTACAGTATATTTTAGATCATACAAAAACATGTAGCAAAAGTATGTGCGAGTTGGCAACACTTCCCGCCTGGCGCCTGGCCGCGCCCCGCTGGGCGCGGACGAGGCTTTGCTCCCCGCCCCCCTGCTCGCTCTTCCCGGAGCCTTCTAGAGGCCCATAGACGCCGGGGGAAGCTTCCAGCATAACACTTATAAACATTGCCCACATATTGCCCACAAAGGGCCCACATGGGCCAAATGATCCCAACTCCGCCCACTCACAGCCCCTATGAGGCCCACATTTTTTGCTGGCTGGGACAGTACTTGGAAGCAGCAAGGATATCGATGACACAGTACTTGGAAGCAGCGAGGATATCAATGACACAGTACTTGGAAGCAGCGAGGATATCAATGACACAGTACTTGGAAGCAGCGAGGATATCAATGACGCAGTACTTGGAAGCAGCGAGGATATCAATGACACAGTACTTGGAAGCAGCGAGGATATCAATGACACAGTACTTGGAAGCAGCGAGGATATCAATGACACAATACTTGAAAGCAGCGAGGATATCAATGACACAGTACTTGGAAGCAACAAGGATATCAATGACACAGTACTTGGAAGCAGCGAGGATATCAATGACACAGTGCTTGGAAGCAGCGAGGATATCAATGACACAGTGCTTGGAAGCACCGAGGATATCAATGACACAGTACTTGGAAGCAGCAAGGATATCAATGACACAGTACTTGGAAGCAGCGAGGATATCAATGACACAGTACTTGGAAGCACCGAGGATATCAATGACACAGTACTTGGAAGCAGCAAGGATATCAATGACACAGTACTTGGAAGCAGCGAGGATATCAATGACACAGTACTTGGAAGCAGCGAGGATATCAATGACACAGTACTTGGAAGCAGCGAGGATATCAATGACACAGTACTTGGAAGCAGCGAGGATATCAATGACACAGTACTTGGAAGCAGCAAGGATATCAATGACACAGTACTTGGAAGCAGAGAGGATATCAATGACACAGTACTTGGAAGCAGAGAGGATATCAATGACACAGTACTTGGAAGCAGCGAGGATATCAATGACACAGTACTTGGAAGCAGCGAGGATATCAATGACACAGTACTTAGAAGCAAAGGAGTATATCAATGACACAGTACTTGGAAGCAGCGAGGATATCAATGACACAGTACTTGGAAGCAGCGAGGATATCAATGACACAGTACTTGGAAGCAGCGAGGATATCAATGACACAGTACTTGGAAGCAGCGAGGATATCAATGACACAGTACTTGGAAGCAGCGAGGATATCAATGACACAGTACTTGGAAGCAGCGAGGATATCAATGACACAGTACTTGGAAGCAGGAAGGATATCAATGACACAGTACTTGGAAGCAGCGAGGATATCAATGACACAGTACTTGGAAGCAGCAAGGATATCAATGACACAGTACTTGGAAGCAGCGAGGATCTCAATGACACAGTACTTGGAAACAGCAAGGATATCAATGACATAGTACTTGGAAGCAGCGAGGATAGCAATGACACAGTACTTGGAAGCAGCGAGGATATCAATGACACAGTACTTGGAAGCAGCGAGGATATCAATGACACAGTACATGGAAGCAGCGAGGATATCAATGACACAGTACTTGGAAGCAGCGAGGATATCAATGACACAGTACTTGGAAGCAGCTAGGATATCAATGACACAGTACTTGGAAGCAGCGAGGATATCAATGACACAGTACTTGGAAGCAGCGAGGATATCAATGACACAGTACTTGGAAGCAGCGAGGATATCAATGACACAGTACTTGGAAGCAGCGAGGATATCAATGACACAGTACTTGGAAGCAGCGAGGATATCAATGACACAGTACTTGGAAGCAGCGAGGATATCAATGAAAAAGTACTTGGAAGCGAGGATATCAATATCACAGTACTTGGAAGCAGCGAGGATATCAATGACACAGTACTTGGAAGCAGCGAGGATATCAATGACACAGTACTTGGAAGCAGCGAGGATATCAATGACACAGTACTTGGAAGCAAGGAGGATATCAATGACACAGTACTTGGAAGCAAAGGAGGATATCAATGACAGTACTTGGAAGCAGCGAGGATATCAATGACACAGTACTTGGAAGCAGCGAGGATATCAATGACACAGTACTTGGAAGCAGCGAGGATATCAATGACACAGTACTTGGAAGCAGCGAGGATATCAATGACACAGTACTTGGAAGCAGCGAGGATATCAATGACACAGTACTTGGAAGCAGCGAGGATATCAATGACACAGTACTTGGAAGCAGCGAGGATATCAATGACACAGTACTTGGAAGCAGCAAGGATATCAATGACACAGTACTTGGAAGCAGCGAGGATATCAATGACACAGTACTTGGAAGCAGCGAGGATATCAATGACACAGTACTTGGAAGCAGCGAGGATATCAATGACACAGTACTTGGAAGCAGCAAGGATATCAATGACACAGTACTTGGAAGCAGCGAGGATATCAATGACACAGTACTTGGAAGCAGCGAGGATATCAATGACACAGTACTTGGAAGCAGCGAGGATATCAATGACACAGTACTTGGAAGCAGCGAGGATATCAATGACACAGTACTTGGAAGCAGCGAGGATATCAATGACACAGTACTTGGAAGCAGCGAGGATATCAATGACACAGTACATGGAAGCAAAGCGAGGATATCAATGACACAGTACTTGGAAGCAAAGGAGTATATCAATGACACAGTACTTGGAAGCAGCGAGGATATCAATGACACAGTACTTGGAAGCAGCGAGGATATCAATGACACAGTACTTGGAAGCAGCGAGGATATCAATGACAAAGTACTTGGAAGCAAAGGAGGATATCAATGACACAGTACTTGGAAGCAGTGAGGATATCAATGACACAGTACTTGGAAGCAGCGAGGATATCAATGACAGTACTTGGAAGCAAGGAGGATATCAATGACACAGTACTTGGAAGCAGCGAGGATATCAATGACACAGTACTTGGAAGCCGCGAGGATCTCTATGACCCAGTAATTGGAAGCAGCGAGGATTTCAATGACACAGTACTTGGAAGCAGCGAGGATATCAATGACACAGTACTTGGAAGCAGCGAGGATATCAATGACACAGTACTTGGAAGCAGCGAGGATATCAATGACACAGTACTTGGAATCAGCGAGGATATCAATGACACAGTACTTGGAATCAGCGAGGATAACAATGACACAGTACTTGGAAGCAGCGAGGATATCAATGACACAGTACTTGGAAGCAAAGGAGGATATCAATGACACAGTACTTGGAAGCAGCGAGGATATCAATGACACAGTACTTGGAAGCAGCGAGGATATCAATGACACAGTACTTGGAAGCAGCGAGGATATCAATGACACAGTACTTGGAAGCAAAGGAGGATTTCAATGACACAGTTCTTGGAAGCAGCGAGGATATCAATGACACAGTACTTGGAAGCAAAGGAGGATATCAATGACACAGTACTTGGAAGCAGCGAGGATATCAATGACAGTACTTGGAAGCAGCAAGGATATCAATGACACAGTACTTGGAAGCAGCGAGGATATCAATGACACAGTACTTGGAAGCAGCGAGGATATCAATGACACAGTACTTGGAAGCAGCGAGGATATCAATGACACAGTACTTGGAAGCAGCGAGGATATCAATGACACAGTACTTGGAAGCAGCGAGGATATCAATGACACAGTACTTGGAAGCAGCGAGGATATCAATGACACAGTACTTGGAAGCAGCAAGGATATCAATGACACAGTACTTGGAAGCAGCGAGGATATCAATGACACAGTACTTGGAAGCAGCGAGGATATCAATGACACAGTACTTGGAAGCAGCGAGGATATCAATGACACAGTACTTGGAAGCAGCGAGGATATCAATGACACAGTACTTGGAAGCAGCGAGGATATCAATGACACAGTACTTGGAAGCAGCGAGGATATCAATGACACAGTACTTGGAAGCAGCGAGGATATCAATGACACAGTACTTGGAAGCAAAGGAGGATATCAATGACACAGTACTTGGAAGCAGCGAGGATATCAATGACACAGTACTTGGAAGCAGCGAGGATATCAATGACACAGTACTTGGAAGCAGCGAGGATATCAATGACACAGTACTTGGAAGCAGCGAGGATATCAATGACACAGTACTTGGAAGCAGCGAGGATATCAATGACACAGTACTTGGAAGCAGCGAGGATATCAATGACACAGTACTTGGAAGCAGCGAGGATATCAATGACACAGTACTTGGAAGCAGCTAGGATATCAATGACACAGTACTTGGAAGCAAAGGAGGATATCAATGACACAGTACTTGGAAGCAAGGAGGATATCAATGACACAGTACTTGGAAGCAGCGAGGAGATCAAGGACACAGTACTTGGAAGCAGCGAGGATATCCATGACACAGTACTTGGAAGCAAAGAGGATATCAATGACACAGTACTTGGAAGCAGCGAGGATATCAATGACACAGTACTTGGAAGCAAAGGAGGATATCAATGACACAGTACTTGGAAGCAGCGAGGATATCAATGACACAGTACTTGGAAGCAAAGGAGGATATCAATGACACAGTACTTGGAAGCAACAAGGATATCAATGACACAGTACTTGGAAGCAGCGAGGATATCAATGACACAGTACTTGGAAGCAACAAGGATATCAATGACACAGTACTTGGAAGCAGCGAGGATATCAATGACACAGTACTTGGAAGCAGCGAGGATATCAATGACACAGTACTTGGAAGCAGCGAGGATATCAATGACACAGTACTTGGAAGCAGCGAGGATATCAATGACACAGTACTTGGAAGCAGCGAGGATATCAATGACACAGTACTTGGAAGCAGCGAGGATATCAATGACACAGTACTTGGAAGCAGCGAGGATATCAATGACACAGTACTTGGAAGCAGCGAGGATATCAATGACACAGTACTTGGAAGCAGCGAGGATATCAATGACACAGTACTTGGAAGCAGCGAGGATATCAATGACACAGTACTTGGAAGCAGCGAGGATATCAATGACACAGTACTTGGAAGCAGCGAGGATATCAATGACAGTACTTGGAAGCAGCAAGGATATCAATGACACAGTACTTGGAAGCAGCGAGGATATCAATGACACAGTACTTGGAAGCAGCGAGGATATCAATGACACAGTACTTGGAAGCAGCGAGGATATCAATGACACAGTACTTGGAAGCAGCGAGGATATCAATGACACAGTACTTGGAAGCAAAGGAGGATATCAATGACACAGTACTTGGAAGCAGCGAGGATATCAATGACACAGTACTTGGAAGCAGCGAGGATATCAATGACACAGTACTTGGAAGCAGCGAGGATATCAATGACACAGTACTTGGAAGCAGCGAGGATATCAATGACACAGTACTTGGAAGCAACAAGGATATCAATGACACAGTACTTGGAAGCAGCGAGGATATCAATGACACAGTACTTGGAAGCAGCGAGGATATCAATGACACAGTACTTGGAAGCAGCGAGGATATCAATGACACAGTACTTGGAAGCAGCGAGGATATCAATGACACAGTACTTGGAAGCAGCGAGGATATCAATGACACAGTACTTGGAAGCAGCGAGGATATCAATGACACAGTACTTGGAAGCAAAGGAGGATATCAATGACACAGTACTTGGAAGCAGCGAGGATATCAATGACACAGTACTTGGAAGCAGCGAGGATATCAATGACACAGTACTTGGAAGCAGCGAGGATATCAATGACACAGTACTTGGAAGCAGCGAGGATATCAATGACACAGTACTTGGAAGCAGCGAGGATATCAATGACACAGTACTTGGAAGCAGCGAGGATATCAATGACACAGTACTTGGAAGCAGCGAGGATATCAATGACACAGTACTTGGAAGCAGCGAGGATATCAATGACACAGTACTTGGAAGCAGCGAGGATATCAATGACACAGTACTTGGAAGCAGCGAGGATATCAATGACACAGTACTTGGAAGCAGCGAGGATATCAATGACACAGTACTTGGAAGCAGCGAGGATATCAATGACACAGTACTTGGAAGCAGCGAGGATATCAATGACACAGTACTTGGAAGCAGCGAGGATATCAATGACACAGTACTTGGAAGCAAAGCGAGGATATCAATGACACAGTACTTGGAAGCAGCGAGGATATCAATGACACAGTACTTGGAAGCAGCGAGGATATCAATGACACAGTACTTGGAAGCAGCGAGGATATCAATGACACAGTACTTGGAAGCAAAGGAGGATATCAATGACACAGTACTTGGAAGCAGCGAGGATATCAATGACACAGTACTTGGAAGCAGCGAGGATATCAATGACACAGTACTTGGAAGCAGCGAGGATATCAATGACACAGTACTTGGAAGCAGCGAGGATATCAATGACACAGTACTTGGAAGCAACGAGGATATCATTGACACAGTACTTGGAAGCAACAAGGATATCAATGACACAGTACTTGGAAGCAAAGCGAGGAGATCAATGACTCAGTACTTGGAAGCAACGAGGATATCAATGACACAGTACTTGGAAGCAGCAAGGATATCAATGACACAGTACTTGGAAGCAGCGAGGATATCAATGACACAGTACTTGGAAGCAACAAGGATATCAATAACACAGTACTTGGAAGCAACGAGGATATCAATGACACAGTACTTGGAAGCAGCGAGGATATCAATGACACAGTACTTGGAAGCAGCGAGGATATCAATGACACAGTACTTGGAAGCAACGAGGATATCAATGACACAGTACTTGGAAGCAGCAAGGATATCAATGACACAGTACTTGGAAGCAGCGAGGATATCAATGACACAGTACTTGGAAGCAAAGGAGGATATCAATGACACAGTACTTGGAAGCAACAAGGATATCAATGACACAGTACTTGGAAGCAGCGAGGATATCAATGACACAGTACTTGGAAGCAGCGAGGATATCAATGACACAGTACTTGGAAGCAGCGAGGATATCAATGACACAGTACTTGGAAGCAGCGAGGATATCAATGACACAGTACTTGGAAGCAGCGAGGATATCAATGACACAGTACTTGGAAGCAGCGAGGATATCAATGACACAGTACTTGGAAGCAGCGAGGATATCAATGACACAGTACTTGGAAGCAACGAGGATATCAATGACACAGTACTTGGAAGCAGCGAGGATATCAATGACACAGTACTTGGAAGCAGCGAGGATATCAATGACACAGTACTTGGAAGCAACAAGGATATCAATGACACAGTACTTGGAAGCAGCGAGGATATCAATGACACAGTACTTGGAAGCAACAAGGATATCAATAACACAGTACTTGGAAGCAACGAGGATATCAATGACACAGTTCTTGGAAGCAGCAAGGATATCAATGACACAGTACTTGGAAGCAGCGAGGATATCAATGACACAGTACTTGGAAGCAGCGAGGATATCAATAACACAGTACTTGGAAGCAACAAGGATATCAATGACACAGTACTTGGAAGCAGCGAGGATATCAATGACACAGTACTTGGAAGCAGCGAGGATATCAATGACACAGTACATGGAAGCAGCGAGGATATCAATGACAGAGTACTTGGAAGCAAAGGAGGATATCAATGAAAAAGTACTTGGAAGCAGCGAGGATATCAATGACACAGTACTTAGAAGCAGCGAGGATATCAATGACACAGTACTTGGAAGCAGCGAGGATATCAATGACACAGTACTTGGAAGCAGCGAGTATATCAATGACACAGTACTTGGAAGCAGCGAGGATATCAATGACACAGTACTTGGAAGCAGCGAGGATATCAATGACACAGTACTTGGAAGCAGCGAGGATATCAATGACAGAGTACTTGGAAGCAGCGAGGATATCAATGACACAGTACTTGGAAGCAGCGAGGATATCAATAGCACAGTACTTGGAAGCAGCGAGGATATCAATGACACAGTACTTGGAAGCAGCGAGGATATCAATGACACAGTACTTGGAAGCAGCGAGGATATCAATGACACAGTACTTGGAAGCAGCGAGGATATCAATGACACAGTACTTGGAAGCAGCGAGGATATCAATGACACAGTACTTGGAAGCAGCGAGGATATCAATGACACAGTACTTGGAAGCAGCGAGTATATCAATGACAGAGTACTTGGAAGCAGCGAGGATATCAATGACACAGTACTTGGAAGCAACAAGGATATCAATGACACAGTACTTGGAAGCAGCGAGGATATCAATGACACAGTACTTGGAAGCAGCGAGGATATCAATGACAGAGTACTTGGAAGCAGCGAGGATATCAATGACACAGTACTTGGAAGCAGCGAGGATATCAATGACACAGTACTTGGAAGCAGCGAGGATATCAATGACACAGTACTTGGAAGCAGCGAGGATATCAATGACACAGTACTTGGAAGCAGCGAGGATATCAATGACACAGTACTTGGAAGCAGCGAGGATGTCAATGACACAGTACTTGGAAGCAGCGAGGATATCAATGACACAGTACTTGGAAGCAGGGATGTCAATGACACAGTACTTGGAAGCAGCGAGGATATCAATGACACAGTACTTGGAAGCAGCGAGGATATCAATGACACAGTACTTGGAAGCAGCGAGGATATCAATGACACAGTACTTGGAAGCAGCGAGGATATCAATGACACAGTACTTGGAAGCAGCGAGGATATCAATGACACAGTACTTGGAAGCAGCGGGGATATCAATGACACAGTACTTGGAAGCAGCGAGGATATCAATGACACAGTACTTGGAAGCAGCGAGGATGTCAATGACACAGTACTTGGAAGCAGCGAGGATATCAATGACACAGTACTTGGAAGCAGCGAGGATATCAATGACACAGTACTTGGAAGCAGCGAGGATATCAATGACACAGTACTTGGAAGCAGCGAGGATATCAATGACACAGTACTTGGAAGCAGCGAGGATATCAATGACACAGTACTTGGAAGCAGCGAGGATATCAATGACACAGTACATGGAAGCAGCGAGGATATCAATGACACAGTACTTGGAAGCAACAAGGATATCAGTGACACAGTACTTGGAAGCAGCGAGGATATCAATGACACAGTACTTGGAAGCAACAAGGATATCAATGACACAGTACTTGGAAGCAGCGAGGATATCAATGACACAGTACTTGGAAGCAACAAGGATATCAGTGACACAGTACTTGGAAGCAACAAGGATATCAGTGACACAGTACTTGGAAACAGCGAGGATATCAGTGACACAGTACTTGGAAGCAGCGAGGATGTCAATGACACAGTACTTGGAAGCAGCGAGGATATCAATGACACAGTACTTGGAAGCAGCGAGGTTATCAATGACTCAGTACTTGGAAGCAACGAGGATATCAATGACACAGTACTTGGAAGCAGCAAGGATATCAATGACACAGTACTTGGAAGCAGCGAGGATATCAATGACACAGTACTTGGAAGCAGCGAGGATATCAATGACACAGTACTTGGAAGCAGCGAGGATATCAATGACACAGTACTTGGAAGCAGCGAGGATATCAATGACACAGTACTTGGAAGCAGCGAGGATATCAATGACACAGTACTTGGAAGCAGCGAGGATATCAATGACACAGTACTTGGAAGCAGCGAGGATGTCAATGACACAGTACTTGGAAGCAGCGAGGATATCAATGACACAGTACTTGGAAGCAGCGAGGATATCAATAACACAGTACTTGGAAGCAACAAGGATATCAATGACACAGTACTTGGAAGCAGCGAGGATATCAATGACACAGTACTTGGAAGCAGCGAGGATATCAATGACACAGTACTTGGAAGCAGCGAGGATATCAATGACAGAGTACTTGGAAGCAGCGAGGATATCAATGACACAGTACTTGGAAGCAGCGAGGATATCAATGACACAGTACTTGGAAGCAGCGAGGATATCAATGACACAGTACTTGGAAGCAGCGAGGATATCAATGACACAGTACTTGGAAGCAGCGAGGATATCAATGACACAGTACTTGGAAGCAGCAAGGATATCAATGACACAGTACTTGGAAGCAGCGAGGATATCAATGACACAGTACTTGGAAGCAGCGAGGATGTCAATGACACAGTACTTGGAAGCAGCGAGGATATCAATGACACAGTACTTGGAAGCAGCGAGGATATCAATGACACAGTACTTGGAAGCAGCGAGGATATCAATGACACAGTACTTGGAAGCAGCGAGGATATCAATGACACAGTACTTGGAAGCAGCGAGGATATCAATGACACAGTACTTGGAAGCAGCGAGGATATCAATGACACAGTACTTGGAAGCAGGAGGATGTCAATGACACAGTACTTGGAAGCAGCGAGGATATCAATGACACAGAACTTGGAAGCAGGAGGATATCAATGACACAGTACTTGGAAGCAGCGAGGATATCAATGACACAGTACTTGGAAGCAGCGAGGATATCAATGACACAGTACTTGGAAGCAGCGAGGATATCAATGACACAGTACATGGAAGCAGCGAGGATATCAATGACACAGTACTTGGAAGCAACAAGGATATCAGTGACACAGTACTTAGAAGCAGCGAGGATATCAATGACACAGTACTTGGAAGCAACAAGGATATCAATGACACAGTACTTGGAAGCAGCGAGGATGTCAATGACACAGTACTTGGAAGCTACAAGGATATCAGTGACACAGTACTTGGAAGCAACAAGGATATCAATGACACAGTACATGGAAGCAGCGAGGATATCAATGACACAGTACTTGGAAGCAACAAGGATATCAGTGACACAGTACTTGGAAGCAACAAGGATATCAGTGACACAGTACTTGGAAGCAGCGAGGATATCAATGACACAGTACTTGGAAGCAGCGAGCATATCAATGGCACAGTACTTGGAAGCAACAAGGATATCAATGACACAGTACTTGGAAGCAGCGAGGATATCAATGACACAGTACTTGGAAGCAACAAGGATATCAATGACACAGTACTTGGAAGCAGCGAGGATATCAGTGACACAGTACTTGGAAGCAGCGAGCATATCAATGGCACAGTACTTGGAAGCAGCGAGGATATCAGTGACACAGTACTTGGAAGCAGCGAGGATATCAATGACACAGTACTTGGAAGCAGCGAGGATATCAATGACACAGTACTTGGAAGCAGCGAGGATATCAATGACACAGTACTTGGAAGCAGCGAGGATATCAATGACACAGTACTTGGAAGCAGCGAGGATATCAGTGACACAGTACTTGGAAGCAGCGAGGATATCAATGACACAGTACTTGGAAGCAGCGAGGATGTCAATGACGCAGCCTCAACCTATCCCTGCCAAAGACGCCAACAGCCTGCTTGAAGATATAGGAAAGTATGTGAAGATGTATGCTGACAAGGACACACAGCCAGCTCTGGACTCCTTGGGGGCTTCGTGGTGCAGTGGTTAGCACACTCGGCTTACAACCGTGAGAGCCCGGGCTCGGTTCCCGGGCGGAGTGTAAAAATTTGGACGGCTTTTCCGATACCCTACGCCCCTGTCCACCCAGCAGTAAATGGGTACCAGGTATTAATCGGGGGTTGTGTCCCGTCTCCTGGGGTCTGTTCCCTTCTATAATTCCTTCCCCTTCTGTCTCTCTCCGGCATATGACCACAGATGTTGCGCCGACTAAACCAAACTTTCCAACTTTCTGGACTCCTTTCAAAACAAGCTCAGAGCAGTACACTCCTCCAACTTAGGAGCATACACCCTTCTGCGTTGGCCTTCAGAGGAGCTCCCATTGGCAATGTTCCATGCCAGCCAACATCAATGTGTCGCCAACAAGCTGTTATGCCTCGCTCAAAGTGCCTTTAACTTTTAGCCAAGTTTACCCTAAATTTACTCTTATAAGTGCTTCATTATCTACATGTGACACCGAATCATATTTTTGCCCATTAGGTCGGGGTCTCAAACATCCACTGCCAAAATAACATCCTTGTCCGACGCTTTGTTAAAGTTTTATTTGCGAAAAACAGGGGAACACGGCCCCTGAAACCTTTAGTAGTGTTGTAAAGTGTATTATCTTGAGAGTGCGAAACCGCACAGTGGTGCCTTCTACTATGTACGATTATTATTCATGAATTTATGTATATTTTGTACTCGAGGTGTTTATTACGTGTCGTCCGCAGGCCGCCAAGGTCCCTCGCGGACCCACCTCAATACTGACCCGTCAGTCTAGAATCCATTCTTTGGTCGGAAAGCAGCAAATAAATGTACATTATCATATCTATAGTAATTTCCTTGTCTCCGTTGGCGTTCTCCTTGACGTGAGTGTTGTCCAGCCGGCCGTGGTGGTTACTGACTCGTCGCCTCCACACCTCCGCCGGTCCACGCTAACTCTTCTAGAGTCCCCGGAAACCCTCCCCTGAGTCCCCCATTTTGAATTACTTAAACTTTAAGGTTCCCTGCGAGCGAGGGGTGACCCTGTTCGCCCTTAGATCGCCGGGTGGTGGCAGCACTACCCTCTGGGGAGTTTCCGGCCTCAGTTTTTTCATTTCCCCGTCTCCTTTGATTTATTTTTTGCATCACCTGGTGCCCCAAACTTCAGGGCACTACAAAACCGCTACCCTTATACAACGTAATGTTACGCCAGGGGGTATATCTCATGTATAGTTGTGTTATTTGTGTGTGGGGTGCTAGTTTGGGGCGCGGAGGACTGGTGATGGCCGGCTGCGTGGGGTGCATAGCGGCGGCCGGGCCAGGAGCCGCCGGCCGTGCCGCGGGGTAGACAGAGAGTGGTCTGAGCTGCGAGAGACGAGGGACGTGCGCCGCTGCCCTTGCGTGCCCTGCCCGTTTTTGTGAGCCCTGTGCTGTGTCCGTGCCCCTCTGAGCCGAGCCAGATGGACTTGATTGCTGCCATGCTTGCCGGTATGGAAAAGAGGGCTCGTAAGGCACAGGCTGAGCAGGCACGCGAGCAGGCTAAGCAGGCACGCGAGCAGGCTAAGCAGGCACGCAAGCAGGCTCGCCATCTTGCCGAAGTTCTCCAGAGCAGTCTCGTCTCTGAAAGTGGAAACGCAGCAGTACACGGATCGGGCCTGCGACAACGTGAGGAGCGAACGACTGGAGGAGGTGCAGCAGAACCTGGAAGGCGAGGTTCAGGACCTAAGGGAGGAGGTGGATCGAGGCGGAGAGGTGGCAGCGTCGCACGCGGAGGAAGAAGGCCCAGTTCTGGCGGGAAACGCCGGTCGGCGGTCCAGCTGGGGCCTATCTGGGGCCCCTGGGAAAGACCCCTGGAGCCTGGTAGCGTCGTGGCGGAGCCAGTAAGCTGCCGCAGGAGGTTGGGGAGCCAACGGAGCCGCTCCCATCCCAGCCAGCAAAAAATGTGGGCCCCATATGGGTTTGTGAGTGGGCGGAGTTGGGCCCATTTGGCCCATGTGGGGCCTATGTGGGCAAATGTTTATAAGCATGGGTCTGATGTGGGACCCATATGGGAAATGTGGGCCACTTTGGATCAGCTGTCAGGAGTGTTCTAAAACGTATTTTATGAATTTTCTCAAATTTTAAAGGTGATTATAGTTTCGAAGCCTGAAAAGTTAAAATAAAACTTCATTATCAATCTGAGTAGCACATTATTTTGTTGCAAGGCTGTTTAGTCCGGCCGAGGAAAAGGCGCAAACAATAAAGAGTGAGGAGATGACAGAGACGATGATCGTGGTGTTCCAGGTGTAGAGAGTAGTGTGTAGTTTGTGTATTGTTCGTTTGTTTTATCTTGTACGGACGCTGCCGTTTCAAATGCCTGACTCAAGAGGAATCTTGAGTCACCTGTAACATCAAGATCAAGATCAAGAATATTCAAAATGGAGCGGAGAGAGAAGGATGGACTTGATTCACCTGATTTAACGACGATTTTGCGACTCTACTGACCCTAGTTTATGCTGTGAGTAAGCCTACTTACTCTTGAAGATGCCTGTGAGCACCTATGGCCTGTGTGAGAGTGGTGTGGCCACCAGGTGGAGTGGAGTGGCGTGTGAGAGGTGTGAGCTTTGGTTTCCTGTGTTGGTATCAAGACCAACTCGAAACTTGGAAAACAGGAACTTTGTGTACCAGTGTGACGAGAGGATGAAACTGTTGAACACGTGGTACTGGAATGTGAGAAGTATGATAGAGAGAATTAAGGGAGATAATGAGAGTAGTTCTGTAAGAACGGGTGTATTAGTGAGAATGAAATGGTGGAAAGAGCAGGTAGAGAATGGATGGTGTTGCTGCTGGGACTATGTGGGGAGACGACTGAAAAGATGACTGTGGTAGTGAAGGAGTACTTGGAGAGAATGTGGTGTGCCAGGTTTAGAGGATATATTGTGTATGCTGTGTATTGTTCCTATGTATTTTTCGGTATTATTATCGCAGTGGTCAGAATAGGAGTTTGGGGTTGAAACTACTTTTTTCTGATAGATTTCAATGTGCTGATTATAAATCTGGCATTTTTTTCCATGGCAAATTTATTTTTGCCCCCCCCCCTCCCCCTATACTTTAGGCTAGGTTAGGTGGGTTAGCCCCTATGTTTAATTAGGTTAGTTTTGGTTACGTTAAGGGGCGGGGGAGGAATTTTTTTTAATTATAATTAAATAAAAAAAATGGGGGGTTTTCCTTCTCCCTTGGAATTTAGGTTAGGTTAGGTTAGTTTTGAATTGGTTAGGAGGGGATGGGGGGCAAAAAAAAAATGATAATTTGCGATGGAAAAAATATCAAATTCATAAAAAGCACATCAAAATTATCAGGAAAAAATATTTTCAACCCCCAAATCCTATTCTGACCTCTGCGATAAATTTACCTACTTCCCTTTACAGGAGTTGCTGTTCCAAAGGCCTGACTCAAGAGGAAGCTGTTGAGTCTCTTGAAAAATCAAGATCAAGCAGTTTTTGGAAGGAAAAACACCAGAACCAGACCCAGGGAAACTCCTCCACTCACTGGCCTTACTCCACATCCACAGACCCACAGTATCTGACCTCCTAAGTGGTAACCAAGACCCTGGCCTGGCCTTCAAGATCCTAAAACTCACCAGAGCAAAAAATATGTACATGTACTTAAAACTAAATCCTGGTTTATTGCTTTTTGAAAACTACAAAAAACACGTTATTTTTCATCCTACTGAAAATAATGCACTGGTTTCATAGGCCATGAATAGCCAGCCAACCAACTAATTCTGAACATGGGTTTGCTGGAAAATAATAAATGAAAATACTCAATGCCATAAAATCAACACATATGAATAACAGCAGAATATGATTTGTACCTGTCTACTACTTTTGTGCAGGTACATAAATTGCTTCTCTTAAGAGCATGAAAGCCCAGCTGTCTCATGGTCATGCCTCTCAAATGTGGTTAATACAAAAACATAACAGGAGTAGGTGGGTGTGCAAGTGCTATATAAAACAGCCCATACTGCACAACTGAAACAACTTCAAATAATGTCCTCATGAAGAAATACTCTGATTATTGCAATTTGGATTACCAGCAGTCATTATATACACTCGACCCTCGATTTAACGGATAAATGAACCAACGGACAAAATCTGGAGCACAGAAATCAGTCCAAATCTTCTACATTTGATTCAGTTATGGCTTACCCCCTAATGATACCCAAAATAATAGTCAACAAAGCAAACCTCCTCCTACCGTGCCTAACGGTATATAGCTTGGAAGTATTATAGCAAGAGAGGCAGAATTTTCGGTAAAAATTCTCTCACTAGTCTCAGTCCAATTGCAGACAACAAATAAATAGGGCAAGGTCAGGCCTATAACTATCAACACACGACCTACATGTATACAGCAGTACCCGGCAAGTTCAAAAACAGATACAGAGTAGATAAACATGTACAGTAGGCCTACTACATGTACTTCATAGTAGTACCTACAACATAAAATACCCACCAAAGCAAGGGAAAATTTGATACAATTGATTAACAGCTGGCACCTAAATTAAAATTATTGTTGCACACCCACCTTTTTCTCCTCACCCGTACGTCAGATGGCCACCACCGGAGGTGTCAACAGCAACAATCCACTACACACGCAAAAACACTAGCTGGCAAGTGCACACTCTCACCAACATACAATTTACAGGCACTCATTGCACAGAGTGCACCTTCGCGCTGACACCATTCCAACCAGAGTTAAATTAGGTTAGATTGCGTTAGGTTAGGTTAGTTTTAGTTAGGTTAGGTTGGTTTTAGTTAGGTTAGCTTTAGTTAGGTTAGGTTTAGTTACATTAGCAGGAATGGGTGTGAGCGCGAGGGTGCACTCTGCGTAATGAGTGCCCAATTTACGTATCTAGAAAAAAATGTACACACAGAGACACATATGTTTCGGCCCAAACAGGTTTTCTCCTGACGGTGGAAAGAAAAACGGCAACTGCACACCGTTACACAAGTAATACGAGCAACATACGTACCGTACTGTGCTACACCACACGAAACACATCCACACACATCATACTGTTAGTATTAGATCCAAACGGAAGGTCAGAGCAACAAGGAAATCACCAAAGACGGGGGAGGGCGAGAGCGATCTTACTGTACTGTACTTACTGTTCTGTACTGTAGGCTGTGGTACCACAGCCTCTAGGTAGTGCCCCAAAGGTGCAAGTAGCAGGTGGATGACTGTTTGACTTGAGTTGCTCCGTTTTCTTGAGAAAGGTTCTGGTGAGTTTTAGGATCTTGAAGGCCAGGCCAGGGTCTTGGTTACCACTCAGGAGGTCAGATACTGTGGGTCTCTAGATGTGGAGTGAGGCCAGTGAGTGGAGGAGTTTCCCTGGGGCTGGTTATGGTGTTTTTCCCTCCAAAAACCGCTTGATCTTGATTTTACAGGAGACTCAACAGCTTCCCCTTGAGTCAGGCCTTTGGAACAGCAACTCCTGTAAAGAAAAGTAGATAAATTTATCGCTGAGGTCAGAATAGGATTTGGGGGTTGAAACTATTTTTTCCTGATAGATTTCGATGTGCTTTTTATGAATTTGATAATTTTTTCCATCGCAATTCCCCCCACCCACCCCACCCCCTCCTAATCAAACCAAAACTAACCTAAATTCCATGGGGAAAGGTAAAAAACATTTTTTAATATTTTTTCAATTAAAAAAATCCCCCCTGTCCCCTAACGTAACCAAAACTAACCTAACCTGACCTAATCAGACTTAACCTAACCAAACCCACATAACCTAATCTTTTTTCTTTTTTTTTTACAACAAAGGAGACAGCTCAAGGGCACAAAAAAAAATAAACAATAATAAAAAAAGCCCGCTACTCGCTGCTCCCAAAAAAAAATCAAAAGAGGTGGCCGAAAGAAAGGTCAATTTCGGGAGGAGAGGTGTCCTGATACCCTCCTTTTGAAAGAGTTCAAGTCGTAGGCAGGAGGAAATACAGATGAAGGAAGAGTGTTCCAGAGTTTACCAGCGTGAGGGATGAAAGAGTGAAGATGCTGGTTAACTCTTGCATAAGGGGTTTGGACAGTATAGGGATGAGCATGAGTAGAAAGTCGTGTGCAGCGGGGCCGCGGGAGGGAGGGAGGCATGCAGTTAGCAAGTTCAGAAGAGCAGTTAGCGTGGAAATATCGATAGAAGATAGAAAGAGAGGCAACGTCGCGGCGGAATTTATGAGATAGAAGACTATCAGTAGGAGGAGAAGAGCTGATGAGACGAAGAGCCTTAGACTCCACTCTGTCCAGAAGAGCTGTGTGAGTGGAGCCCCCCCACACATGAGATGCATACTCCATACGAGGGCGGACAAGGCCCCTGTATACGGATAGCAACTGCGCGGGGGAGAAGAACTGGCGGAGACGATACGGAACGCCCAGCCTCAAGAAAGCTGATTTAGCGTGAGAGGAGATATGAAGTTTCCAGTTGAGATTTTGAGTTAAGGATAGACCGAGGATATTTAGTGTTGAAGACGGTGACAGCTGAATGTTGTCGAAGAATAGGGGATAGGTGTTTGGAAGATCGTGTAGAGTTGATAGTGGAGAAATTGAGTTTTTGAGGCATTGGAGGACACAAGGTTCCTTCTGCCCCAACCGGAAATGATAGCAAGGTCTGAGGTAAAGCGTTCTGCAGCCTCCAGTCTGGAGTCGTGTACTTCCTGTTAAGAGGGTCTTCTATTGAAAGAAATTGAATAATGCAGAGTGAAGTCGTCGGCGTATGAGTGGACAGGACATTTTGTTATGGAAAGAAGATTATTGATGAATAACAGGAAGAGAGTTGGTGATACGACAGAGCTCTGTGGAACGCCACTGTTGATAGGATTAGGGGAAGAGCAGTGACCGTCTACCACCGCAGAGATAGAACGGCCGGAAAGGAAACTGGAGATAAAGAAACAGAGAGAGGGATAGAATCCGAAAGAGGGTAGTTTAGAAAGCAAAGACTGGTGCCAGACTCTATCGAAGGCTTTCGATATGTCTAGCGCAACAGAGAAAGTTTCATGTACAAAGGCATACTTCCAGCAGGAAGGAAAGGTAGATGTTGATAGGCAGAGACGAAAGAGTTTGACCAGGCAGGGTGTCAGCACGGAAGCACAGTTTTTTAATTACAAAAGGAGGCACTCCATCAGGTCCATAAACCTTATGAGAGTTGAGGCCAGAGAGGGCATAGAAAACATCATTTGGAAGAATCTTAATAACAGGCATAAAGGAGTCAGAGGGGGGATGAGTAGGACGAATATGCCCAGAATCGTCCAGGGTGGAATTCTTACAGAAAGTTTGAGCGAAGAGTTTAGCTTTAGAGACAGATGAGACGGCAGTGCTGCCATCAGGGTTAAGGAGAGGAGGGAAAGAGGAAGAAGTGAAATTGGAGGAGATATTTTTGGCTAGATGCCAGAAGTCACGGGAAGAATTAGAAGAAGCAAGGTGTTGACATTTTCTATTAATGAAAGAAGTTTTGGTTAGTCGGAGAATAGATTTGGCACGATTCCGGGCTGAAATGTAAAAATCAAAGTTAGCGGGAGTTCGAAGGCTCTGGAACCTTTTGTGAGCTGCCTCTCTATCTTTAATAGCACGAGAACAAGCATGATTAAACCAAGGCTTTTTAGCATGAGGAGTAGAGAAAGTACGTGGAATGTATGCCTCCATTCCAGAGACAATCACCTCTGTGATGCGCTGAGCACACACAGAGGGGTGTCTCTCCTGGAAGCAGTAATCATTCCACGGGAAATCGGAAAAGTTTATCCTCAGGTCGTCCCACCGAGCTGAAGCAAAATGCCAGAAGCATCGCCTCTTCGGTGGGTCCAGATGATGTACAGGAGCGATAGGACAGGATACAGAAATAAGGTTATGATCGGAGGAGCCCAACGGAGAGAACAGTTTGACAGAGTAAGCAGAAGGATTAGAGGTAAGGAAGAGCTCTAGAATGTTGGGCCTGTCTCGAAGACGGTCGGGAATACGAGTAGGGTGCTGAACCAACTGCTCTAGGTCGTTGAGGAGAGTAAAGTTGTAGGCTTGTTCACCAGGATGGTCAGTGAAAGAGGATGAAAGCCAAAGCTGGTGGTGAACATTGAAATCTCCCAAGATGGAGATTTCAGCAAAGGGAAAGTGAGTCAAGATGTGCTCCACTTTAGAGTTCAAATAGTCAAAGAATTTTACATAGTTAGTAGAGTTAGGCGAGAGATAAACACCACAGATGTATTTAGTAATAGAATGACAATGAAGTCTTTGCCAGATGGTGGAAAATTCAGAAGAGTCAAGGTCGTGGGCGCGAGAGCAAGTGATGTCGTTGCGCACGTAGGCGCAACATCCAGCTTTAGATTGATATTTAGGATAGAGATAGTAGGAGGGAACAGAGTAGAGGTTGCCGTCAGTAGCCTCAGAAACCTGTGTTTCGGTGAGGAAGAGAAGGTGAGGTTTAGAGGAGGAGAGATGGTGTTCCACAGAATGAAAATTAGAACGAAGACCGCGAATGTTGCAGAAATTGATAAGGAGGAGGTTCAAGGAGTTATCAGGACACCTCTCAAGTCGGCAGCCAGAAGGGGAGTCCTCCCTGGGGGAATTTATGGTCCCCCCAGCCGGGGACTCCGAGGCGGTGATTTAGTTAGCCATATTGAATGTTGAAATTTGGTAAAATTGATGAAATTTTTTTTTTGTTAATGTAGTGTGCTGTAGAAGGAGAGAGGACCTGTCTTTTGAGAGCATGGTGAACTGCTCTCTGGTGTTGATGAGACAAAAGGGAAACGGTTAGTGAGGACACGGGAAGGGTCTTTGAAGGGCTTCAGCACCCTCCTCGCTTCCCATATATCCTCACCGGGGGTAGCTCACGCCCGTTCGGTAGGTGTCTTCCAACTTACTCCTACTGACCTCCTACTTACCTACTTACCTTACCTAAAAATGCCAGATTTATAATCAGCACATCGAAATTTATCAGAAAAAAGTAGCTTCAACCCCAAACTCCTATTCTGACCACTGAGATAATAATACCGAAAAATACATAGGAACAATACACAGCATACACAATATATCCTCTAAACCTGGCACACCACATTCTCTCCAAGTACTCCTTCACTGCCACAGTCATCTTTTCAATCGTCTCCCCACATAGTTCCAGCAGCAACACCATCCATTCTCTACCTTTCATTCTCTACATCCCAGTTCTAACAGAACTGCTCTCATCTCTCTATCATACTTCTCACACTCCAGTACCACGTGCTCAACAGTTTCATCCTTTCGTCACATTCTAAGGTACACAAGGTTCCTGTTTTCCAAGTTTCGAGTTGGTCTTGATACCAACACAGGAAACCAAAGCTCACGCCTCTCACACGCTACTCCACTCCACCTGGTGGTCACACGGTCACACCACTCTCACACACGCCACAGGTGCTCACAGGCATCTTCAAGAATAAGTAGGCTTACTCACAGCAAAAACTAGGGTCAGAAGAGTCGCAAAATCGTCGTTAAATCAGGTGAATCAAGTCCATCCTTCTCTCTCCGCTCCATTTTGAATATTCTTGATCTTGATCTTGATGTTACAGGTGACTCAAGATTCCTCTTTTCTCTCCGCTCCTTGATCTTGATCTTGATCTTGATGTCACAGGTGGCTCGGGATTTCTCCCTAGCCAGGGGGCGGATTCTGAAACGAAGTTACGGCGTCGTATCTGCTAATTATTAAGGCGCCGCAAGTCCGGCCGTAGCGCTTCCGCTGGTATACTCAAAACACCGGCGCGGCCATTTTGAGGAGAGTTGCGGCGCCGCAGGTTAAGGCAGGTGTGGGCCGCCCTAAGTGAGTTACGGCCTCCTCTCCCTGCACGCCTTCGCTGCTACGAGTGGAACATATACAGCCTTCATACAGGTATGAAATGCATATAAACGATGTTTACGTAGTTATACTACTTATACAATTGTAAGAAGTGAATGAACTACCAGTAAGATGTTTAGTAATACAGTAACTAGGAAGTTTGGTGAAAACTTGTGAGAGGGCTTCCCACTGCCTCTTGCAATGATACATTTTTATTATGTGGAGTTGCAAAGAACTAGTAAGTAGATAGGTATGTTGCCATGTTCCTATGCACTCATACTTTATGGACAGCATCACAATTGAAGACGGAGTAAATATATATGCATGCAGTTTACGCGCACGACACCATTTTCCTCATATCTCCCTTCCTAAATCCTACAAACTTAATTGGGGGATGCACCCCCCATCCTTCACAACGTACGTAGTATCTTGCACGCGTGGGTGAGCAGGGACATCACTGTGTTGCAAGTGTTGTATATATACCATAGTGCTGATAAATGTTAAAGGTAACTTTTCACAAAAATAGTGTTATAGCTTGCATATAGAATACAGCATAGTCTGAATGTCTGAGGTTATGAACAAAGGTAGGTTAGGTTTGTGTCAGTGCTATCAGCATTAGTAGCTCCTCTTCCGAAAAGTTCGGCCTCCTTTTCTTCGTAGGGGGCAAGGTAGGGGGTGAGGAGAGAGGCTCCATTGTCGTGAGAGGGTGGGCACCGCGGGAACGTTCGCACAACAGCTAATTTGTGTTTACATCCCGCGATTGGTCGACGCTTCCTATTTGCCGACTAGAACTTGCCCCTGATTGGCCACTGAGACGCGGCCGCCTTGCAGCGGCGCGCGCCCTAAGGTCCCCTTACGGCGGCCTTAAAAAGTTTGAGTATGGGAAAGGAATGCAGAGATACGGCGCCGTAGCGCGGCCGTAGCCAACGGCGCCTTGGTGAAGTTAAGGCAGCGCGCGGGCCTTAACTTACGGCCCTTCTCAGAATCCGCCCCCTGGCCTTTGTATCGGCAGCTCCTGTGAAAAGAAAACAAAACATGCGGGAAGTCAATGTTCTCGGGGCAAGATATCATTCCCTACATCTTGCACGCCACATGCCTTCCAAGAACTCTTTCACTGCCTCAATCACTCGTCCACTCGTCTCTCCACTGAGCCCCAGCAGCAGCACCATCTACTCCCTTCCAGTCCTCCCGTTTACTCCACGTCCCATCTCGCTCAAAAACACATGCATCATCTTCGTTCTCTCCCTGTCATACTTCTTGCATTCCAGCACTACGTGCTGCACAGTCTCGTCCACACCCCTGTCACACATCTGGCACACTTTGCTGCGGGACTCCATTTTGAATATTCTTGATCCTGATCTTGATGTTACAGGTGTCTCAAGATTCCTCTTGAGTCAGGCCTTTGAAACGGCAGCTCCCGTAAAAGACAAAACAAAAACATACGAACAATATACAAACTACACACTACTCTCTACACCTGGAACACCACAATCATCGTCTCTGTCATCTCCTCACTCCTTATTGTTTGCGCCTTTTCCTCGGCCGGACTAAACAGCTAATTGCCAACAAAATAATGTGCTATCCAGATTAATAATTAAGTTTTATTTTAACTTTTCAGGCTTCGAAACTATAATGACCTTTAAAATTAGAGAAAATTCACAAAATACGTTTTAGAACACTCCTGACAGCTGATCCAAGGTGGCCCACATTCCCCATATGGGTCCCACATCAGACCCATGCTTATAAACATTGCCCACATATTGCCCACAAAGGCCCCACATGGGCCCAACTCCGCCCACTCACAAACCCATATGGGGCCCACATTTTTTGCTGGCTGGGCAACGTCGTGCGCGGAGGAACAAGAAGGGTCACGTGTGGTGGAGGCGGGCGCCGGGGTGGCGGGCTGGCTAGGTCCCACGTGGGGCCCCTGGCAAAGGCCCCTGAAGCCTGGTGGCGTCGTGACGGAGCCGGTGGAGGCTGCAGGAGGCTGGGGAGCAGTCGGAGCTGCTCCCTTGGGTCCAGCTGGTGCTGGAGTCGGACCCATTAACCCCGCCTGGGGTTGAGGCACACCGCCTGCCCGTGCTTGGAGTGTGCTGTGCGGGCGGGTGGTGTAACAATATATATATATATATATATATATATATATATATATATATATATATATATATATATATATATATATATATATATATATATATATATATATATGGAGAGAGTGGACCACATAACCATTAAGCAGTCATGACGTTATCGATGACGTTTCAGTGAGCTATCCTTGTAGTCAGTAACTCCCCTGGTGTCTGCTGCACGCTCTGTGCCAGGCCGAGGGGCCACACACTGCATCACTATGTCATGGAATGCCCTCTCATTGCTAAGTTTAAGCCACGGGACTGCCTTGACCTGCCCCAGACAATTTGTTGGCTCCTGAACCATGATGTCCTCCCTGCTATCCTCAAAGAACACCCTCAGTTTGCACCAAGGTGGTGATGCCGTGTGTGGCAGCCTGACTACTGCCGTGCTATACAAGGCTGTGATCTCTGCAGTATTTTACTTTAAGGACTAGTATTTACTCTATCTCTGTATTCATTCCCATCTAGTGCTTGGGCAATGTTCTCCGTCCCCACATTTTATTGTCTTATTGTCCAGGGGGAGGTACTGCCCCCTCCCTTGTTGTGCTTTCCTTCCTACCATTGTATCTTTTTAGTTTCATGGTGCTGCATACACATGTATTAATAGTTGTATAATCACACTCTGTCCTGCCTGGGGGTTGGGATGGCATGTTCCTCCCTTCTCCCTTGTTGTTTACCTGCAACAATAAACTATCAATCAGTCTATAATTCTTGATAAGGCCCATAATAATCTACTGAAATTATCTCAACTCTTTCTGGCAACACTGTACCAGTCAGCGGTCACCCATCCTGCCCGACGTTGCCAGATTGTCGTACTCTGTCTCTTATGTCTGCCGATTTCCGACCCAAAAACTGCTTTCATCACCCAAATAACTGTCTTCATATATGGTTATCGTTTAAATGGTTAATTATTGGTGCTTCTTGGCAACAGTTATGGGCCGAAGCTGGTAAATACGAAGCTCTGTGTACGATAATCTGGCAAAGGTGGCAGTCACCCATTCTGCCGTTGTAGTAGGAATTGGTTCGCAGTGCAAAATAGCTCGCATAATACAGGTCCAACTCGCTTAGTTTTTCTGATATATATCACTCACCGGTATCGTTTCCTTGTCCCGTTTCGGCACCATCACGTGACAATATCACCCATCACAAAAGATCAGAGGTGGACAAACTAAAACAAAACCAGACTAATTACCCTTCTTCTTCTTCTTCTTTTGACCTGCAACGCCTTGTACCGCTTCTTAGGTCCTCCTCCTCTCGTTCCTCCCTTCTTCTTATTCACACACCTTCCTTTTCAGTGTTACGTAATTTTATAACCTGAAATAAAGTAACTTATGAGTGGTGCAGAGCGACTTATTTTCACTATTTTCGCGTCCATTCCAGCCAGCACAAACAGTCCACAGAGGGAAATGTGTGTCGCCCAACGTTGCCAGATTGTCGTACTCAGCCTCTTATATTGACCGACTTCCGACCCAAAACTGTCTTCTGGGCTCCAATAACAAAACTCATTTATAGTTATCGTTAAAAGAGTTAGAGCCTGATGTTTCTTGGCAATAGTTAGACGTCAGAAACCGGTAAATACCAGACTGTCGTACTCAACCTCTTATGATTGACGATATCCGACCTAAAAACTGTCTCCTCCACCATAAAAACTTGCTCCATATAAACTTATTGATAAAATGATTAATTATTGGTGCTTCTTGGCAATAGTTAGGTGTCAGAAATCGGTAAAGACTACGCTCCGAGTACGATAATCGTAATTTGGCAACGGTGGTGTCGCCTGATGCTCCATTACCAGACTGTCGTACTCAACCTCTGATTGATTGTCTGATTGACGGTATCCGACCTAAAAACTGCCTCCTGCACCCCAAAAACTTGCTCCTTATACACTTATTGATAAAATGGTTAATTCTTGGTATTTCTTGGCAACAGTAAGGCGTCAGAAACCAGTAAATACTATGCTCTGAGTACGATAATGAAAATCTGGCAACGGTGGTCAGTCGCCTGATGCTAAATTGTCGTACTCAACCTCTTACGATTGATGATATCCGACCTAAAAACTGTCTCCTCCACCCCAAAAACTTGCTCCATATACACGTATTGATAAAATGGTTAATTATTGGTGTTTTTAGGCAATTATTATGGGTCAGAAACCGGTAAATACTATACTCTGAGTGCTCTTGCTCTTGCTGTACAAGAGCATTGGAGAGTACGATAATAATGATCTGGCAACGGTGGTCAGCAATCAATCAATCAGTCGCCTGATGCTCCGCTACTAAATTGTCGTACTCAACCTCTTACGATTGACGATATCCGACCTAAAAACTGCCTCCTCCACCCCAAAAACTTGCTCCATATACATTTATTGATAAAATGGTTAATTATTGGTGTTTCTTGACAGTTCTTATGGGTCACCGTAAATACCATGCTCTGAGTACGATAACGATAATCTGGCAACGGTTGTGTCGCCTGCTGCACCAGATTGTCGTACTCAATGTCCTATGATTGACGATATCCGACCTAAAAACTGTCTCCTCCACCCCAAAACTTGCTCCATATACACTTATTAATAAAATGGTTAATTACTGGGGTTTCTTGGCAATTATTATGGGTCAGAAACTGGTAAATACTGTGCTTCGAGTACGATAATGATAATCTGGCAACGGTGGTCAGTCGCCTGATGCTCCCTTACCAGACTGTCGTACTCAACCTCTTACGATTGACGATATCCGACCTAAAACCTGTCTCCTCCACCCCAAAAACTTGCTCCATATACACCTATTGATAAAATGGTTAATTATTGGTGTTTCTCGACAATTATTATGGGTCAGAAACCGGTAAATACTATGCTCTGAGTTCTCTTGCTCTTGCTCTTGCTGTACAGGTGACCCCGTTGGAGAGTACGATAATGATAATCTGGCAACGGTGGTCAGTCACCTGTTGATCCGTTACCAAATTGTCGAACTCAACCTCGTATAATTGACGATATATTACCTAAAAACTGTCTCCTCCACCCCAAAACTTGCTCTATATACACTTATTGATAAAATGGTTAATTACTGGGGTTTCTTGGCAATTATTATGGGTCAGAAACTGGTAAATTCTGTGCTTCGAGTACGATAATGATAATCTGGCAACGGTGGTCAGTCGCCTGATGCTCCCTTACCAGACTGTCGTACTCAACCTCTTACGATTGATGATATCCGACCTAAAACCTGTCTCCTCCACCCCAAAAACTTGCTCCATATACACTTATTGATGAAATGGTTAATTATTGGTGTTTCTCGGCAATTATTATGGGTCAGAAACTGGTAAATACTATGCTCTGAGTTCTCTTGCTCTTACTCTTGCTGTACAGTTGATCACGTTAGAGAGTACGATAATGATAATCTGGCAACGGTGGTCAGTCGCCTGATTCTCCGTTACTAAATTGTCGAACTCAACCTCGTATGATTGACGATATATCACCTAAAAACTGTCTCCTCCACCCCCAAAACTTGCTCCATATACACCTATTGATGAAATGGTTAATTATTGGTGTTTCTCGGCAATTATTATGGGTCAGAAACCGGTAAATACTATGCTCTGTGTTCTCTTGCTCTTACTCTTGCTGTACAGTTGATCCCGTTAGAGAGTACGATAATAATCATCTGGCAACGGTGGTCAGTCGCCTGATTCTCCGTTACTAAATTGTCGAACTCAACCCCGTATGATTGACGATATATCACCTAAAAACTGCCTCCTCCACCCCCAAAACTTGCTCCATATACACGTCTTGATAAAATGGTTAATTATTGGTGTTTCTTGGCAATTATTATGGGTCAGAAACCGGTAAATACTATACTCTGAGTGCTCTTGCTCTTGCTGTACAGGTGACCCCTTTGGAGAGTACGATAATGATCATCTGGCTACGGTGCGCCTATTGTGTACGTTGTGTGGGTCTTATACCTGTGGATGGCTGTAGGTTAAGCTTGTATTACCTTCTGTGGCCGTCTTCGTGCTTACATATGGAGGAGACAGCTCAGTGATGGAGGTGTAGAGAGAAGGTAAGGCTGCAAAGCGTAAGAAAGGAAGAGAAAACATTGGGGTGTGTGTGTGTCGAGATATGGGTCATATTACTAAACAGCCCCAGAACACGTTTTTAACAAGGCTTTCGTAGGAGTTGTGGGCATTTCCAGGAGTAGTTTTATGACCCTGGTGGTAGTGTGACCCTTCCTCTGTACCGTGAACCCAAGACACACGTATTTGACAAGGCTTTCGTAGGAGTTGTGGGCATTTCCAGGAGTAGTTTTATGACCCTGGTGGTAGTGTGACCTTTCCTTTGTACCGTGAACCTAAGAAACACGTATTTGACAAGGCTTTCATAGGAGTTGTGGATATTTCCAGGAGTAGTTTTGGGTTAAGATTCGCTTTAGGACCGTGTCAGTATCTCATTACCTACTTTATGAAACCACTATCTCTTCATATATCTTTTCTACAAACCTTCAATAGTTCATGGAAACGCTTTGAAAATCCAATTCAAGGACTTTTTTTACTCTTGAAAATAGGGGATAATGTTTACGAAAGCGCTGCAGCTGGTGTTGCGAGAAATACCTCCTCGCTGAAATAAGGCACATATACATGTGTGTGTGGGGGGGGGGGGGGGGGGGGGGGGGCCCGGGGGGGGTAACCCCCGTTTTTATTTTTATTTTTACAGCTATGGAGACAGCTCAAGGGCGCAATGAAAAAAAAAAATTTTTTTTTAAAAAGGCCCGCTACTCACTGCTCCAGAACAGAGGTTAAAGGAGCGTTCAAAATCAGAGGTCAATTTCAGGAGGAGAGGTGTCCTGATACCCTCCTCTTGAAAGAGTTCAAGTCATAGGCAGGAGGAAATACAGATGAAGGAAGATTGTTCCAGAGTTTACCAGGATGAGGGATGAAAGAGTGAAGATGCTGGTTAAGGTGAGAGTTGGGTCAATCGGGTCAAATTTTTTTTATTTTTGGCAACTTCGTGTGTGGATGTGAGTCTTCATGACGGATACGGCGCGAGCAGTTGCCAGACGCATAACGCCGGTGTCCCGGGCCCTCACCTGTGCCGTGGAAAGGTTAAGTCCCGAATGAATCTGGCCAGGCAGAGCAGTTGCCTCGCTACCTTTCCTGGTGACGTGGCCTTCACCAGGTTCCAACACTCTCCCTTCTCACCTTTCAGCTTGGCACATTAATCTATCCCTCCTCAGCCTTTCTGAGGTTGTCTTTTTGTATGTTAATTCTAAACTTAATTTTCCCTCATTTTCTAGTAACGTATAAATATACATACAACAATATACATGCGTGCGAGTGGATTCATATCAGGGGTGCCAACCCAAGCTGTGGTTCGTATTTCTCATTCTCTTCCCTTATCTACTTATATCATTTTAACCGCTACGGGTATTGTTTCGGTTGAGGAGAAACTGGATCCGGTAAGTAACCATGGCCATGTACAAGGGGGTATTCCCAATTTTCCCAGTTGGCTTTTAACTGGCTTCCGCGGTGTTGGTATGCCGGCGGGTACGTTACACTACCTATCTACGTAATAGCGGGTTTTAAATAGCCGCGTATGTAAAGGTCCGCGCTCTTACCACGCCCCCTTACTCTCTTTCTTTCTTTTCCTTGTATCTTGACCATTTGTTTTGCTTTTTAATTATTTTTTTTTGTTTTTTTTGCCTGCTATTGCTGTACGAAAGCTTGAGCTGTGTTTACTGGCAGCACGGTGGCGGCCGTGAGTCACTCAGTGCGATCGATAATACAGGCAAGGGAGGGAGCACGCGCTGATCACCTGTTGAACATTCCCTGCACTAATATGTTATTTATATATTAGGGAGTCTGTAATATGCTTATAATATATTATATACACCGATATATAAATAACAGGGGACCAGGAGCCTGGCTAATGAAAAGCTGTACAAGGCGAAGGAGAACTCTCCTTCACTTGGGGGTATACAGGTGACATAAACATGACCTGAAATGACATGAACCTCTACTACAGACTTTCCGTGAGGTGCTGAAGGGTGATGTAAGTAGAAAATTGAATTTGGTAAAAATTTGTGCCATCTTTATGGTGTAGTGAACTTTAGAAGATAAAAGTGCAATTATCTCGAAAATCTTTTTTTGGCATAAAAGTAAGAATAACTCTGTATGTAGTTATGCAATTTTAATTATTTTGGTTTCAAAATGTTCACTACACTGGTATCTGTCAAATTCGGTGTAGTCATCCCTTATCTCCCACAAATACAGATATGCTATAATTTTAAAATTCAATTTTCTGGGGGGGGAAAAAACATATTTTTTTCTGTCACAAATTTTTTTTTTTTTTTTTCGCTACGTTTACAAATTCACCGAGGTAGGTACTTCTGGGTGTCTCCTATCAGTGAGTCAAAGGAAATTAATAATCACTTAATAGTTTTAACACCATTTACATAAATTCAAACATACCTCAAATCACCAGATAATTATTTATTATCTACAAAATTCTGGAAGGTATTTTGGTGATTTTTTTATGACAGAAGCATCATATTTGCCTGCACCCTGTGTAAAAAAATTATTGGCTTAGATTAAAAACTAAGGTTAGGAGGACCGAAAATGTCATACTCGTGACCAAACTCTACAACTCTCCCCTTAACTCTTGCATAAGGGGTTTGGACAGTATAGGGATGAGCATGAGTAGAAAGTCTTGTGCAGCAGGGCCACGGGAGGAGGGGAGGCATGCAGTTAGCAAGTTCAGAAGAGCAGTCAGCATGAAAATATTGATAGAAGCTAGAAAGAGAGGCAACATGGCGTGAATTTGAGAGGTAGAAGTCTATCAGTATGAGGAGGAGAGCTTATGAGACGAAGAGCCTTTGATTCCACTCTGTCAAGGAGAGCTGTGTGAGTGGACCCCCCCCACACATGAGATGCATACTCTATACGAGGGCAGACAAGGCCCCTGTAAATGGACAGCAACTGTGCCGGGGAGAAGAACTGGCGGAGACGGTACAGAACGCCCAGCCTCGAGGAAGCTGATTTAGTAAGAGATGAGATTTTTTTTTATTTTTTTTTTTTTTTTTACAAAGGAGACAGTTCAAGGGCACACAAAAAGCAAACATTAATAAATGAAGTTTCCAGTTGAGATTTTGAGTTAAGGATAGACTGAGGATGTTTAGTGTTGAGGAAGGTGATAGTTGTTTGGAAGATTGTGTCAAGTGAATAGGTGGAGAAACTGTGTTTTTGAGGCGTTGAAGGACACCAGGTTCTTCTTGCCCCAATCGGAAATAATAGTAAGGTCTGAGGCTAAGCGTTCTGCTGCCTCCAGCCTTGAGTCGTGAAGTTCCTGTAGGGTGGGTCTTCTATTAAAAGAAGTTGAGTAATGCAGAGTGGAACCATCGGTATAGGAATGGATAGGACAGTTCGTTTTGGAAAGAAGTTCATCAATTAACAACAGAAAGAGAGTGAGAGATAGGACAGAACCCTGTGGGACAATACTGTTGATAGGTTTAGAGGAAGAACAGTGACCGTCTACCACAGCAGAAATAGAACGGTCAGAAAGGAAACTGGAGATAAAGGTACAGAGAGAAGGATAGATACCATAGGAGGGTAGTTTGGAAAGCAAAGATTTGTGCCACACCCTGTCAAAAGCTTTTGATATGTCCAGCGCAATAGCAAAGGTTTCACTGTAACGGCTAAGAGAGGATGACCAAGAGTCAGTTAAGAAGGCTAGATCACCAGTAGAACGCCCCTTGCGGAACCCATACTGGCGATCAGATAGAAGGTCAGAAGTGGAAAGGTGCTTTTGAATCTTCCAGTTAAGGATTGATTCAAAAGCTTTAGATAGACAAGAAAGTAAAGCTATAGGACGGTAGTTTGAAGGATTGGAACGGTCACCCTTCTTAGGCACAGGCTGTATGAAGGCATACTTCCAACAGGAAGGAAAGGTAGATGTTGACAGGCAGAGGCGAAAGAGTTTGACCAGGCAGGGTGACAGCACGGAGGCACAGTTTTTAAGGACAATAGGAGGCACTCCATCAGGTCCATAAGCCTTCTGAGGATTGAGGCCAGAGAGGGCATAGAAAACATCATTTTGAAGAATCTTTATAACAGGCATAAAGGAGTCAGAGAGGGGATGAGTAGGAGGAATATGCCCAGAATCGTCCAGAGTGGAGTTTTTAGAAAGTTTGAGAGAAGAGTTCAGCCTTAGAGACAGATGAGACGGCAGTGTTGCCATCAGGACTGAGGAGTGGAGGGAAAGATGAAGAAGTGAAGTTGGAGGAGATGTTTTTGGCTAGATGCCAGAAGTCACGGGAAGAGTTAGAGAAAGCAAGGTTTTGACATTTTCTATTAATGAAAGAGTTTTTGGTTAGTCAGAGAATAGATTTGGCACAATTCCGGGCAGAAATGTAAAGTTCATAATTAGCATTAGTTTGAAGGCTCTGGTACCTTTTGTGAGCCGCGTCTCTATCATTGACAGCACGAGAACAAGCGTGATTAAACCAAGGCTTTTTAGCGTGAGGAGTAGAGAAAGAACGAGGAATGTATGCCTCCATTCCAGAGACAATCACCTCTGTGATGTGCTGAGCACACACAGAGGGGTCTCTAAAGTTCGGTTGGAGTATTTTAAATATGCTCCCCGACTCTAAACCCTCTGTGAGCTATTTTACGGCTGCAGCATCGCCGCGGCCGTCGCCAGAGGAGGCGACGCTTTCGTACACATTATCCCTTATTTTCAAAAGTAAAAAGAAAGTCCTTGAATTGGATTTTCAAAGTGTTTCCATGACTGTTGAAGGTTTGTAGAAAAGATATATGAAGAGATAGTGATGTTTCATAAAGCAGATTATGAGATACTGGCACGGACCTAAAATGAATCTTTACCGTAGTTTTGTGACCCTGGTGGTAGTGTGACCCTTCCTCTGTACCCTGAACCTAAAAAACACGTATTTGACATGGCTTTCGTAGGAGTTTTGGGCATTTCCAGGAGTAGTTTTATGACCCTGGTGGTAGTGTGACCCTTCCTCTGTACCATGAACCTAAGAAACACACATTTGACAAGGCGTTTGTAGGAGTTGTGGGCATTTCCAGGAGTAGTTTTATGACCCTGGTGGTAGTTTGATGCCGTTGATACCGTTTACCGTTGATGAGGTTTGAGGCCCTGCTGCTCCGCCGCTGATGCAGCGCTCTACGAGGGCCGTCAACAATTTCAACGTTAGCCTCAATAATAGTCTTCGATGCACTTATTCTCAAACATCGTAGTGAGTGAGTGAGTGTTTTAATTTCTTTTACGAATAATATCACATATAACAATTAGTTCAGTGTTCATGTCTGCTATTTTCATTATAGTATCACAATTAAATATTCAACAATTATTTCCAGCACACGGAACATTCATCACACACAATTTATCTTTGAGTACAGACACTAATTAATAGCCATGATCGGTCATGTTACGAATTCTCTCAATTTCAGTCTGGAGAACTACACAACACTGGTCATTCGCTTAGTGGTCGATTTCTGCCAGGGCCCGTATCCTCGTCAACTATTAATACTAAACTTGGTATTAACTTTCAACTTTAGTATTAACTTCACTCTCAAAGTGTATCCTCACCAACTATTAGCCTAATACTACTATTAACTTTGGCATTAACTTGGGAGTGCTGGCGAGGACTTCTAAACACTTAATAGTAAAGTTAATCCCAGACCCAGACCCATATCAACATGGCCGCCGGAGCTCCTCGCCCAGCCCACCTCCGCAATTTAGAGTCCGAAAGGACTCTTTGGAACTGTATAACGATGGTGAACTTGTCAAGAGATACATATTAGACCGTGCAGGAATGGAATATGTGACTGATTTGGTGAGAAGAGAGCTACAAGATCCAGTTCAAAGGGAGCATTCCCTCACCCCGGGGTTGAAAGTGATTTTGACTTAAAGATACTTGGCTACAGGAAAAATGCTGCAGTGTTCAAGTGATGAGTTTGGGGTAAGCCAGAGTAGTGTAAGCAGGGTGATTGCGGAAACTCTGGCCGCCCTCAGTGACCCGTAGGTAGTCGGGAGGTTTATCCAGTCTCCCCTTGATAGGGTGGAGATCCGTGAAAAGCAAGCAGAATTTTACCAACTTGCCAGTGTTGTGGGAGTGATAGACTGTACCCATGTGAAAATAATGGCACCAAAGGAAAACAAAGCAGTTTATGTGAGCAGAATAGCTTGAATATACAATTAGTGTTTGATGCCTTTGTTATTGATTAAAATGTGAAATATTTGAGTTAAGGAAAACAAAACATGGGAAAAAAAACTTTTATTTGTAGCAGTAAGGTACACACATGCAAATGAAAAAGATGACATCAAAATTGCATTAAAATATAATTTAAAATTTGATTTATAATTATTGTTGCTTTAAAATCAAGTTAGAAAAACAAATTACTCCTGCCGGTTATTCGTTTTGAGATAATGGTGGTGCAAAAGCTTGTTAGAGACGTCTGCCAGTGTGAGGGAGGAGGAACGAAAGGTCGAGGTGACCACATCGTGAACATCATGACTTATAAGTGAAGTAAAACGAGGTTACTTGGTTTCTGTTTACAAAGTTCCAAGTGGAAAAACAACTTTATAGTGAATTCAGTGTATACTTTTCTGGAGTATTGTGTTTACTGAGTGAATTGGTGACCAATCTGTTGCTATTTGTGTCTTGCTTGAAGATATTCATCATTGGATTCAAAGCTATGGTATTAATGTGCAATAGTTGTCATAACAAAATACGTAGTAATTAATTATATATGTCAACCTATTTATTTTCATGTGATCATGGTATGACCACTGAAAAACATTGCTTTTTTATCTTGGCTCCATTACAAATTCAGTATATAATTACTCATATACTAAATAAAGTAGTGGAATCCAGTTTTCAGCATCTTTTATTATTATGCCAGTTAGCACTCAGCTTGCAAACACGCTTAGGTTTATGTTGTCATCTTGGGTCGGACTTGGGTGAACACTTTACCAGGTGACCTAAGATTACTCAATGCTACCATATAGGTGTACTACATCTTTCATTGTGAGTTCATCAGAGAGCACTGGAGAGCAGCATGAGTCTAATTAGGTGCTAATGAATATCCTGCCTGCATCACAGACTACATAAAATGCAAATATGATCAGTGCCTAAAGGTGTTATAAGCTAATGATGGTATATATATATATATATATATATATATATATATATATATATATATATATATATATATATATATATATATATATATATATATATAGATATATATAAAAAACTGTCTGCCCTAATGTCCCTCCCACTTTTGAAGGCCAAATGACGCCCCTGATTGTAACAACGCATCTTGTAACACCCATGACTAGGTGCCGGTGCAAATCTCCTCATTTAACACCGAGAAATTAATCTAGGCTCTAGGGAACTCGGAAAAATCCAAGTTAGAGAGTGCTGGCTGTGGAGATTGAACCAGTGACCTTCGACATACAAAGCCATGTCTGTCAGTCGAGCCAATAAAGGTAAAGGTAAAGTTGGGGCATACGCTGTAGCAGCGCGTGGCCTCGGTGCTCATCTCCGTAACATTGGCCCTTGAGGCTGTGGTGGGAGGGAGCCCATTACCCCGGGACACAGGGCCAGTGTGACATCCGGGCTACCACAGTTTCCCCAGGTAGTCATTTATTGACCAGCCCGAGAGGGAGGATGATCAGCTGGGTGAGCTGCACGCCTACTGCCCGGGCCAGGATCCGAATCCGGGCCCGCGTAGAAGCCAGGCATGCTGACCACTAGACCACGGAGGCGTATTGGAGCCCAATCTCAAGTGAACCCACTCACAATGGCACACCATTTTTTTTCTGGTAAATTTTGTGCTTTGAATGAATTTGCTAATCATTTCTGTCGAAAAATAGCAGGGATTTTTTTTCACCCCTTCCACCCTAACCTCCTCAGTAATAAAAAAAAAAGTGACAAAATCATAGCCTTGAGGCAGTAATATTCAGCCCCAGCATCAAAAAATTATACTGCTGCCCTATGAAAGGCATCTCTTAACTCCGATGAAGTAGGTGGTGACTGTGGTGGAGCAGCTTCATTGTCATCCCTTGCAGTGGCAGGTGTCATTGGACCAGCAGATGATGAAGCAGTGGCTGGTGTCATTGGACCAGCAGATGATGAAGCAGTGGCAGGTGTCATTGGACCAGCAGATGATGAAGCAGTGGCTGGTGTCACTGGGCCAGCAGATGATGAAGCAGTGGCAGGTGTCATTGGACCAGCAGATGATGAAGCAGTGGCAGGTGTCATTGGGCCAGCAGATGATGAAGCAGTGGCAGGTGTCATTGGACCAGCAGATGATGAAGCAGTGGCTGGTGTCATTGGGCCAGCAGATGATGAAGCAGTGGCAGGTGTCATTGGGCCAGCAGATGATGAAGCAGTGGCTGGTGTCATTGGACCAGCAGATGATGAAGCAGTGGCTGGTGTCATTGGGCCAGCAGATGATGAAGCAGTGGCTGGTGTCATTGGACCAGCAGATGATGAAGCAGTGGCAGGTGTCATTGGACCAGCAGATGATGAAGCAGTGGGTGGTGTCATTGGACCAGCAGATGATGAAGCAGTGGCAGGTGTCATTGGACCAGCAGATGATGAAGCAGTGGCTGGTGTCATTGGACCAGCAGATGATGAAGCAGTGGCTGGTGTCATTGGGCCAGCAGATGATGAAGCAGTGGCTGGTGTCATTGGACCAGCAGATGATGAAGCAGTGGCAGGTGTCATTGGACCAGCAGATGATGAAGCAGTGGCAGGTGTCATTGGACCAGCAGATGATGAAGCAGTGGCTGGTGTCATTGGACCAGCAGATGATGAAGCAGTGGCAGGTGTCATTGGGCCAGCAGATGATGAAGCAGTGGCAGGTGTCATTGGACCAGCAGATGATGAAGCAGTGGCAGGTGTCATTGGGCCAGCAGATGATGAAGCAGTGGCAGGTGTCATTGGACCAGCAGATGATGAAGCAGTGGCTGGTGTCATTGGACCAGCAGATGATGAAGCAGTGGCAGGTGTCATTGGACCAGCAGATGATGAAGCAGTGGGTGGTGTCATTGGACCAGCAGATGATGAAGCAGTGGCAGGTGTCATTGGACCAGCAGATGATGAAGCAGTGGCTGGTGTCATTGGACCAGCAGATGATGAAGCAGTGGCAGGTGTCATTGGACCAGCAGATGATGAAGCAGTGGCTGGTGTCATTGGACCAGCAGATGATGAAGCAGTGGCAGGTGTCATTGGACCAGCAGATGATGAAGCAGTGGCTGGTGTCACTGGGCCAGCAGATGATGAAGCAGTGGCAGGTGTCATTGGACCAGCAGATGATGAAGCAGTGGCTGGTGTCATTGGGCCAGCAGATGATGAAGCAGTGGCAGGTGTCATTGGACCAGCAGATGATGAAGCAGTGGCTGGTGTCATTGGACCAGCAGATGATGAAGCAGTGGCAGGTGTCATTGGACCAGCAGATGATGAAGCAGTGGCTGGTGTCATTGGACCAGCAGATGATGAAGCAGTGGCAGGTGTCATTGGGCCAGCAGATGATGAAGCAGTGGCAGGTGTCATTGGACCAGCAGATGATGAAGCAGTGGCAGGTGTCATTGGGCCAGCAGATGATGAAGCAGTGGCTGGTGTCATAGGGCCAGCAGATGATGAAGCAGTGGCAGGTGTCATTGGGCCAGCAGATGATGAAGCAGTGGCTGGTGTCATAGGGCCAGCAGATGATGAAGCAGTGGCTGGTGTCATTGGACCAGCAGATGATGAAGCAGTGGCTGGTGTCATTGGGCCAGCAGATGATGAAGCAGTGGCTGGTGTCATTGGACCAGCAGATGATGAAGCAGTGGCTGGTGTCATTGGGCCAGCAGATGATGAAGCAGTGGCAGGTGTCATTGGGCCAGCAGATGATGAAGCAGTGGCTGGTGTCATTGGGCCAGCAGATGATGAAGCAGTGGCTGGTGTCATTGGGCCAGCAGATGATGAAGCAGTGGCTGGTGTCATTGGGCCAGCAGATGATGAAGCAGTGGCAGGTGTCATTGGGCCAGCAGATGATGAAGCAGTGGGTGGTGTCATTGGACCAGCAGATGATGAAGCAGTGGCAGGTGTCATTGGGCCAGCAGATGATGAAGCAGTGGCAGGTGTCATTGGGCCAGCAGATGATGAAGCAGTGGCAGGTGTCATTGGGCCAGCAGATGATGAAGCAGTGGGTGGTGTCATTGGGCCAGCAGATGATGAAGCAGTGGGTGGTGTCACTGGGCCAGCAGATGATGAAGTAGTGGCTGGTGTCATTGGGCCAGCAGATGATGAAGCAGTGGCAGGTGTCATTGGGCCAGCAGATGATGAAGCAGTGGGTGGTGTCATTGGGCCAGCAGATGATGAAGCAGTGGCAGGTGTCATTGGGCCAGCAGATGATGAAGCAGTGGCAGGTGTCATTGGGCCAGCAGATGATGAAGCAGTGGCAGGTGTCATTGGGCCAGCAGATGATGATGAAGCAGTGGCAGGTGTCATTGGGCCAGCAGATGATGAAGCAGTGGCAGGTGTCATTGGGCCAGCAGATGATGAAGCAGTGGGTGGTGTCATTGGGCCAACAGATGATGAAGCAGTGGCAGGTGTCATTGGGCCAGCAGATGATGAAGCAGTGGCTGGTGTCATTGGGCCAGCAGATGATGAAGCAGTGGCAGGTGTCATTGGGCCAGCAGATGATGAAGCAGTGGCAGGTGTCATTGGGCCAGCAGATGATGAAGCAGTGGCTGGTGTCATTGGGCCAGCAGATGTTGAAGCAGTGGCAGGTGTCATTGGGCCAGCAGATGATGAAGCAGTGGCTGTTGCCGGAGCAGCTGATGGTATCTTTTCCACAAGTAATGAACAATGTGCTGGGATGGTCTCCAGCAATACAGCAGCGGGGCTGACAAAAAGCGTCATGTAGTCATGATTAATGCATGTAACTTAACCCATTAACTGCGGATTTACTACAAGAAAACATCACCAAACTTCAGAAATGGAACAAAAAGTGGCTGCTACAATTCAGTGAAGAAAATGTAGTCCTACACCTTGGGAGGGGATATCCAGCATACCAATACCACATGGGAAACACTCCACTATCCACCGCAGAGGCAGAGAAAGACCTGGGACTATTATGTTACCAGGCTACCAGTGAAAGCCAAATCCATGCCAATCGTAGCGGATGGGTTAAATAAATACGTAGTTGAAGAAAAAGGGTCTTGAAGGTGAAATATTACTTATTAACAGAAATATTCCACTATTTGTTACTGGTTGTAAAATAATTGACTGATAAAGGTGTGTATCTACAAAGAATATGAATTTAAGAGTGATTAATAAATTGTTTTAATAAGAATATAAAAGTTTTTGCCAAAAACATACAGGCCAGTCAATATTTCACTGCTGCTTGACTGCTGCTGCTGTCCTATCCCTAGCACATCATGTCAATGCTGAATGGCTCTGGTGCCCCTTCAAATACATGAGACGAGCAGCCTATGATGTCATACACCAGTTTATCTACCACAGTTAATGTCATAGTTAGGCAGGCGCCTGCGTATCTGTGGTGCCACACGTGTGGGGCACTCAGGTGCTGGGGGAAATGTCATTGTTATGAAGGGGCAGGGGTAAACCAGTGTATGCTGTGAGGCCTTGGTGTGGAAGTTCCCTGTCTGAACTGTGCAGCTAATCCCCCATACAGTGAGGGCCTTTTTTACTCCCTCAGGGGCTGTGCAGCTGAGAGAGTGGTGTACATGAGTGTGAGTGTGTGAGTAAGTGTGTGCCTGTCTTGGCTAAAACCCTTCACTGGGGGAAGATAGCCGAGGTATTTAGATAGATTGATAGTCATTGACAGATGAACATTAAAAAATTTCTATATCAAATATGCAGTTCACTGCTATGAACTTATTAACTTTAAGCTGAAATAAAGGCATTGTGGACAGCATAGCTGCATTCTGTGAGCACATAAAAGACTAGCTAATATAAGTTTTACATTTAAAGACATAACAACTAAAAAAAATTACCAGTCTGCCGCTGCTCATTCTTGCACTTGGCAATGCAAGGCTTTGATTTTTGTTGTACATTGTACCAACGCCTCTCACAGTCATCCTGCGTACGGGTCCACTCCCAGGGAAGGCACTGTCAGGGTATAAATGTGAAGCAAGTTTCTTAATCGTTTCACTATGGCATGCTTTTTATTTCCCATACCTTCTCCAATAACATTTAATACATGCTGTGATGGAAAGCTAAATCAGTACCGGTATTTTATTTACATGCATCATAAAACATTAACTTTTTAGTTGTTATGAACATGGCCATAAATACTACTTTTCATTACCTACTTTTCTAAAATGCTTTTCTCTAAGTAGGAGGATATTACACAATACTGCTATACAAAAAAATTCAAAGCATTAACCTTAATTCCATTCTTTTGAGTACTTCTAACCTAACATTATATCACCAGAAACAGTTTGACCAATGCTATCAAAATAATATTTTAATCTTACTTTACCATTCTCATCAAATCTACCTATTCCGATATAGTCTTAACATAAAATACTTGTAAAAGTGTTGAGAGCCTGGCATGCCCAACCCACCCACCCCCCAAAAAAAATCTAAATAAGGAATAAATAAAATAACAGGTAAATATGACTTGACTCTCTTATACTAACCCCCTTTCCACCCTAACAAACTTGGGGACCTACCATGTTAGGTTAGGACGTGTTTGGTAGGACATGTTTAGCAGGAGTTGGTTTAGTTATGTTAGATTGTTGAGGGAGTGGGGGTTGCAGCAGAAATGGTCATGATGATGCTATTCACGTGGAGCAGTAGGAAAAAGTATGTTCTGTTTGGAAACTCTGTGGTTGTGTTTGTATACAAAAATACCCATTTGACGAGGTTAGGTTAGTTTGCAAGTTACTTGTATCATGGATATGTGAATATGTAACAAAAAAATAAAAGCGTTAACCTTAATTTCATTATCTTGAGTACATTCCAATCTAACATTATATCACCATAATCTGTTTGACCAATGCTATAAATATACTATTTTAATCTTACTTTACCATTCTCACAAAACCTACCTATTCCCATATAGTCTTGACATAAAGTACTTGTAAAAGTGTCCATAGTCTGGCATGCCGACCTGAGAGGTGTCTTGATAACTCCTCGAACCTCTTTCTTCTCAATTTCTGCAACATTCGTGGTCTTCGCTCTAATTTTCATTCTGTGGAACATCATCTCTCCTCCTCTAAACCTCACCTTCTCTTCCTTACCGAAACACAGGTTTCTGAGGCTACTGACAGCAACCTTTACTCTGTTCCCTCCTACTATCTCTATCCTAAATTTCAATCCAAAGCTGGATGTTGCGCTTACGTGTGCAACGACATCACTTGCTCTCGTGCCCACAACCTTGACTCTTCTGAATTTTCCACCATCTGGTTAAGACTTCACTGTCATTCTATTACTAAATACATCTGTGCTGTTTATCTCTCACCTAACTCTACCAACTATGTAAAATTCTTTGACTATTTGAATTCTAAAGTGGAGCACATCTTGACCCACTCTCCCTTCGCTGAAATCTCCATCCTAGGAGATTTCAATGTTCACCACCAGCTTTGGCTTTCATCCTCTTTCACTGACCATCCTGGTGAACAAGCCTACAACTTTGCTATCCTCAACGACCTAGAGCAGTTGGTCCAGCACCCTACACGTATTCCCGACCGTCTTGGAGGCCGGCCCAACATTCTAGACTTCTTCCTTACCTCAAACCCTTCTGCTTATTCTGTCAAACTGTTCTCTCCGTTGGGCTCCTCCGATCACAACCTTATTTCTGCATCCTGTCCTATCGCTCCTGTACACCCTCTGGACCCACCGAAGAGGCAATGCTTCTGGCATTTTGCTTCAGCTTGGTGGGACGACCTGAGGATGTACTTTTCCATTCCGTGGAATGATTATTGCTTCAGGGATAGAGACCCTCTGTAATGCTCAGCGGCATCACAGAGGTGATTATCTCTCTGGAATGGAGGCATACATTCCTCGTTCTTTCTCTACTCCTCACGATAAAAAGCCTTGGTTTAATCACGCTTGTTCTCGTGCTGTCAATGATAGAGAGGTAGCTCACAAAAGGTACCAGAGCCTTCAAACTAATGCTAATTATGAACTTTACATTTCTGCCCGAAATCGTGCCAAATCTATTCTCCGACTAACCAAAAATTCTTTCATTAATAGAAAATGCCAAAACCTTGCTTTCTCTAACTCTTCCCGTGACTTCTGGCATCTCGCCAAAACATCTCCTCAACTTCACTTCTTCATCTTTCCTTCCACTCCTCAGTCCTGACGGCAACACTGCCGTCTCATCTAGCTCTAAGGCTGAACTCTTCGCACAGACTTTCTCTTAAAACTCCACTCTGGACGATTCTGGGCATATTCGTCCTACTCATCCGCCCCTCTGACGCCTTTATGCCTGTTATAAAGATTCTTCAAAATGATGTTGTCTATGCCCTCTCTGGCCTCAATCCTCAGAAGGCTTATGGACCTGATGGAGTGCCTCCTATTGGCCTTAACACGTGTGCCTCCGTGCTGTCACCCTGCCTGGTCAAACTCTTTCGCCTCTGCCTGTCAACATCTACCTTTCCTTCTTGCTGGAAGTATGCCTTCATACAGCCTGTGCCTAAGAAGGGTGACCGCTCCAATCCCTCAAACTACCGTCCTATAGCTTTACTTTCTTGTCTATCTAAAGCTTTTGAATCAATCCTTAACCGGAAGATTCAAAAGCACCTTTCCACTTCTGACCTTCTATCTGATCGCCAGTATGGGTTCCATGAGGCGTTCTACTGGTGATCTCCGAGCCTTCTTAACTGACTCTTGGTCATCCTCTCTTAGCCGTTTCGGTGAAACTTTTGCTATTGCGCTGGACATATCAAAAGCTTTTGATAGGGTCTGGCACAAATCTTTGCTTTCTAAACTACCCTCCTACGGTTTCTATCCTTCTCTCTGTACCTTTATCTCCAGTTTCCTTTCTGACCGTTCTATTTCTGCTGTGGTAGACGGTAACTGTTCTTCCCCTAAACCTATTAACAGTGGTGTCCCACAGGGTTCTGTCCTATCTCCCACTCTTTTTCTGTTGTTCATTGATGATCTTCTTTCCAAAACGAACTGTCCTATCCATTCCTACGCCAATGATTCCACTCTGCATTACTCAACTTCTTTTAATAGAAGACCCACCCTTCAGGAACTTAACGACTCAAGGCTGGAGGCTGCAGAACGCTTAGCCTCAGACCTTACTATTATTTCCGATTGGGGCAAGAAGAACCTGGTGTCCTTCAACGCCTCAAAAACACAGTTTCTCCACCTATCCACTCGACACAATCTTCCAAACAACTATCCCCTATTCTTTGACAACACCCAGCTATCACCTTCCTCAACACTAAACATCCTCGGTCTATCCTTAACTCAAAATCTCAACTGGAAACTTCATATCTCATCTCTTACTAAATCAGCTTCCTCGAGGCTGGGCGTTCTGTACCGTCTCCGCCAGTTCTTCTCCCCTGCACAGTTGCTGTCCATATACAGGGGCCTTGTCTGCCCTCGTATGGAGTATGCATCTCATGTGTAGGGGGGGTCCACTCACACAGCTCTCCTTGACAGAGTGGAATCAAAGGCTCTTCGTCTCATCAGCTCTCCTCCTCATACTGATAGTCTTCTACCTCTCAAATTCCGCCGCCATGTTGCCTCTCTTTCTATCTACTATCGATATTTTCACGCTGACTGCTCTTCTGAACTTGCTAACTGCATGCCTCCCCCCCTCCCACGGCCCCCCTGCACAAGACTTTCTACTCATGCTCATCCCTATACTGTCCAAACTCATTATGCAAGAGTTAACCAGCATCTTAACTCTTTCATCCCTCACGCTGGTTAACTCTGGAACAATCTTCCTTCATCTGTATTTCCTCCTGCCAATGACTTGAACTCTTTCAAGAGGAGAGTATCAGGACATCTCTCCTCTCGTATTTGACCTTGCTTTTGGTATGTTCTGTTTGGAAGGTCAGTGGTTATGTTATTATGCAAAAAATACCCAATTGATTAGGTTAGGTTAGTTTGTAAGCCGATTGAACCATGAATATATGATTACTAACCTTGTTACAGCTTCTGCCACTTCAGTCCACGCTCTCTTCTTATCCTCAGGGGTGATACTCTTCCCATAACACCCTCTGATTATACGTATTTTTTCATGAATTTGATGTAAGAAGACCGTTTCATCTGGTGACCAATTAAACTTACTCCTTTTCTGCGCTGGTTCTCCGGCCCGTAGATGTGCTCATTGGGGCAGACGACATGGTTATGGTGCAGTAATCTCAGCAATGCAAGTTGTGACGCAGGCGGGGAGATAAGGGTATTGACGAGTGACAAAGTAAAAGCAGCCTTTGAGGCTGCTTCTATCTGCCACAAAACTCAATATTTTCTTGTGTTTGCCATTTATTATGTTTTTGTTGTACATTTATACAAGTTTTCTTTATTTTTCTTTTGAAACATATACTTAATTCATGTCGGATGTTTACGTTTTGCACGGAGGAGTCCTTAGCAATGAGCCCGCCATAAAGAAGAAGAAGAAGAAGATAATAGTAGCCAGGATTTGCTAATACTTACACTCAAAGTTGACGAGGATAGCTTTTACTCTTAATGAATTGAAACTATTAACTTTGATTGTAACTTTAAGGGTAAAAGTTAATAGGTCGTGAGGATACAGGCCCTGGCTTCTTGTATCTCACAATTTATGCATTTCTTCTCAGCCATGGTGCACTCCTGTCATTTATGATTGCCAGCACATTTGAAACAATTTGGGGCGTCTCCATTGGTCTTGGCAGTACAGTTGGCCTCAAGATGGCCATATCTTTGACAGTGATAGCATATAATTGCATGGTATCTGTCTCTCACTGTGTATATTCCCCATTATAATTTTAGCTTGTCGTGATTCTTGTGTTCATGGTACAGAGGAAGGGTCACACTACCACCAGGGTCATAAAACTACCCCTGGAAATGCCCACAACTCGTACGAAAGCCTTGTCAAATGTGTGTTTCTCAGGTTCACGGCACAGAGGAAGGGTCTCACTACCACCAGGGTCATAAAACTACCCCTGGAAATGCCCACAACTCCTACGAGAGCCTTGTCAAATGTGTGTTTCTTAGGTTCATGGTACAGAGGAAGGGTCACACTACCACCAGGGTCATAAAACTGCCCCTGGAAATGCACACAACTCCTACGAAAGCCTTGTCAAATGTGTGTTTCTTAGGTTCACGGTACAGAGGAAGGGTCACACTACCACCAGGATCATAAAACTACCCCTGGAAATGCACACAACTCCTACGAAAGCCTTGTCAAATATGTGTTTCTCAGGTTCATGGTACAGAGGAAGGGTCACACTACCACCAGGGTCATAAAACTGCCCCTGGAAATGCACACAACTCCTACGAAAGCCTTGTCAAATGTGTGTTTCTTTAGGTTCATGGTACAGAGGAAGGGTCACACTACCACCAGGGTCATAAAACTGCCCCTGGAAATGCCCGCAACTCCTATGAAAGCCTTGTCAAATGTATGTTTCTTAGGTTCATGGTACAGAGGAAGGGTCACACTACAAAGTGATTGTGGAAGCTGCCCTTAGGTTGGTATTCTTAAACGCTTCCGCTTCTCACATCAACTACTTCCAAAGGCCAGAAAGGAGATCAACTGAATTTTAATGAGTGTTTTTGTAGGTTCATGGCACAGAAGAAGGGTCAAACTACCCCTGGAAATGCCCCAAATCTCCTTCGAAAGCCTTGTCAAATATCTGTTTAGTCTTGATTTGCTTGCTTCCCATAGCCGGGATGTGTCCACTAAACTATGCTATTTTTGCAGATAGTCTTCCTAACCTCGCACTGAAGGACCCAACACCTCTACCCGGCCCTGATGCTGCAGCTCTTGACGCTTCAGAACAGTCCATGTAAGTGTCCTCAGCTTGTAAGTGATTTAGGGAGCGGCCACACTGCACGCGGCTTGCTGGGAGGGTAGAGGGTAGCGGGACACCTAGCGGGTCAGAGGCAAGAACAACCACATGTTATCTGATAGGAGTGGCCATAAAAGACGCGGGTAGCAGGTAAGCTTGGAGGGAACCCGCTACCCGCATCCTGTATGGCAACTCCTATTAGATAATGTGTTTGTTTGTTTGTTTGTTTGTTTGTTTGTTTTTTACAACAAAGGAGGCAGCTCAAGGGCACACAAAAAGGAAACTATAATAAAAAAATTAAAAAAGCCCGCTACTCGCTGCTCCTAAAAAAGAATCCAAAGAGGTGGCCGAAAGACAGGTCAATTTTGGGAGGAGAGGTGTCCTGATACCCTCCTCTTGAAAGAGTTCAAGTCGTAGGCAGGAGGAAATACAGATGAAGGAAGATTGTTCCAGAGTTTACCAGCGTGAGGGATGAAAGAGTGAAGATGCTGGTTAACTCTTGCATAAGGGGTTTGGATAGTATAGGGATGAGCATGAATAGAAAGTCGTGTGCAGCGGGGCCGCGGGAGGGGGGGAGGCATGCAGTTAGCAAGTTCAGAAGGGCAGTCAGCTTGGAAATATCGATAGAAGATAGAAAGAGAGGCAACATTGCGGCGGAATTTAAGAGGTAGAAGACTATCAGTAGGAGGAGGAGAGCTGATGAGACGAAGAGCCTTAGCCTCCACTCTGTCCAGAAGAGCTGTGTGAGTGGAGCCCCCACACACGTGAGATGCATACTCCATACGAGGGTGGACAAGGCCCCTGTATATGGATAGCAACTGCGCAGGGGAGGAGAACTGGTGGAGATGATACAGAACGCCCAACCTCGAGGAAGGTGATTTAGCGAGAGAGGAGATATGAAGTTTCCAGTTGAGATTTTGAGTTAAGGATAGACCGAGGATGTTTAGTGTTGAAGACGGTGACAGCTGAGTGTTGTCGAAGAATAGGGGATAGGTGTTTGGAAGATTGTGTCGAGTTGATAGGTGGAAAAATTGGGTTTTTGAGGCATTGAAGGACACAAGGTTCCTTCTGCCCCAATCGGAAATGATAGCAAGGTCTGAGGTTAAGCGTTCTGCAGCCTCCAGTCTTGAGTCATATACTTCCTGTTGGGATGGTCTTCTATTGAAAGAAGTTGAATAATGCAGAGTGGAATTATCGGAGTATGAGTGGACAGGACAGTTTGTTATGGAAAGAAGATCATTGACGAATAACAGGAAGAGAGTGGGTGATAGGACAGAGCCCTGTGGAACACCACTGTTGATAGGTCTAGGGGAAGAACAGTGACCGTCTACCACCGCAGAGATAGAACGGCCAGAAAAGAAACTGGAGATAAAGGAACAGAGAGAGGGATAGAATCCGAAAGAGGGCAGTTTAGAAAGCAAAGACTTGTGCCAGACTCTATCGAAGGCTTTCAATGTGTCTAGCGCAACAGAGAAAGTTTCACTGAAACGGCTAAGAGAGGATGACCAAGAGTCAGTTAAGAGAGCAAGGAGATCACCAGTAGAACGCCCCATGCGGAATCCATACCAGCAATTTCAGCAAACTCCGCCTTCATTCTCTGCTGCTCCCCCCGGTTTAAAGGGAAGCCCCATGAACCGCCTCATATTCTCTTGTGTCACGAGAGCATCCACGGTCTGGGTGATGATTCTGCTGACTGTGGCCCGGGAAACTCCAAAGTCATCTGCGCTGCACTGCTGCATTTTAACGGTGGTGAGGTATCGCAGAGTCAACGCCACTTTCAGCTCCGCTGTGACCGCTAGGCTCCTCTCAGTCCTGTTGCTAATCACTTGTCGCACCAAGTCAGTGACAAACAACAGGCCAGCACGATCCACCCTGTACCTCTTCTTGAACTCGGTGTCCCTTCTCGGGCGAAAATTCCTCGGTCGGTGCTGGCGGGGTTGTTCATGGGCTGCCATGTTTACAGTCTGACACTTGGGATCTTCCATGGGAGTGCTTGGGAGACCCCGCACGGCATCCCAAGGCAGCGAGAGAGATAGGCAGAGTTCCAAGCCTTGGGAGCTTTCGTGAAACATGCCCAAGGTTTCTTGCATGCTTGGAACTCCTTGAGCACACTTCCAAGGACTTGGGAACTTTGATGAAACCCACCCCTGTCCAATCACCCACTCTCTTCCTGTTATTCATCAATGATCTTCTTTCCATAACAAACTGTCCTGTCCACTCATACGCTGATGACTCTACTCTGCATTATTCAACTTCTTTCAACAGAAGACCATCACAACAGGAATTGCATGACTCCAGGCTGGAGGCTGCAGAACACTTAACCTCAGACCTTCCTATCATTTCCAATTGGGGCAGAAGGAACCTTGTGTCCTTCAATGCCTCAAAAACTCAATTTCTCCACCTATCAACTCGACACAATCTTCCAAACACCTATCCCCTATTCTTCGGCAACACTCAGCTGTCACTGTCTTCAACACTAAACATCCTCGGTCTATCCTTAACTTAAAATCTCAACTGGAAACTTCACATCTCCTCTCTCGCTAAATCAGCTTCCTCGAGGTTGGGCGTTCTGTATCATCTCCGCCAGTTCTTCTCCCCCGCGCAGTTGCTATCCATATACAGGGGCTTTGTCCACCCTCGTATGGAGTATGCATCTCACGTGTGTGGGGGCTCCACTCACACAGCTCTTCTGGACAGAGTGGAGTCTAAGGCTCTTCGTCTCATCAGCTCTCCTCCTCCTACTGATAGTCTTCTACCTCTTAAATTCCATCGCGATGTTGCCTCTCTTTCTATCTTCTATCGATATTTCCACGCTGACTGCTCTTCTGAACTTGCTAACTGCATGCCTCCCCCCCTCCCACGGCCCTGCTGCACGTGACTTTCTACTCATGCTCATCCCTATACTGTCCAAACCCCTTATGCAAGAGTTAACCAGCATCTTCACTCTTTCATCCCTCACGCTGGTAAACTCTGGAACAATCTTCCTTCATCTTTATTTCCCCCTGCCTACGACTTGAACTCTTTCAAGAGGAGGGTATCAGGACACCTCTCCTCCCGAAATTGACCTATCTTTCGGCCACCTCTTTGGATTATTTTTTGGGAGCAGCGAGTAGCGGGCTTTTTTTTTATTGTTTCCTTTTTTGTGTGCCCTTGAGCTGCCTCCTTTGTTGTAAAAAAATATATATTTACCGGTTTCTGAGCCGTAGCTATTGCCAAAAAACACCAATAATTAACCATTTTAACACTAACTAAATATGAAGGCAGTTATTGGGGTCGGAAATCGGCATTCATATTTTCGTCATTTTTCAGAGGTTGTCGGCACGTCCACTAAAACCACATATGCAGTATTCACCCACAAGAGGAGGAGGATAAGGGAGAGATTGCAGCCGTCATCACCGTCAAAATCAACGGCATCATCTCCAATCTCATCACCACAACTGAAGCATTAACTCTACTGCCATCACCACCACTGCTGCTACTGTCCCCAAGCATATATACACAGTCATCAGAGTCATTTTTCATAGATTTTCGTAGGTTTTTGTGTACATCAATTTTTCAACATATGACAGCTAGAAAGATGTATATATCGTCATCACAATTGAAGCCTTAACCCTGCTGTCATCACCACCATTCCTGCTACTTCTGTTCCTAGCCAGTGTCACCAATACTCCCTCTGCGGCCAAGCAACACCAGGGGCCTTACTACTAAACATTTCGTTGTCCAAGAACACGTATTTAACAAGGCTTTCATAGGAGTTTGGGACATTTCCAGAAGTAGTTTTATGGCCCTGGTGGTAGTGTGACCCTTCCTCAGTGCTGCGAACCTAAAGAAACATATACTTAACAAGGCTTTCATAGGAGTTTGGGACATTTCCAGGAGTAGTTTTATGGCCCTGGTGGTAGTGTGACCCTTCCTCAGTGCTGCGAACCTAAAGAAACAAATATTTAACAAGGCTTTCATAGGAGTTTGGGACATTTCCAGGGGTAGTTTTATGGCCCTGGTGGTAGTGTGACCCTTCCTCTGTGCCGTGAACCTAAAGAAACACTCACTAGAACCCGACTGACCCTCTCTTTGACCGTTAGAAATAGGTCATGTGAGAAGCCAATATCGACCCAGAAGTCCACCACCACCTGTCCCATTGCAGACTGTCCCACCCTTAACATGATTCCCTCAGCCCCAGTGCAGCAAATATCCATCAATTCCAGTTCCTCCACCACCACCACCACCACCACTACCACCACCACCGCCCTAAATCACCAGAATGCTACCACTACCACCACTGCCCTAAATCACCAGCATACCATCACCAGTACCACTCCACCAGTACTCCAGAATCTCACCACCACCTCCACCACTGCCCTAAATCACCAGCATACCATCACAAGTACCACTCCACTAGTACTCCAGAATCTCACCACCACCTCCACCACTGCCCAAAATCACCAGCATACCATCACCAGTACCACTCCACCAGTACTCCAGAATCTCAACACCACCACCACCACTGCCCTAAGTCACCAGAATCCCATCACCAGTACCATTCCACCAATACACCAAAATACCACCACTGCCCTAAATCACCAGACTACCATCACAAGTACCACTCCACCAATCCGCCAGAATGTAAACACGACCACCACCACCAGGTCTAGAGTGTGTAGGGGTCACTCCAGAAAAACCTGCTTGATATGCCCAGTCAGACATCAGAGTTCTGCCGCTAACAACACTCCCACTACCACCAATACCAACCCTCGGCCGTACACGCAAACCACCACAGTGAACCACAGGAATAACACTCAGCCGTACATGCGGGTTGCCATTCCGCTGACTAGTCCAGAGCACCAGTCAACTCATCCAAAAAGACAGTCTGTTACTACCACTACCAACAACAACAACAATGACAACAGCAGCAATACTCCGCTGTCCCAAGAAAAGATTATGGGTGGAAAACAAGCCCCACTCAATTTGACAGGAAAACAACCCCCACTCAGTTTGACAGGAAAACAACCTCCACTCAATTTGACAGGAAAACAACCTCCACTCAATTTGACAGGAAAACAACCTCCACTCAATTTGACAGGAAAACAACCTCCACTCAATTTGACAGGAAAACAACCTCCACTCAATTTGACAGGAAAACCTCCACTCAATTTGACAGAAAAACAACCTCCGCTCAACTTGACAAGCCTCCCATCTCCACCCCCACAGAAGATTACGAGCGGAAAACAACCTCCACTCACTTTGACAGGAAAACACCCTCCGCTCAACGTTACCACCCTCCCATCATCACCCCCAGAGAAGATTACGAGCGGAAAACAACCTCCACTCAATTTGACAGGAAAACAACCTCCGCTCAACTTGACAAGCCTCCCATCTCCACCCCCACAGAAGATTACGAGCGGAAAACAACCTCCGCTCAACTTGACAAGCCTCCCATCTTCACCCCCAGAGAAGATTACGAGCGGAAAACAACCTCCCCTCAACTTGACAAGCCTCCCATCTTCACCCCCACAGAAGATTACGAGCGGAAAACAACCTCCCCTCAACTTGACAAGCCTCCCATCTTCACCCCCACAGAAGATTACGAGCGGAAAACAACCTCCACTCAACTTGACCGCTCTCCCATCTCCACCCCCGACGGAGACTATCTGTGCCAACAACTGTATCCCTCATCGGCACTTTCATCTGAACCGCACGCCACCACAGACTCAACCCACATCATCGGTGCTGCAACCCTCACCACCTAAACCAGTAACGCAACCGACTTCTGTGTCACCAAAGCAACCTGTCTCTCTCAGTTCGTGTACGCCACAACCACCATCATCAACACCATTATCACATGTTACCACCACCACCATGCCACAAACTACCACCTCAAATTCAACGCTGCCTACCAATACTACCAGCTCAAACTCAAGCCTGTCTACCAGCACCACCACCTCAAACTCAAGACTCCCTACCACTACCAGCGCACCCTCAAGACTCCCTACCACTACCAGTTCAAACTCAACCTTGCCTACCACCACCAAGCCCTATACCTTCATAATCCACTCGGGGCTGTTCACCACCACAACGCCCTGCTTCCACAGGCCGACACGATCAGGCGTCACACCCACCACAACCAAACCACAGCAGATACCCCCTCGCCACACCCACCATCACCCCCCCTCACAGTCCACCCCGCCCTTTTCTAACACCAAAGCTATTAAAGATCAGATCATAAAGAGATATCCACCACCAAAGGCCAGTAGCTCTAGTATTGGAGGGAATGTGGTTAAGGAAGGAAATTTGACTTCTGATGATCAACAACATGGTGCTATTTCCCGGCCTTCTGAGCCTCAAAGTTCTCCTATTTCTCGGCCTTCTGAGCTTCAAAGTTCTCCTATTTCTCGGCCTTCTGAGCTTCAAAGTTCTCCTATTTCTCGGCCTTCTGAGCTTCAAAGTTCTCCTATTTCTCGGCCTTCTGAGCTTCAAAGTTCTCCTATTTCTCGGCCTTCTGAGCTTCAAAGTTCTCCTATTTCTCGGCCTTCTGAGCTTCAAAGTTCTCCTATTTCTCGGCCTTCTGAGCCTTCTAGTTCTCCTATTTCTCGGCCTTCTGAGCTTCAAAGTTCTCCTATTTCTCGGCCTTCTGAGCCTCAAAGTTCTCCTATTTCTCGGCCTTCTGAGCTTCAAAGTTCTCCTATTTCTCGGCCTTCTGAGCTTCAAAGTTCTCCTATTTCTCGGCCTTCTGAGCCTCAAAGTTCTCCTGCTTCTACTTCTGACAGCTTGCCTGCTTGTCCTGATCTGTCATCTGCTTCTGTGAATATTGCTTCACCTGCTTTGCTAACCTCACTAGTAATGCCTCTTCTAAAATTACCATTTCAACCTCCAAAAAGCATTGATAAATCCAGCGTTCTCTTACCTAATGCTCACCCTCCTCTTCCTCCTCCTCCTCCACGTCATTCATCAGGAGATAAGTCACCCTTAAAGATGTCCAAGAAAACAGTCAGTCAACCAGTCAACAGTCAGGAGTCCCCACTATCACCACCAGGCCACACTCCACTCCACCCAAAACCACCACCACCAAAACCAGCGATCTCGCGGCAACCGATTCGTGTGTCACCGTACCCTGAAGTCTTGCCAAGGGGAACGAGCCCACCACAACCACCACCACCACCACCACCACCACCACCACCACCACAACCGTCAGTGGGCAAGGAAGGGCTGTGTCGGATCTCTCTCCCGACTCTCAAGAAATATATCCTGAAACAAAAGGAACTCCAGAAAAAACAACAACAGCTGTTACCACCACCACCACCACCACCTACATCATCACCACCACAACCATATATCCTGAAACAAAAGGAACTACAACAACAACCACCACCATTACCACCTCCAGCCCCATCACTCACCCTCCACCAAGTCTTCTGTGGTGGTGAGACTCGGCGGAAAGATGGAAACGAAGTGGAGGTTTTGAAAGAGAAAGGAGCGGAAGTGAGACCAGGTTGTGATGACATAGTGGTGAAGTTCAGTGACACAGGAAAGGTCAAAACTAGTAATGAGGTCATGGGATTGAAAAAGAAAAACAAGGAAATGAAAGGAAGCGACAATTCTCCGGCACTTGGCGAGGGAAGCAAAATGAACACAAAAAACAATGCCGGGTGTAACGACGTGAAGTTGCCAGAGGAAGCGGAGATCGGGGACAGGATTGACGATAACCCGGGGAAAGGAACGGAGATTGAAAATGGTGACCAGGTAGCATTGAGGCAGAAGAAAACGGAGATCGGACACAGGACTGACGATGACCCGGAGACATTGACGGAGAAAGGAGCGGAGGTGGAGTTGAGGGAGAAGAAAAGGGAGGAGGAGGAGGAGGAGGAGAAGAGGAAGAGTGAGGGTGATGAGAGCAAGGAAGAAGGAGGAATGGAAGTTACGGAAAAGGAGGAGGAGGAGAAAAGGAAGGAAGAAGAGCAGATGGGAGATAAAAGCGAGGAAAATGAGGAAGAAAAGAAGAAGAAGGAAAGGAAAATGAGTGAAATGGACGATCAGGTTGAAAATGAGAAGGCACAGGAGAGCGGAAAGGCAAAACAAAACCCGGATTGCAACGCTAGTTCTACCAATTCTACCGTGAACAAACACTCGCTCCGGGGGATAAGAATTAATAGAAAGGAGAGAGACCCGGAAAGTGAGACGGAACGCTCTACAAGCAATCCATCGACCAAAACCCCAATGTCGCTGAGAATGATACGAAGAGAAACGAAGGAGGTTGGTGATTCAAAGAGTAGCGGAACGTCACTCCGGAGCCTGAAAATGCAGTTCTTCAAATCGGTGATTGAGGAGAGAATCCGCAAGAAACAGAGGCAGAAGACGGAGATGTTGGAGAGAAACAGGGAAATTAAGGAGAAGGAGAAGATGCTGATTCAGATGATGAGGCGCAGGGAGGAGATTTTGAATTTGGAGAAGAGGAGGAGAGAGGAGGAGGAGGAGGAGGCGAAGGAGGAAAGACAATCTCGTCATAGCTTCGTTTTGGACCATACGAAAATAAGGAAGAATAGGGAGATGGAGGAAATGAAGAAGAAGAGAATGGAGAAAGAAGAGGAAGAGAAGAAGAGGAAGGAGAAAGAAGAGGAAGAGAGGAGGAAGAAGAAGGGAGAAGAGGAGGAGACAAAGAAAGAGGAGGAGAAGAGGAAGAAGAAGGGAGAAGAGGAGGAGACAAAGAAAGAGGAGGAGAAGAGGAAGAAGAAGGGAGAAGAGGAGACCAAGAAAGAGGAAGAGAAGAGGAAGAAGGGAGAAGAGGAGGAGAGAAAGAAAGAGGAAGAGAGGAGGAAGAAGAAGGGAGAAGAGGAGGAGACAAAGAAAGGGGAAGAGAAGAGGAAGAAGAAGGGAGAAGAGGAGGAGAGAAAGAAAGAGCTGAAGAGGAAGAAGAAGGAGAAGAGGAGGAGAGCAGAAATAAAGAGGAAGAGAGGAAGAGGAAGAAGGGAGACGAGGAGGAGAGCAGAAAGAAAGAGGAAGAGAGGAGGAAGAAGAAGGAAGAGGAGGAGGAGAGCAGAAAGAAAGAGGAAGAGAGAAGAGGAAGAATAAGGGAGAAGAGGAGGAGAGCAGAAAGAAAGAGGGAGAGAGGAAGAGGAAGAAGAAGGAAGAGGAGGAGGAGAGCAGAAAGAAAGAGGAAGAGAGGAAGAGGAAGAAGAAGGAAGAGGAGGAGGAGAGAAAGAAAGAGGAAGAGAGGAGGAAGAAGAAGGAAGAGGAGGAGGAGAGCAGAAAGAAAGAGGAAGAGAGGAAGAGGAAGAAGAAGGAAGAGGAGGAGAGCAGAAAGAAAGAGGAAGAGAGGAAGAGGAAGAAGAAGGAAGAGGAGGAGGAGAGCAGAAAGAAAGAGGAAGAGAGGAAGAGGAAGAAGAAGGAAGAGGAGGAGGAGAGCAGAAAGAAAGAGGAAGAGAGGAAGAGGAAGAAGAAGGAAGAGGAGGAGAGCAGAAAGAAAGAGGAAGAGAGGAAGAGGAGGAAGAAGAAACAGGAAGAGGAAGAGAGCAGAAAGAAAGAGGAGGAGGAGGAGAAGAAGAGGAAGCAAAAGGAAGACAAGGAGGAGGAGAAGAAGAAGAGGAAGCAAAAGGAAGAAGAGGAAAGAAAAAGGAAGAAAGCAACAGAAGAGAAGAGGAAGCAAGAGGAGGAGGAGGAGAGAGGAACTTATAACAGAGAGAAAGCAGACGAGAAAATAACCAAAAAAACGCAACTGGAAAAAGAACAACAACAGGAAACAAGGAAAAAAACATTGCCGGCCCAGGAAGAGGAACTCACCACCATCACCACCACCACCACCACCACCACCACACCACCGCAGAAGAAGAAGAGCCTCATAGAAGTACCAACTGACCTTCAGGATGAGGAAATAGAGGACTACATTGATAACCTCCTCAAGGAATTGGGGTTGACGTTCCCAAACCGAAAACTTAGAGAAAATAGAGAGAGAGAGAGAAAGCGAGCGGAGGGTGAGGCGGAGAACCAAGTGGGTGCGAGGAACGGGATTTTGAGACCAGAAGAGAGTAGAGTGAGTGAGGAGAGACACTGTAGAGAGAGTGAAAACGCCGGGAAATTGAGCGAGTGGAACGGAACACCAAGTAATAGTGACATTAGAGCGAGCAACATCGGAGAAAATGGTGAAGCGGAAATTGACTTTTTCGACTCGGATGAAGGCGAGACAAGAGCGGAGATGGTGGCGGATTTAAAGTGTTCAGGTGTCGAAGGGTGTGAGTGTACCAGCTGCCATCTGCCTTTTGTTATCGCTGAGTGTTACACCCTCACCCAGGACTCCTTCGGACGACTAACGGAGGACAAGGAGGAGGAGGAGGAGGAGGAGGAGGTGTCCGAGGAGACCGATGGCTTGTCTTGCGACCGCCTTGTTGATGGGGTGGCGTCAAAAGGAGGAAGAAGAAGAGGAAGACAGGAAGATATTGAAGGAAGAGATGGAAGGTCAAACAGTGGGAGACTTGTCAGACGGAAGATTGCGGAAGAAACGGTAAATGAGCAACAGAAAAGACCAACAGGGAGTGGAAGAAAAGTGGAAGACATTGAGGAAAGACAACTTGAAGGTGGAAGAGATGGAAGGTCTAACAGTGGGAGACTTGTCAGACGGAAGATTGCGGAAGAAACAGCAAAAGAACAACAGAAAAGGCCAACAGGAAGATTAAGAAGAGTGGAAGATATTGAGGAACGAAAACTTGAAGGAAGAGAAGAAGGGAAAAGAGATGGAAGATTTGTAAGACGGAAGATTGTGGAAGAAACAGCGAAGGAAGAACAGAAAAGGCCAACAGGAAGATTAAGAAGAGTGGAAGATATTGAGGAACGAAAACTTGAAGGAAGAGGAGAAGGGCAAAGAGATGTAAGGTCTAAAAATGGGAGATTTGTGAGACGGAAGATTGCGGAAGAAACAGCGAAGGAAGAACAGAAAAGTCCAACAGGGAAAGGAAGAAGGAAATCAAGGAGAGAAACAGTAGTAAAACAGCAAGATAGCAACAGCGGCGACAGCAAAAGTTGTACGACCAAATCACAACTGCACTGTTTCGTATGTGACTGTAGCACTGCTGAAGAATCCGAAGAAAACAACAGCAAAAACAGAAGGAAAATAAGGTCACACGACAATCTCAGGTCCCATTTGTACTTCGGTTCAGTCTCCTGCGAATTCTGTAACCAATCCATCGTCAACTGTCATGAACTTAAGTCTCTGTACAGCTACGCCTTCGAGCTACGGACCTGCCAGACTAGCCCGACCCACCGCCATCTCTTCTCCTACTGGTCGACGGACCCCTACCACTACCTGACCTCCAACCTGACCCGTGACCTGCTCATACGGCAGTTCTGTGAGAAAGCAACAACTCCGCTAAGCAAGAGGGAGGTTGGGGTCGCCGTGATCAAGTATTTACGATCGTTGAATAAGCTGAACTCTGATATGCCCTGGAAAAACGCGATTGATTTGTGTTGGCATTCTATCATTGAGACGGGTTTACTAGAGGAGGAAGAAGTGGAGAATGGACAGGTGGAGGAAGTGGAGATTATGGAAAACGAAGAAAATGAATCACAACAGGAAAAGAATAGCGGAAGAACGGAAGTGTCTTGGGAGCAAATGAACCAACTTGTGGCAGTGAAGGAAAGTGAAGGAAAGAAAGAAAAGATTGAGGAAAACAACAAGAAGAGAAAGAGAGTGGATGGCTGTGGAAGAAAGAGGCAAAGGTTGAGTGAGGAAGAGGAAGAGGAAGACAAGGAAAGGAATGAAAAGAGAGAAATTGAAGAGGATGGGGAAGAATCACACCAAGACCGGGCCAAGAGAAAACACACCAAGTCTTTTTGTGTCGATAAGAAAGATGAAACGAGCAAGAGAAAAACGGATCCATTCAACCCCAGCGATCGCAACCAAAGCAAAGACAACAGCAGGGATCACCAAGCTAGTCAAACCCAACCTAACCACAGCAAACCCATTCAACCTAACCTAACCCAACCTAACCATAGCAAACCCATTCAACCTAACCTAACCCAACCTAGTCCAACCCAACCTAACCACAGCAAACCCATTCAACCTAACCTAACCCAACCTAGTCCAACCCAACCTAACCTAACCCAACCTAGTCTAACCCAACCTAGCCGAACCCAACTTAGTCTAACCCAACCTAACCTAACCCAACCTAACCATAGCAAGCCCAACCAACCTAACCTAACCAAACCTAGTCTAACCCAACCTAGCCTAACCCAACCTAACCTAACCCAATCTAACCTAACCCAACCTAGTCCAACCCCACCTAACCACAGCATACCCAATCAACCTAACCTAAGAAACATCAACCAAACCCAACCTAAGCAAACTCAGCCTTCCACAAGCAAAGATCACATTACAATCAACACTCCCCCAGATGGCCATTTCCTCCTCATTCGATTCCCCGCTCAGCCCTGCCCTGAGGAATGCCCCGAGTGCTTTACCCCTATGTGCCCCTCTCGCTGTGTCTATTCCACCCTCAACGGCCTCGTCACCTACCGATGTCCGGACTGTGGGCTCATCGTCTACTTTGTGACGGAAAATTGTGAAGTGGTGTTTTTGTCGTCATGAGAAAGTGTTTTGGGGGATAAGAAATGTTGGAGAGGGAGAAGAAGAAGAGGACTGCGATCTCAATGTCTATTTTGTGACAGAAAATCATGAAATGGTGTTTTTGTCGTCATGAGGAAGTGTTTTTGTGGATAAGAAATGCTGGAAAGGGAGAAGAAGAAGAGGACTGCGATCTCAATGTCTATTTTGTGACGGAAAATCATGAAGTGGTGTTTTTGTCGTCATGAGGAAGTGTTTTTGGGGATAAGAAATGTTGGAAAGGGAGAAGAAGAAGAGGACTGCGATCTCAATGTCTATTTTGTGACGGAAAATCATGAAGTGGTGTTTTTGTTGTCATGAGGAAGTGTTTTGGGGGATAAGAAATGTTGGAGAGGGAGAAGAAGAAGAGGACTGCGATCTCAATGTCTATTTTGTGACGGAAAATCATGAAGTGGTGTTTTTGTCGTCATGAGGAAGTGTTTTTGTGGATAAGAAATGCTGGAAAGGGAGAAGAAGAAGAGGACTGCGATCTCAATGTCTATTTTGTGACGGAAAATCATGAAGTGGTGTTTTTGTTGTCATGAGGAAGTGTTTTGGGGGATAAGAAATGTTGGAGAGGGAGAAGAAGAAGAGGACTGCGATCTCAATGTCTATTTTGTGACGGAAAATCATGAAGTAGTGTTTTTGTTGTCATGAGAAAGTGTTTTTGTGGATAAGAAATGTTGGGAAGGGAGAAGAAGAAGAGGACTGCGATCTCAATGTCTATTTTGTGACGGAAAATCATGAAGTGGTGTTTTTGTCGTCATGAGGAAGTGTTTTTGTGGATAAGAAATGTTGGAGAGGGAGAAGAAGAAGAGGACTGCGATCTCAATGTCTATTTTGTGACGGAAAATCATGAAGTGGTGTTTTTGTTGTCATGAGGAAGTGTTTTGGGGGATAAGAAATGTTGGAGAGGGAGAAGAAGAAGAGGACTGCGATCTCAATGTCTATTTTGTGACGGAAAATCATGAAGTGGTGTTTTTGTCGTCATGAGAAAGTGTTTTTGTGGATAAGAAATGTTGGAGAGGGAGAAGAAGAAGAGGACTGCGATCTCAATGTCTATTTTGTGACGGAAAATCATGAAGTGGTGTTTTTGTCGTCATGAGAAAGTGTTTTTGTGGATAAGAAATGCTGGAAAGGGAGAAGAAGAAGAGGACTACGATCTCAATGTCTATTTTGTGACGGAAAATCATGAAGTGGTGTTTTTGTCGTCATGAGGAAGTGTTTTTGTGGATAAGAAATGCTGGAAAGGGAGAAGAAAAAGAGGAGAGGAACAGTGATAGGAAGAAAAGGAGTTAAGGGAAGGGAGAAGGAAGCAAACAAGATGAGCTGCCTCTGACAATGGGGTATGTTAACTTGGTGGTAGCAGCGGGAATCATGTTTCTTAATGGTCCCTCTAAGCGAGAAAAATGAGAAAAAAATCACCACTCACACAAACCATTCCATAATACATATCAAAGCATTTGTGATCAGATTATGTATCATCTATTTTGGGGGTTTATATCATGGCACAAATTTGGCCCGTCGCTGCTACACGGTGAAGCCACAAATTTGGCCCGTCGCTGCTGCACGGTAAAGCCACAAATTTGGCCTGTCGCTGCTACACAGTAAAGCCACAAATTTGGCCTGTCGCTGCTACACAGTAAAGCCACAAATTTGGCCTGTCGCTGCTACACGGTAAAGCCACAAATTTGGCCCGTCACTGCTACCGGGTTAACTGATGGCCTTCTAAACTTAAATGTATGTTATATTTGCATAAACCAAACTGAAGTAATGGTTGTAACCCAGTAGAATTTGGGCGGACTGAGGACCTTGGCATGGTGGTTAGGGTGTGTGGTGGTGTGGGGTGCTACACAGTTCCTTTGATGTTCCTTCTCGCTCCCTCTCCCTTCCCCGAGAAGTTAGCCGTTCGACCCTTCTTGCCTTCTGTAGCTTTGCCGTTCCTCCACTTTCTTCCATCCCGGCCCATTGGTCAGAGTGTGCATGGGGCAGGGTGCGGTGCTTAGCTACCCCCTTCCACTTCTTCCGTTGGGGGTGAGGACATGTTGAGCTTGTGGCGTCGTGGAGAGATAAAGTGAGAACATTTGCCAAAGCAGGATGGAGTGCACCGACGTTAGGCAAAGGTGGAAAATGTTGGGAAAGACCTTAACAGTTTGCGGCGTTGTGGAGAGATGAAGTGAGGACATTTGCCAAAGCAGGATGGAGTGCACCGATGTTAGACAGAGGTGGAAAATATTGGGAAAGACTTTAATAATCCTGCAACAAACTAGTAAATCGCTCCAGTTTTGAATGTGTGCAAATTTTCGTGTAAGCACCTCCCACAGTGATCAAAATGGATGAGTATTGTTACTATTATTTTTATTATTATTATTATTATTATTGTAAATACTATCATTATGTAACCTAAATTATTATGGAATTTGAATCTCATTTATTTTTAACCCGGTAGCAGCAGGGATCATGTTTCTTAATGGTACCCCCAAGCGAGAAAAATGAGAAAAAAATCACCCCTCACACAAACCATTCCATAATATATATCAAAGCACTTGTGATCAGATTATGTATCATCTTTTGGGGGGGTTATATCATGGCACAAATTTGGCCCGTCGCTGCTACACGGTAAAGCCACAAATTTGGCCCATCGCTGCTACACGGTAAAGCCACAAATTTGGCCCGTCGCTGCTACACGGTAAAGCCACAAATTTGGCCCGTCGCTGCTACACGGTTAAAGTCTTCATTCTGTACAAAGATGTCTGTATGCTGTCATGTGTATATATATAATTAACTTTCCTACTGTTATTTTTAGTGTCATATGGTAAATGATGGAGTTTGCATTTTCATTTTTATAATAAGACCCTTCGTGAGTGTTCTATAGCTTCTAAAAAACAGTGGCTTTATAAATGCTCATAGGTTCTAAGGCCGCTTCCAGAGTCACTTTATTTGTTTTGATCGTTACCAATGGCGGCGATCGACGCTATAGTTTTCCACGTGAAACTGGCCTATGGGGTAATGGCGGCTGCAGAGGAAGCGAGAGGTGTTGGGAGTGTGTGGCAAGGTGCAGGGCTAGGCTAACCCCACAGCCGCCACTGGTCTATGGGGTAGTGGCGGCCGCAGAGGAAGCGAGAGGTGTTGGGAGTGTGTGGCAAGGTGCGGGGCTAGGCTAACCCCGCAGCCGCCACTACCCCATCGGCCAGTTTTACGTGGAAATACTATAGTGGCAATAACAGCCATTGGTAACGATCAAAACAAACAAAATGACTGTGAAAGCGGCCCTAAATAACAGTGACAATTGAAGTGTCTCTCAGGATTTATTATGAAGATTTTGAATGGGTGATATTTTCAATGAACAAGATATTTTTCACACTTGTTTCATAAAAATAAAAATAAATGTATTAACATGGTGATTGCTTGTCATCATCTATTTTTATTGAACAATCATGAGGAATCATCAGAAAATAATGGGTTTTTTATTGAATTTTCCTCTTGATTTCAATATGGTCCTTTGCTTGCTGTTTTCTGTTCTGGTAGGGGCTTCGTGGTGCAGTGGTTAGCATACTCGGCTCACAACCAAGAGAGCCCGGGTTCAATTCCCAGGCGGAGTTGAAAAATTTGGGCGGCTTTTCTGATACCCTACACCCCTGTCCACCCACCAGTGAATGGATACCAGGTATTAATTGGGGGTTGTGTCCCATCTTCTGGGGTCTGTTCCCTTCTCCTATAATTCCTTCCCCTTCTGTCTCTCTCCAGCATATGACCACAGATGTTGCGCCCACTAAACCAAACTTTCCAACTTTTCCCTTCTCCTATAATTCCTTCCCCTTCTGTCTCTCTCCGGCATATGACCACAGATGTTGCGCCCACTAAACCAAACTTTCCAACTTTTCCCTTCTCCTATAATTCCTTCCCCTTCTGTCTCTCTCCAGCATATGACCACAGATGTTGCGCCCACTAAACCAAACTTTCCAACTTTGCTGTTTTCTGTTCTGGCGGCATCCAAACACTGAGCTTCCAAGATGTTTTTCCTTGCTGCAAGCCAAGATCTTAGACTAGGCAGGGATCACCAACAACCAGGTAGTACCACGTTTGGACATTGAACACAAAACAATTTCATACTTGTTGTGTTCTGGATTTCCGAAATAGAACAAGAAAAGTTGGCTGTAGGTAAAGGTGGGTGCTGCATGCTCTATAGCTGTGCATGGCTGAGGCACATAATCACCTCCGTACCTTTGAGCCTGTGGTAGGTAAGAACACTCATCTCTAATATAACTGGATTGGCCTAAGTCTATATATACAGAAAGTCAAGTCCTACGCAGGTTTGTGGGAGGAGACACGGCCGAGGCGTGGTTTATGCGTGCCACTGGTTGGAGCCAAACTAGAGAATGTAGAAACAGGGATTTAGGGAAAACGATTTACTGCCATTCAAGGGGTGTAGGTTATCTCATTTATCACATTTACTGACATACAAGGGGTGTAGGTTATCTCTTTTATCACATTTACTGACATACAAGGAGTGCAGGTTATCTCATTTATCACATATACTGACATACAAAAGGTGCAGATTATCTCTTTTATCACATTTACTGACATACAAGGGGTGCAGGTTATCTCATTTATCACATATACTGACATACAAGGGGTGCAGGTTATCTCTTTTATCACATATACTGACATACAAGGGGTGCAGGTTATCTCTTTTATCACATAAACTGACATACAAGGGGTGCAGGTTATCTCATTTATCACATATACTGACATACAAGGGGTGCAGGTTATCTCTTTTATCACATATACTGACATACAAGGGGTGCAGGTTATCTCTTTTATCACATATACTGACATACAAGGGTGTCTATCTTTTATCACATATACTGACATACAAGGGGTGCAGGTTATCTCATTTATCACATATACTGACATACAAGGGGTGTAGGTTATCTCATTTATCACATATACTGACATACAAGGGGTGCAGGTTATCTCATTTATCACATATACTGACATACAAGGGGTGTAGGTTATCTCATTTATCACATATACTGACATACAAGGGGTGTAGGTTATCTCATTTATCACATATACTGACATACAAGGGGTAGGTTATCTCATTTATAACATATACTGACATACTAGGGTTTGAGGTTATCTTATTTATCACATATACTGACATACAAGGGGTGTAGGTTATCTCATTTATCACATATACTGACATACATGGGGCGTAGGTTATCTCATTTATCACATATACTGACATACAGGGGGTGTAGGTTATCTCATTTATCACATAGACCGACATACAAGGGGAGTAGGTTATCTCATTTATCATATATACTGACATACAAGGTTTCAGGTTACCTCGTTTATCACATTTACCGATATACAAGGGGTTTAGGTTATCTCTTTTATCACATATACTGACATACAAGGTGCAGGTTATCTCATTTATCACATATACTGACATACAAAGGGTACAGGTTATCTCATTTATCACATATACTGACATACAAGGGTGTAGGTTATCTCATTTATCACATATACTGACATACAAGGTGCAGGTTATCTTTTTATCACATATACTGACATACAAGGGGTACAGGTTATCTCATTTATCACATATACTGACATACAAGGGGTACAGGTTATCTCATTTATCACATATACTGACATACAAAGGGTGCAGGTTATCTCATTTATCACATATACTGACATACAAAGGGTGCAGGTAATCTCTTTTATCACATATACTGACATACAAGGGTACAGGTTATCTCATTTATCACATATACTGACATACAAGGGTACAGGTTATCTCATTTATCACATATACTGACATACAAGGGTGCAGGTTATCTCTTTTATCACATATACTGACATACAAGGTGCAGGTTATCTCTTTATCACATATACTGACATACAAGGGTGCAGGTTATCTCATTTATCACATATACTGACATACAAAGGTACAGGTTATCTCATTTATCACATATACTGACATACAAAGGGTGCAGGTTATCTCATTTATCACATATACTGACATACAAGGGGTGCAGGTTATCTCTTTTATCACATATACTGACATACAAGGGGTACAGGTTATCTCATTTATCACATATACTGACATACAAGGGGTACAGGTTATCTCATTTATCACATATACTGACATACAAGGGGTACAGGTTATCTCATTTATCATATATACTGACATACAACGGGTGAAGGTTATCTCTTTTATCACATATACTGACATACAAGGGGTGCAGGTTATCTCATTTATCACATATACTGACATACAAGGGGTACAGGTTATCTCATTTATCACATATACTGACATACAAGGGGTACAGGTTATCTCTTTTATCATATATACTGACATACAAGGGGTGCAGGTTATCTCATTTATCACATAAACTGACATACAATTTATCATATACTGACATACAAGGGGTACAGGTTATCTCATTTATCACATATACTGACATACAAAGGGGTAGGTTATCTCTTTTATCACATATACTGACATACAAGGGTGCAGGTTATCTCATTTATCACATTTACTGACATACAATGGGTACAGGTTATCTCATTTATCACATATACTGACATACAAAGGGTGTAGGTTATCTCATTTATCACATATACTGACATACAAGTGGTGCAGGTTATCTCTTTTATCACATATACTGACATACAAGGGGTACAGGTTATCTCATTTATCACATATACTGACATACAAGGGGTGCAGGTTATCTCATTTATCACATATACTGACATACAAGGGGTACAGGTTATCTCATTTATCACATATACTGACATACAAGGGGTACAGGTTATCTCATTTATCATATATACTGACATACAACGGGTGAAGGTTATCTCTTTTATCACATATACTGACATACAAGGGGTGCAGGTTATCTCATTTATCACATATACTGACATACAAAGGGTACAGGTTATCTCATTTATCACATATACTGACATACAAGGGGTACAGGTTATCTCATTTATCACATATACTGACATACAAGGGGTGCAGGTTATCTCTTTTATCACATATACTGACATACAAGGGGTGCAGGTTATCTCTTTTATCATATATACTGACATACAAGGGGTACAGGTTATCTCATTTATAACATATACTGACATACAAGGGGTGCAGGTTATCTCTTTTATCACATATACTGACATACAAGGGGTGCAGGTTATCTCTTTTATCACATATACTGACATACAAGGGGTGAAGGTTATCTCATTTATCACATATACTGACATACAAGGGGTACAGGTTATCTCATTTATCACATATACTGACATACAAAGGGTGCAGGTTATCTCATTTATCACATATACTGACATACAAGGGGTGCAGGTTATCTCATTTATCACATTTACTGACATACAAGGGGTGCAGGTTATCTCTTTTATCACATATACTGACATACAAGGGGTGCAGGTTATCTCTTTTATCACATTTACTGACATACAAGGGGTGCAGGTTATCTCTTTTATCACATATACTGACATACAAGGGGTGCAGGTTATCTCTTTTATCACATATACTGACATACAAGGGGTGCAGGTTATCTTTTTTATCACATATACTGACATACAAGGGGTACAGGTTATCTCATTTATCACATATACTGACATACAAGGGGTACAGGTTATCTCATTTATCACATATACTGACATACAAGGGGTGCAGGTTATCTCTTTTATCACATATACTGACATACAAGGGGTGCAGGTTATCTCTTTTATCACATATACTGACATACAAGGGGTACAGGTTATCTCATTTATCACATATACTGACATACAAGGGGTGCAGGTTATCTCTTTCATCACATATACTGACATACAAGGGGTACAGGTTATCTCATTTATCACATATTCTGACATACAAGGGGTACAGGTTATCTCATTTATCACATATACTGACATACAACGGGTGCAGGTTATCTCTTTTATCACATATACTGACATACAAGGGGTGCAGGTTATCTCATTTATCACATATACTGACATACAAGGGGTACAGGTTATCTCATTTATCACATATACTGACATACAAGGGGTACAGGTTATCTCATTTATCACATATACTGACATACAAAGGGTGCAGGTTATCTCTTTTATCACATATACTGACATACAAGGGGTGCAGGTTATGTCTTTTATCACATATACTGACATACAAGGGTTACAGGTTATCTCATTTATAACATATACTGACATACAAGGGGTACAGGTTATCTCTTTTATCATATATACTGACATACAAGGGGTGCAGGTTATCTCTTTTATCACATATACTGACATACAAGGGGTGCAGGTTATCTCATTTATCACATATACTGACATACAAGGGGTACAGGTTATCTCATTTATCACATATACTGACATACAAGGGGTACAGGTTATCTCTTTTATCATATATACTGACATACAAGGGGTGCAGGTTATCTCTTTTATCACATATACTGACATACAAGGGGTACAGGTTATCTCATTTATCACATATACTGACATACAAGGGGTGTAGGTTATCTCATTTATCACATATACTGACATACAAGTGGTGCAGGTTATCTCTTTTATCACATATACTGACATACAAGGGGTACAGGTTATCTCATTTATCACATATACTGACATACAAGGGGTGTAGGTTATCTCATTTATCACATATACTGACATACAAGGGGTACAGGTTATCTCATTTATCACATATACTGACATACAAAGGGTGCAGGTTATCTCTTTTATCACATATACTGACATACAAGGGGTGCAGGTTATCTCTTTTATCACATATACTGACATACAAGGGGTACAGGTTATCTTATTTATCACATATACTGACATACAAGGGGTACAGGTTATCTCATTTATCACATATACTGACATACAAGGGGTACAGGTTATCTCATTTATCACATATACTGACATACAAGGGGTACAGGTTATCTCATTTATCACATATACTGACATACAAGGGGTGCAGGTTATCTCTTTTATCACATATACTGACATACAAGGGGTGCAGGTTATCTCTTTTATCACATATACTGACATACAAGGGGTTCAGGTTATCTCATTTATAACATATACTGACATACAAGGTGCAGGTTATCTCTTTTATCACATATACTGACATACAAGGGGTGCAGGTTATCTCTTATCACATATACTGACATACAAGGGGTACAGGTTGTCTCATTTATCACATATACTGACATACAAGGGGTACAGGTTATCTCATTTATCACATATACTGACATACAAAGGGTGCAGGTTATCTCATTTATCACATATACTGACATACAAGGGGTGCAGGTTATCTCATTTATCACATTTACTGACATACAAGGGGTGCAGGTTATCTCTTTTATCATATATACTGACATACAAGGGGTGCAGGTTATCACATTTACAGACATAAGGGGTGCAGGTTATCTCTTTTATCACATATACTGACATACAAGGGGTGCAGGTTATCTCTTTTATCACATATACTGACATACAAGGGGTACAGGTTATCTCATTTATCACATATACTGACATACAAGGGGTACAGGTTATCTCTTTTATCACATATACTGACATACAAGGGGTGCAGGTTATCTCTTTTATCACATATACTGACATACAAGGGGTACAGGTTATCTCATTTATCACATATACTGACATACAAGGGGTGCAGGTTATCTCTTTTATCACATATACTGACATACAAGGGGTGCAGGTTATCTCTTTTATCACATATACTGACATACAAGGGGTACAGGTTATCTCATTTATCACATATACTGACATACAAGGGGTGCAGGTTATCTCTTTTATCACATATACTGACGTACAAGGGGTGCAGGTTATCTCTTTTATCACATATACTGACATACAAGGGGTGCAGGTTATCTCTTTTATCACATATACTGACATACAAGGGGTGCAGGTTATCTCTTTTATCACATATACTGACATACAAGGGGTGCAGGTTATCTTATTTATCACATATACTGACATACAAGGGGTACAGGTTATCTCATTTATCACATATACTGACATACAAGGGGTACAGGTTATCTCTTTTATCACATATACTGACATACAAGGGGTACAGGTTATCTCATTTATCACATATACTGACATACAAGGGGTACAGGTTATCTCATTTATCACATATACTGACATACAAGGGGTACAGGTTATCTCATTTATCACATATACTGACATACAAGGGGTGCAGGTTATCTCATTTATCACATATACTGACATACAAGGGGTGCAGGTTATCTCATTTATCACATATACTGACATACAAGGGGTGCAGGTTATCTCATTTATCACATTTACTGACATACAAGGGGTGCAGGTTATCTCATTTATCACATTTACTGACATACAAAGGGTGCAGGTTATCTCATTTATCACATTTACTGACATACAAAGGGTGCAGGTTATCTCATTTTTCACATATACTGACATACTAGGTGTTCAGGTTATCTCATTTATCACATATACTGACATACAAGGGGTGCAGGTTATCTCATTTATCACATATACTGACATACAAGGGGTGCAGGTTATCTCTTTTATCACATATACTGACATACAAGGGGTACAGGTTATCTCTTTTATCACATATACTGACATACAAGGGGTACAGGTTATCTCTTTTATCACATATACTGACATACAAGGGGTGCAGGTTATCTCTTTTATCACATATACTGACATACAAGGGGTACAGGTTATCTCTTTTATCACATATACTGACATACAAGGGGTACAGGTTATCTCTTTTATCACATATACTGACATACAAGGGGTACAGGTTATCTCTTTTATCACATATACTCACAGCTGGGCGTTATCGCGATACTTAAATTTATCGCTGATAACGAAATCGGGTTATCGGCCATCCGCTACTTATTGAAATATATATCGGTATCTTCGTTACTTTTGTAAGCAAACTAGTGATAATCGCTACTTTTTTCCGCCTCTCAGAAAAAAAAAGAGGTTAAGATTCGTTTTAGGACCGTGCCAGTATCTCATTACCTAGTACCTTATGAAGCATCAGTATCTCTTCATATAATATTATCTTTTCTACGAACCTTCAACAGTCATGGAAACGCTTTGAAAATTCAATTCAAGGACTTTTTTTTTACTCTTGAAAATATGGGATAATGTTCACGAAAGTGTCGCCTCCTCTGCTGGCCGCGGCGGGTGTTGCGAGAAATACCTCCTCGCTGAAATAAGTCACTTATACATGGGGGTCGAGGGGGCGCAACCCCGTTAGTAGGTCGTAAGTTCGGTTGGAGTAGTTTAAATATACTCCCCGACCCTAAGCCCTCTGCGAGCTATTTTGCGGCTGCGGCGGCTGCAGCGTCGCCGCGGCCAGCAGAGGAGGCGACGCTTTCGTAAACATTATCCCTATTTTCAAGAGTAAAAAAAAAAGTCCTTGAATTGGATTTTCAAAGCGTTTCCATGACTGTTGAAGGTTCGTAGAAAAGATATATGAAGAGATACTGATGTTTCATAAGGTAGGTAATGAGATACTGGCACGGACCTAATACGAATCTTTACCAAAAAAAAAAAAAAAAAAACATTGTCTCCTCCCTACACGTGGCCGGGCGCCCGGTGTTGTTTGAAAAAACTTCGGGTTATGAAATATCTTTGGTGAAGAGATTTCATACTTAGATCATCAACATTAAAACACTAGGTTATTTTTTCATGTAGACTCAAAAATCAATATATCAAAGAGAAAATCATTTAACTTTGCCCCAAAAATTATTATTCACTGCCTCAAATTTGATATTTCATATTCGTTTGTGAGCATGCCATGGTATTGAAGGCACCCAGTGTTGTGTTATTTGGTGTCCCATCGTCAAAAGCTGGCGCTTTTGTTTACAAACACTGGTCTCTCGTGAACTGCGCACGTTCAGACCAGTAAATAAGTGTAGCCCTGTACAGTCTCACAAAGCTTTTTAACAGAGTTGCTGGAAGGCTGAATCAGACAAACAGTACCACCATCCTCGCTGTTTCTAGAACGACACTCTGTACATATAAATACAACCCGTACAGAGTGTCGTTGGATCTAGAAAGAGCGGGGATGGTGATAGTGGTAATGTATGTCTGATTCAGCCTTCCAGCAATCCTTATTTACGGTTAAAAAGCTTTGTGAGACTGTACAGGTCTACGCTTGCTGGTCTGAGCATGCGCAGTTCACGAGAGGCCAGTGTTTGTAGACAAAAGCGTTGACGGCGGGGACGCCAAATAACACAACACGGTTCAGGAGTTTCTAGTATTACCGTCCATAGGTACGTGTCAACGTGACGTTTTCAGGTTTCGTAAGTTTTCTAAAATACGGATATAATGAAAATTTTAATTTATCTATGTTTTTTAATTTGAAATATCAATATAATATCGTTTTCGCCCATCGGACTTATCGCTAGCTAGTATCGGAATTGTGGATTTATATCGGTATCGGTTATCGCCTATATTTGTGTCTCCAGTTAATGAATATCGGTTATCACCGATAAGGTTTTCCATTATCAGTTATCGGTTATCGGGAACAAGGTTTTCTGTTATCGCAGTCTCGCTCTGGGTCATTTTAATCCCTCATTAAATCCTTAGTCCTTTATATACACATACTCTTAAGGTTCCCAGTGAGCTACCGGTGACATATAGTTCATCGGTTGATCTCTGGGTGGTGGCAGCAAAACTACCCCCAGGGTGAGTCCCGGCCCCTTGTTTTTCCCCAGATATCCATTATAATATAGTTGAACCTCCTTTTTTTAACATCATTTAGTGCCCCGAATTTCCGGGCACGACATGAGTACCCGGGGATGTTAAGAACAGTGACAGTCTGGCAATCTTCAAGAAAGCGTTGCATGAAGACTCATGCACTTAATTATTCATAAATCCTACGATTATGAGGATATGAGGATTGAGGACAACTTTAGGTGCTAATATTACTCAGGTCAGGCCAGGTGTAAGTCGGGAAGCTTGGCCTTTGTGTCGGCGCTTCCCTGATGTTGTGTACGGGTGCTCATCACTGTTATAATGTTAGCGGCCCTGTGGAGCGCTCAAGGAGACGCTACTCCCGCATGTTTTATTTTTATTTGAAAATGAACACACCGAACAAACAAAAACAACAGTACACAAGTTTTGGACAATAAGAGAAAAAAGAATGAAAGAAAAAGGAAAACAATAGACCCAGACAGTAGACACATCAGGGAGTGCCGTTACAAAGGCAAAACTCCCGACCGACTACTACTACTACTTTTGTTTTCTTTTCACAGGAGCTGCCGGAGAGAAATCCCGAGCCACCTGTGACATCAAGATCAAGACCAAGACGCTTCAACAACAACAACAAGGCGGCGTGATGGGCAGCAGCGGCGCGGCGGTACTGGTGGTGGTGCCCTGGTTTTCAACGTAAGTGTGTGTCATTAGTTTGATGGTTGTGGGACAGGGAGGATGTGGCGGTAGTGGACTGCGTAAGTATTTTGGTAATTATCTATAACTTGCTCCGTGTCACACAATGGCGTGGGGGCATGATGCAATAAAACCTGTGGAATTTACTGGTGAGTCTTTTCGGTAAATCTTAAGAATATCGGCTCCTAGGGGGTGCACATTTAGGGCACGGTGTGGTGGTGGTAATTACAACTTTTCCAGCACGTCTGACGGGGTTTTGACAAGCGGACAGGCGTGGGTAAATGTCCAGAGAGTTGCCCATCTCACCGCGGTACTTCTCATTCTAACCATGGGTTAGATCTCATAATTCTATGCATTTTTACCCCATATATATGCCTCGCAAATTGATAGAATCGCTGCTAGCGATTTTTGAAAAGTTAGTGAGTTTTTTGCGGCCGCCTCGGGGCGTCACGGGGGGAGACTGGGATACTTTGTTCCCCCGCCTCCAAAATACGATATTACGCCTCCATATTGTACTTAAGGGACGAAATACATGTCCCTTAACCATAATATGAAGGCGGAAAAACTTAAAAGTAGACAAAAAGTGGTAAAAGTAGTGAAAAAGCAGGTTATACCTACGTGCGATGTGTTTTGATGGCGGCCATATTGGGAAGTGAGCAGTGTTGCCAACGATCCGGTTAGCCATGGTACGCTAGGTTAGCGATGGTACGCTTAGTTAGCCATTAGCCCACGCATGTGAGACCAGGTCCACCACGCGTGGTTATTTTTTTTTTTTTTTAGAACACGCACCTTTACCTAATACTATACCCGGCCCAAACCTTCACAAAAGCCTTTGGGTAAAGGTGCGTGTTCTAAAAAAAAATAACCACGCGTGGTGGACCTGTCTCACATGCGTGGGCTAATTGCTAACTAAGCGTTCCATCGCTAACCTAGCGTACCACAGCTAACCGGATCGTTGGCAACGCTGCTCACATCGCAATGGCGTCGCCATGTAAACACATCGCGCGTATGTATAATATGCCTTTTCACTACCTTTACCACTTTTGTCTTCTTTTAAGTTTTCCGCCCTCATATTATGGTTAAGGGACGTGTATTTCGTCCCTTAAGTACAATATGGAGGCGTAATATCGTATTTTGGAGGCGGGGGAACAAAGTATCCCAGTCCCAGCTGACGCCCCGAGGTGGCGCTAAAAACTCACTAACTTTTCAAAAATCGCTAGCAGCGATTCTATCAATTTGCGAGGCATATATATGGGGTTAAAAATGCATAGAATTATGAGATCTATCCCATGGTTAGGGTGAGAAGTACCGCAGTGGGATGGGCAACTCTCTGGACATTTACCCAGGCGTGTTTATGTCACAAGGGGGTATTTTTCAACGCTGGCCTCACGATTTCTTCTAAGTCGATGGGCGATGAGACTGAGAGCTCCGGGGTGAAGAAAGGGAAGAGCCCGCGCGGAAATATACACCCTTGTGACAGAAACACGCCTGTCCGCTTGTCAAAACCCCGTCGGACGTGCTGGAGATGTTGTAATTACCACCACGCCGTGCCCTAAATGTGCACCCGCTAGGAGCCGATATTCCTAAGATTTACCATCCAAAAAAATCGTAACTTCTTAGCCAAAACCTGAGGGTAGTGACTTTGGGGGAAGCTCATTTTGAGTGCTTTAATGCGATTTACTGCATGCTTTCTTGGGTCAATTTACGGTTTCACCCAACCAACGATTTTCTCATGTGGTTCATGTTTTTCTGGTGATAGATGTAGTGAATTGCACGATTTTGTACCTCATTTCCATCACAAATGTCTACTTTTCGAGTTATGCCTCTTTTCAAGTTATGCCTATCCCCTTCCCTAAACAATCTTGGGGGACCTGTGGGAACACGGGTTTTTTTTGGGTGGGGGAGCAGGAAATTGACTAATATGCATTTCAAATGAGGTCGAGAAATCAACAGAATCACATTAGAACACCAGTGATAAGGCATAGCCTGCATTTGTTTTGGTAAGAGCAGTGGAGGCGGCCATTGTGAGGTAAGCAGTGTTGCCAACAATCTGCTATGGGTGAGCAGTGTTGCCAACAATCCGCTGCGGAAGCGAGCATAAGAAATTAAGCAGTGTTGCCAACGATCCGCTACATTTAGCACAAATACCTGCAGCCACGGGGAGGTGAGCAGCATTGCCATTTATTTTTTTACAGCAAAGGAAACAGCTGAGGCAAAAAAAAAAAAGGGGAAACAATCATTTAAAAAATACCATAATCAAATGTCTTAGTAAAAGGGTTCAAAGACCACGGGCGTGCTGCACATGTATTCCGTCCAGAAGAGTAAGGATTATATATCGTTTAAAGGGGGGTCTTAGGGCCTTGGTTAGAGGGGGGTCGGGGGGGCAACCTCAGCGGTTAGGTCGAAGTTTGTTGTATTAATTTAAATATGCCCCACCAGAACCCCCCACTCTCACAAATCCCCAAGGGTCCCCCAAGACCGTGTAAAAAATACCATAATCACTGCTCCTATAAAGGTTCAAAGACTGGCCGGCGGCAATATGTATTCCGTCCGAAAGTAAGGTAGGGGATTCGTATCTCGTTTAAAAAGGAGGGGCAGGGCCTTGGCCGGTTAGGGAGAGAGGGGGGCAACCTCAGTTAGTTAGGTCGTAAAGTTCGGTTGTAATAATTTAAATATGCTTCCCCACCAGAACCCCCTGAATTCTCACGGGTCCCCCAAGACCGTTATGTGGGGGGAGGGGGGCTCCAATTGGTTAGGAGGAGAAAGGCCCACACAGCCTGGCCCCACAAGCAGCACAAGAGGGGCTGAATTTCAACAACAGTGTGTATCTACTCACATGCACAAAAAAACTCCCCATAGATGTATCCCCGTGCCAAGCATAAACGAACACAAACACGTATCCGGGAACGGGAGACACACTACATCAGAGTGGTTGTACTCGGCTCCTGACTTACTTGAGATCCCGAACCAGAGTCTTGTAAGACGCACCTATAGTGAAACCAAATTGTCGAGTCTGTTTGGGCGTAGGCTCCCGCAGGTCCATTTCTCCCCTCTCCTCTGCCACACAGTCCCAACACCTATCTCTTCCTCTCATATGTAAGGTAAAGGTAACATATGATAGGAAAAAATAGGTGTTGGGACTCTGTGGCAGAGCAGAGGGGAGAAATGGACCCACGGGAGCCTACGCCCAAACGGACTCCACAATTTGGTTTCACTATAGAACCTGGGCAGAGAAATGGACCTCAACACAGTCCAATCACCGGACACTCAGTTTCACCCTGAACAGCAAGTGGAGGTAGATAAATCCTGACCATCGATGGTAGCTGGCTGGTGGCAATAGTCTCCTGACCATTGGTGACAAGTAGGAATCCTATGGAGGTCGTGACTTATGAAGGACTGAAACAGTAGGGGTCGAAGGTGGTTATGTCGTGCAGCTGTTCCCCACTGAGTGTTTTGTAGTAGTAATAGTAGTAGTAGTGGTAGCAGTGGTAATAGTAATAGTAGTAGTAGAAGTAGTAGTGTAGTCAGGAGAGGGATAAGCAAGATAGTAGATTTTTTTTTTTTTTCTTATTTATTTATTTATTTATTTATTTATTTTTTGAGGGGCCTGATGGTCAGCCCAGCCCGTTGTGGCACAGGCAAGTGTTTATAGTGGCGGCATCTTGCATTGGCTCATGCTGCCCTCCCGGAGCTCATCTTTAATCCTAGAATCTAGAGTCCGGGTTGATGGGTGGTCTTCTGGACAGCATGTGGGTAGTTTTAAGCCACTTGGCGGCGGCTGAAAAATCCCAGCTTGGTGGCACCGGGCAGGGCTTTAACTCATGTCGTCCTGAACACGGCACCGTCACGCTATCCACTCAGCCACCGCCTCCCCAAAAGAATATCCACTTTTATTAAATACTCCAACACACAAGCAGCACACTGGAGACAGGCGAGAGAGAGAGAGAGAGAGAGAAGGAACACAAAGAAAGAACAAACAACAGCAGACCTGCCTGTCCTTACAAGGCTGTTTGTGATAAGCTACACTAACTATCTAATCAAAGGTGGAAGATGAAGGACAGAAGAGAGAGAGAGAGAGAGAGAGAGAGAGAGAGAGAGAGAGGTGACGGGTAGGTTGTAGGTGGGGCCAGACTCGATAAGGAAGCAGGTCCGTTGAGGGTTTGACAAGGCTATGGTACCACAGGCTGGGTGTTGGAGGGCGGTGCTTGACTGGGTGGAACACGGCAGCGGCCTCGTCAACTTGAGGACTTGTCAGGTGGTGAGGAGGAACCAGTAAGAGCGGAGCTGGCTTGACCGAGTCCTGGGGTAGTCTCTCTTTCCGCCCAACGTTGCCAGATTGTCGTACTCAGCCGATTATATTTCCCGACTTCCTCCCCCAAACTGTCTTCTGGGCCCCAATAACGAAACTAATTTAATCAGTCATCCCTCAAATAGTACCGTTTCCAATAGTTCGGTTTTGGTTTTATGTGGATTTTCTAAGAAGATTATTAAGGATTTTCAAATATCCCAATGAGCAGAAAATTTAAAAATCCTAAAAGATCTTCTATGACAATCTGTATAAAACCGAAACCAAACTATTGGAAATTGTACTATTTGAGGGATGACTATATTTCCCGACTTCCTCCCCCAAACTGTCTTCTGGGCCCCAATAACAAAACTCACTTATAGTTATCGATAAAAGAGTTAGATCCTGATGTCTCTTGGCAATAGTTAGGCGTCAGAAACCAGTAAATACTATATGCTCTGAGTATGAGAACCTGGCAACGGTGGTGTCGCCCAATGTTGCCAGATTGTCGTACTCAGCCGCTTATATTTCCCGACTTCCTCCCCCAAACTGTCTTCTGGGCTCCAATAACGAAATTAATTTATAGTTATTGTTAAAAGAGTTAGATTCTGATGTTTCTTGGCAATAGTTAGGCGTCAGAAACCAGTAAATACTGTGTTCTGAGTACGATAACCTGGCAACAGTGCTTCCGCCGCTTACCAGCATCCTAGGTTGGTTCCGTTTTGGGGCTTCACTCGCGCTGGGTGTGGCTCCAGCAGGGCGTTCCGGAGCACTCCGCGGCGGGAAGTCCGGGGCCTCACTGGGGGCTTTGTGGTGCAGTGGTTAGCACACTCATCTCACAACCAGGAGAGCCCGGGTTCGGTTCCCAGGCGGAGTGGAAAAATTTGGGCGGCTTTTCCAATACCCTACGCCCCTGTCCACCCAGCAGTGTACCAGGTATTAATCGGGGGCTGTGTCCCGTCTCCTGGGGTCTGTTCCCTTTTCTTATAATTCCTTCCCCTTCTGTCTCTCTCCGGCATATGACCACAGATGTTGCGCCCACTAAACAAAACTTTCCAAACTTTTCCCTTCAATAATTCCTTCCCCTTCTGTCTCTCTCCGGCATATGACCACAGATGATGCGCCCACTAAACCAAACTTTCCTTCCTTCCCCTTCTGTCTCTCTCCGGCATATGACCACAGATGTTGTGCCCACTAAACCAAACTTTCCAAACTTTTCCTTCCCCTTCTGTCTCTCTCCGGCATATGACCACAGATGTTGCGCCCACTAAACCAAACTTTCCCAACTTTCCTTCCCCTTCTGTCTCTCTCCGGCATATGACCACAGATGGTGCACCACTAAACAAACTTTCCAAACTTTCCTTCCTTCTGTCTCTCTCCGCATATGACCACAGATGTTGTGCCCACTAAACCAAACTTTCCAAACTTTTCCTTCCCCTTCTGTCTCTCTCCGGCATATGACCACAGATGTTGCGCCCACTAAACCAAACTTTCCAAACTTTTCCTTCCCCTTCTGTCTCTCTCCGGCATATGACCACAGATGTTGCGCCCACTAAACCAAACTTTCCAAACTTTTCCTTCCCCTTCTGTCTCTATCCAGCATATGACCACAGATGTTGCGCCCACTAAACAAAACTTTTCAACTTTCCAGGGCGTTCCGAAGCAATAAGGGAGTCACTGGGGCTATAGTAGTCTTTCCTATACACTCACTCTTCAGGGGGAGTGCCATGTTGCTATTCATGTCATTACTTGGTATACTGAAAGTGGCCAATCACACTCCTATTCTCTCCCAGATTTCTTTTTCATGAGCTGATTTTGCACTAACTTTGTACTAGATGTGTTTATTCCTCTACTTTCAATTGTTTCTTTTTTATTCTCTTCAAGATTTCTTTTTAATGAGCTGATTTTGCACTAACTCTTTGTAGTAGATGTGTTTATTCCTCTACTTTCAATTGTTTCTTTTAATTCTCTTTAAGATTTCTTTTTAATGAGCTGATTTTGCACTAACTCTGTACTAGATGTGTTTATTCCTATACTTTAAATTGTTTCTTTTTTTATTCTCTTTAAGATTTCTTTTTAATGAGCTGATTTTGCATTAACTTTGTACTAGATGCATTTATTCCTCTACTTTAAATTGTTTCTTTTTTTATTCTCTTTAAGATTTCTTTTTAATGAGCTGATTTTGCACTAACTCTTTGTAGTAGATGTGTTTATTCCTCTACTTTAAATTGTTTCTTTTTTTATTCTCTTTAAGATTTCTTTTTAATGAGCTGATTTTGCACTAACTCTTTGTACTAGATGTGTTTATTCCTCTACTTTCAAATTGTTTCTTTTTATTCTCTTCAAGATTTCTTTTTCATGAGCTGATTTTGCACTAACTCTTTGTACTAGATGTGTTTATTCCTCTACTTTCAATTGTTTCTTTTTTATTCTCTTTTAGATTTCTTTTTAATAAGCTGATTTTGCACTAACTCTTTGTAGTAGATGTGTTTATTCCTCTACTTTCAATTGTTTCTTTTTTTTTCTCTTTCAGATTTATTTTTAATGAGCTGATTTTGCATGAACTGTTTGTAGTAGATGTGTTTATTTCTCTACTTTCAATTGTTTCTTTTTTATTCTCTTTCAGATTTATTTTTAATGAGCTGATTTTGCACTAACTCTTTGTAGTAGATGTGTTTATTCCTCTACTTTCAAATTGTTTCTTTTAATTCTCTTTCAGATTTCTTTTTAATGAGCTGATTTTGCACTAACTCTTTGTAGTAGATGTGTTTATTCCTCTACTTCAAATTGTTTCTTTTTTATTCTCTTTCAGATTTATTTTTCATTGAGCTGATTTTGCACTAACTCTTTGTAGTAGATGCGTTTATTCCTCTACTTTCAATTGTTTCTTTTTTATTCTCTTTCAGATTGTTTTTTAATGAGCTGATTTTGCACTAACTCTTTGTACTAGATGTGTTTATTCCTCTACTTTCAATTGTTTCTTTTTTATTCTCTTTCAGATTTATTTTTATTGAACTGATTTTGCACTAACTCTTTGTAGTAGATGTGTTTATTCCTCTACTTTCAATTGTTTCTTTTTATTCTCTTTCAGATTTATTTTTAATGAGCTGATTTTGCACGAACTGTTTGTAGTAGATGTGTTTATTCCTCTACTTTCAATTGTTTCTTTTTTATTCTCTTTAAGATTTATTTTTAATGAGCTGATTTTGCACGAACTGTTTGTAGTAGATGTGTTTATTCCTCTACTTCAAATTGTTTCTTTTTTATTCTCTTTAAGATTTATTTTTAATGAGCTGATTTTGCATGAACTGTTTGTAGTAGATGTGTTTATTTCTCTACTTTCAATTGTTTCTTTTTTATTCTCTTTCAGATTTATTTTTAATGAGCTGATTTTGCATGAACTGTTTGTAGTAGATGTGTTTATTTCTCTACTTTCAATTGTTTCTTTTTTATTCTCTTTCAGATTTATTTTTAATGAGCTGATTTTGCATGAACTGTTTGTAGTAGATGTGTTTATTCCTCTACTTTCAATTGTTTCTTTTTTATTCTCTTCAAGATTTCTTTTTCATGAGCTGATTTTGCACTAATTTTGTACTAGATGCATTTATTCCTCTACTTTCAATTGTTTCTTTTTATTCTCTTCAAGATTTCTTTTTCATGAGCTGATTTTGCACTAACTTTGTACTAGATGTGTTTACTCCTGTACTCTCAATTGTTTCTTTTAGCCTTTATGTTTATCATTTTTTGCTGCAGGGCTGAGTGGATAGAGACATACGAGGCAGCGTTTTCCAGTGATGTTAGCCGCTGGAAGGATGCCAAGGACACTATGCTGGTGTGGCAGGCCAGGTGAGTAGGTTTTTATTTATTTATTTATTTTTTTATTATTTTTTTTTTACGTCTATGCCTATAGCGCTGGTAGGCTTGCTTGAGGGGCCTGGATGGTAGTTGGCCCCAGCCCGTCATGGCACAGGCAAGTGTTTATAGTGGCGCCATCTTCTCTTGGCTCATGCTGCCCCCCGGAACTCCTTCTTGATTCACTTGGACGGTTTCCTCTAGAGTCCGGGTTGATGGATGGTCTTCAGGACAGCATGTGGGTAGTTTTAAGCCACTCGGCGGTGACTGAAAAATCCCAGGTGGTAGCGTGGGGACTCGAACCCGCGTCGTCCATCATGCAGTGAATGTGGGCCCAGCACACTACCACTCAGCCACCTCCTGCCCTAAATAGTGACCGTAATAGTAGTGTACAGTAGGATATATGGCGATAACATGAGATAGCTACCAAAGACATACCACAAATCAGATCTATTTTTTATATATTCATTTATTTATTTATATATATATTTTTTTACAACAAAGGAGACAGCTCAAGGGCACAAAAAAAGGAAACAATAATAAAAAAAAGTCCGCTACTCACTGCTCCTAAAAAGAATCCAAAGAGGTGGCCGAAAGAGAGGTCAATTTTGGGAGGAGAGGTGTCCTGATACCCTCCTCTTGAAAGATTTATTTATTGTTATTTATTATTTTTTTTCCGTGTTATCCTTTTGTGACGGTAGGCTTTTTCTTCAGGGGCCTGGTGGTCGCCCCAAGCCTGTCACGGTGGCGCAGGCAAGTGTTTAAAGTGGCGCCATTTATTCTTGGCTCATGCTGCCACCACGGAGCTCATTCTTGATTCACTTGGATGGGTCCGCTACACTCTTGAGCAGCGCTTCCCAAACTGCCGGGGGGGCATGAGCTGGATACAAGGGGGCGGGATTCCCTCTGCCAAAAATTGCGGTTTTGCAAAATAAATAAATAAATACATACACAAACACACACACACACACACACACTCACACACTCACGAAAAGAAGAACATACAAAAGCTGGAAAGAGTACAGAGAGCGGCAACTAAGATGGTACCGGAACTTAGGGATTGGACTTACGAGGAGAGACTCAATAGCATGGGGCTCACAACCCTGGAAAGAAGAGAAAGAGGAGACCTGATAGCGGTGTGCAGGGTGGCGAGCGGGGTGGAGAATCTGGACAGAGAGGACCTGTGTGTGTGTGTGTGTGTGTGTGTGTGTGTGGAGCGAGAGAGAAACGAGAGGACATGGAAAGAAGTTGAGGGCGACCACATATAGGCGAGATGTGAAAAAGTCTAGCTTCCCAAACAGAAGCATTGAGCTGTGGAATGGACTGGAGGAGGAGGTGGTTTGTGCAAGAAACATTCATGATGTTAAGGAAAAGCTGGATAAGAGAGGATATGGACGGACAGCACAAGCATGCACTTTTCCCGTATGTCACAACTAGGTAAACACACACACTCACACACACACACACACACACACACACACACACACACACACACATACACACACACACACACACACACACCTGGGACTATTAGAGTTTAGCTGAGGCCCTGTAGACTACAAATAGGTAAATACACACACACACACACACACACACACACACATACACACACACACACACACACATACACACACACACACCTGGGACTATTAGAGTTTAGCTGAGGCCCTGTAGACTACAAATAGGTAAATACACACACACACACACACACACACACACACACACACACACACACACATGAAGGAGTAACATGTTTGAATCATCCTCACATGAGTTTCAATATACATACAGCCACCTCTCAATTAACACAAGTTTAAATAACGCATTTTTTATTTAACAAGAGTTGATATTTAAGGAGATACGTTTAACTAATGCGATATGTTCGTTTTAACACGAGTTTCACGAGTTTCATCGATGACGTCACCGATGAAACATTATTAATACATTAGTAGGTCACGGAAACATTATTAATACATTAGTAGGTCAAGGAAACATTATTGATACATTAGTAGGTCACGGAAACATTGTTGATACATTAGTAGGTCACGGAAACATTACTGATACATTAGTAGGTCACGGAAACATTATTAATACATTAGTAGGTCACGGAAACATTATTGATACATTAGTAGGTCACAGAAACATTATTAATACATTAGTAGGTCACGGAAACATTATTGATACATTAGTAGGTCACAGAAACATTATTGATACATTAGTAGGTCACGGAAACATTATTGATACATTAGTAGGTCACGGAAACATTATTAATACATTAGTAGGTCACGGAAACATTATTAATACATTAGTAGGTCACGGAAACATTATTGATACATTAGTAGGTCACGGAAACATTATTAATACATTAGTAGGTCACGGAAACATTATTGATACATTAGTAGGTCACGGAAACATTATTAATACATTAGTAGGTCATGGGAACATTATTAATACATTAGTAGGTCACGGAAACATTATTGATACATTAGTAGGTCACGGAAACATTATTGATACATTAGTAGGTCACGGAAACATTATTAATACATCAGTAGGTCACGGAAACATTATTAATACATTAGTAGGTCACGGAAACATTATTAATACATTAGTAGGTCACGGAAACATTATTGATACATTAGTAGGTCACGGAAACATTATTGATACATTAGTAGGTCACGGAAACATTATTAATACATTAGTAGGTCACGGAAACATTACTGATACATTAGTAGGTCACGGAAACATTATTAATACATTAGTAGGTCACGGAAACATTATTGATACATTAGTAGGTCACGGAAACATTATTGATACATTAGTAGGTCACGGAAACATTATTAATACATTAGTAGGTCACGGAAACATTACTGATACATTAGTAGGTCACGGAAACATTATTAATACATTAGTAGGTCACGGAAACATTATTAATACATTAGTAGGTCACGGAAACAACAAAAACACACGTTCTCATTTTATTTAAACTTTTTCTTCACCTGCGTCGTCCCTCCTCACCCCACGCTGCCTTCACCTCCACCTCACTGCCTCCTTCCACTTCCTCTGACTACCCATGCTATTGGTGACAAAGACAACTCCTTTAAGTCAAAGTTTTCTAAAGAAAGAATTGCTACGATACATTTGTAAGTCACTGACACAACAGAAACACATCCTCACACTCACCATCATCACTTTGTTGTTGATGCGTCACTGGTTGTCGTCTGCCGAATCCTCACCCCGCTCTCCCTCCTCTCTCTCAAGATTCGTCCTTCCACCTTCTACGAGGAGGTGAAGGACGGATAGATACATACAATTTAAAAATCCACGATATGGCAAGGGATAACTGTATTAATGTTCCGACTTCTATCCAGGGTATTAACGTTCCATCTTCTATCCACCAGGGTTGAGAAGTTGCCGGCAGGAATTGACGTGACGCTTCCCCTTCTTCAGGCAAAAATAATTGAGATGGATCCCTCTGTTGAGGCTGCAGTTAAATCCATCTTCTTAGCTTCAGCGCTGCAAAGGTGAGGCAAACTTTGTATTTGAAATGGTGTTTTAACCCAGTAGCTGTAGTGATCATGTTTCTTAAAGACCCCTCCAAGTGAATTAATGAGAAAAAATCATCACTCATGCCAGCCATTAGTATATTATATGTATTAATGCATTTGTGATTAGCTTGTATCCTCTATTTTGGGGGTTTATGTCGTGGCAAGAATTTGGCCCGTCGCTGGTATACTGTAAAGCCTCATATTTGGCCCGTCGCTGGTATACTGTAAAGCCTCATATTTGGCCCATCGCTGGTATACTGTAAAGCCTCATATTTGGCCCATCGCTGGTATACTGTAAAGCCTCATATTTGGCCCATCGCTGGTATACTGTAAAGCCTCATATTTGGCCCATCGCTGGTATACTGTAAAGCCTCATATTTGGCGATTAGCTGGTATAATGTAAAGCCTCATATTTGGCCCATCGCTGTATACTGTAAAGCTCATATTTGGCCCATCGCTGGTATACTGTAAAGCCTCATATTTGGCCCACTGGTATACTGTAAAGCCTCATATTTGGCCCGTCGCTGGTATACTGTAAAGCCTCATATTTGGCCCATCGCTGGTATACTGTAAAGCCTCATATTTGCCCGTCTGGTATACTGTAAAAGCCTCATATTTGGCCCTTCTCTGGTATAATGTAAAGCCTCATATTTGGCCCGTCACTGGTATACTGTAAAGCCACATATTTGGCCCGCCACTGGTATACTGTAAAGCCTCATATTTGGCCTGGCTACTGGTATACTGTAAAGCCTCATATTTGGCCCGCTGGTATACTGTAAAGCCTCATATTTGGCCCTTAGCTGGTATACTGTAAAGCCTCATGTTTGGCCATCGCTGGTATACTGTAAAGCCTCATATTTGGCCTGTCGCTGGTATACTGTAAAGCCTCATATTTGGCCCGTTGTTGGTATACTGTAAGCCTCATATTTGGCCCGTTGCTGGTATACTGTAAAGCCTCATATTTGGCCCGTCGCTGGTATACTGTAAAGCCTCATATTTGGCCCGTCGCTGGTATACTGTAAAGCCTCATATTTGGCCCGTTGCTGGTATACTGTAAAGCCTCATATTTGGCCCATCGCTGGTATACTGTAAAGCCTCATATTTGTCCCTACAATGGTATACTGTAAAGCCTCATATTTGGCCCGTCGATGGTCTAATTTAAAGCCTCATATTTGGCCCACTGTTGTATACTGTAAAGCCTCATATTTGGCCCATCGCTGGTATACTGTAAAGCCTCATATTTGGCCCGTCGCTGGTATACTGTAAAGCCTCATATTTGGCCCGTCGCTGGTATACTGTAAAGCCTCATATTTGGCCCATCGCTGGTATACTGTAAAGCCTCATATTTGGCCCGTCGCTGGTATACTGTAAAGCCTCATATTTGGCCCGTCGCTGCTACATGGCTAATTTTGTTTCTTCTCTATAGGATGGAATTTAATCATCAGTGGTTGTTATCTTGTGGAGTGTGCAAAAATGACGTGTTATTTTGTATTATTCTGAACTAGATGGAAAAAAATGTATCTTTCCATCTCTGCGAAGTCTTATTTATTTATTTATTTTATTTATTTATTTATTTTTTTTTTTTTTTTTTTTTTATGTGTACGCCTATAGCGCCGGTAGGCTTGCTTGAGGGGCCTGGATGGTGTTCGGCCCCAGCCCGTCATGGCAAGTGTTTATAGTGGCGCCATCTTCTCTTGGCTCATGCTGCCCCCCGGAACTCCTTCTTGATTCACTTGGACGGTTTCCTCTAGAGTCCGGGTTGATGGGTGGTCTTCAGGACAGCATGTGGGTAGTTTTAAGCCACTCGGCGGTGACTGAAAAATCCCAGGTGGTAGCGTGGGGATTCGAACTCGCGTCGTCCATCACGCGGTGAATGTGGGCCCAGCACGCTACCACTCAGCCACCGCCTACCCAATATTATGCTTAGGTTGTGTAAGTGGGTGGATAAGGGCAGTGACAAATGGCAGCTGGCAGGTTGTGGGCCATGGCAGAGAGGCGAGAAGCCTGTTGTTATTTGTTTGTAATTTATGTATATTATAATAGTAGTAATAATGATGATAATAACAATAATAACTTTTATCTTCAGTTTTCTTTGTGACCAATCTATCTGTTGTGGTAAGCAGTCTCTGTACTTCAGGCCTTTATCGTACTTTTTCTATTTTTCATTAAGGACAAACTCAAAATGTTCATGCGTTTTTTTCACAAGCCATATTCCACACCCACATATTGAGTAACTTGTATATGAAGTGAGGAGTTGATGTGCTGCATGTGGTAAGCTTCTGTTTCATGAGGTTACATGCATTCTCAATGATGCTAAGATCTGGGGTCACCAGGCCAGTCTAAGACCTCTGTGTCATGATTAGCAAGAAATTCAGCATATTTATTATTGCCTTGTTGCCTGGTGCAGTCCCCTGGCATGAAATATTTGCAACCATGATTTTTTTATAAATAAGTCAGCATTCATTGCAGTGTTTTTAGGAAGGAAGTACAGACCTCCCCTGCCTTGTTGCCCGCTAAGTTCTGTGCAGCTTCTTGAAAAAGCTGCTCAAAACAAAAATGCCTCCCACGCTCTCTCAGGCAATTCTTAGGGCTGCTTTCACAGTTGTTTTGTTTGTTTTGATCGTTACCAATGGCGGCGATCACTGCTATAGTATTTCCATGTAAAACTGGGCTATGGGGTAGTGGCAGCTGCGGGGTTAGCCTAGCCCCGCACCTTGCCACACACACTCAACACCTCTCGCTTCCTCTGCAGCCGCCACTACCCCATCAGCCAGTTTCACGTGGAAGACTATTGCGTCGATCGCCGCCATTGGTAACGATCAAAACAAACAAAGTGACTGTGAACGTGGCCCTGTACCCTTGGCTCTCCAGCACTTTGTTGTTCAGCATGTGTCATACTCAAGAGTACTTCTGCTCACTTGTTTTCTTTTGTGTCCCTGAACCTCATATTGCAGCATCACTTAACATGCCTTCAATACTTTCTCTTTGACCATAATGATCCATCTCAGTCTCCCTGTCCAGAGCTAAGTACACCAACATTGCCTTTCCTTTCCATTCTGCCTTAATCAATGATGTCCACTTCCCCCTATCCCAGCCCATGCTCCTGCAGTTTACTCTGTTCTTAGCTTGCCTTCTTTTACTGTGAAAATAAGGCATCATGCAGCCTTAACCCTTGCCATACTGTGACGCAGATGTTGGCGTCACAGTATGGAAAGAGTCAAGAGGAAATGGAAGAGAATTAATCCTCTTCTATACCTCTCAATCCCCCACTAAATTCCTCTTAATCCTCTTACATTTCCTCTTAAAAGGTTTAGAAGAGGACTAACGGTGACACCCTCGGACACCCATCGCCGGAGTGAAGTGACAGCCCCAACACTCCTTAATTACCGGTATATTACTGCCAGGTGGCTGAGTGGTAGTGTGCTGGGCCCACATTCACCACGTGATGGACGACGCGAGTTCGAATCCCCACGCTACCACCTGGGATTTTTCAGTCACCGCCGAGTGGCTTAAAACTACCCACATGCTGTCCTGAAGACCACCCATCAACCCAGACTCTAGAGGAAACTGTCCAAGTGAATCAAGAAGGAGTTCCGGGGGGCAGCATGAGCCAAGAGAAGATGGCGCCACTATAAACACTTGCCTGCGCCATGACGGGCTGGGGCCGAACACCATCCAGGCCCCTCAAGCAAGCCTACCAGCGCTATACGCATAGACGTAAAAAAAAAATAATAATAAAAAAGTCATGTGCCAATGAAGCGGAAACGACCTCCTCCACCCCAACCACTACCTCCCCCACTCACTCATTCCACTCCCTCCATTCCAGTTCCCATTCCACCTCCTTTCTCATTCCTGCTCCAGGGGTTAACATGATCCTTTTTCAGGTTTGTGACGGCAATCGTGAAGCTTCCTCAGACGAAGTACTACAGAGCCAAGTCCATACACCACCTGGCCCTGGAGATTGGCCTTCCTATGCACCTGGTTGACCTGCGTAATGAGATCGTGCACGGCCATGGGGGCTGGGGAGGCGGGGAGTCGGTACACAAGGGCTTGGAGGTGTCTTACAAGTGGATTAAGGTACAGGAATATGCTAGTCATCATAAGATTACAAGGTTTTCTACATGAATGTATACAGTCCCTTTTTCTGTGTTTCCTCCCTCCTAATTGATAGTCTTCTACCTCTTAAATTCTGCCGCCATGTTGCCTCTCTTTCTATCTTCTGTCGATATTTTCACGCTGACTGCTCTTCTGAACTTGCTAACTGAATGCCTCCCTCCTGGCGGCCCGCTGCACGACTTTCTGATCAAGCTCATCCCTATACTGTCCAAACCCCTTATGCAAGAGTTAACCAGCATCTTCACTCTTCATCCCTCTACTGTCCAAACCCCTTATGCAAGAGTTAACCAGCATCTTCACTCTTTCATCCCTATACTGTCCAAACCCCTTATGCAAGAGTTAACCAGCATCTTCACTCTTTCATCCCTATACTGTCCAAACCCCTTATGCAAGAGTTAACCAGCATCTTCACTCTTTCATCCTTATACTGTCCAAACCCCTTTTGCAAGAGTTAACCAGCTTCTTCACTCTTTCATCCCTATACTGTCCAAACCCCTTACGCAAGAGTTAACCAGCATCTTCACTCTTTCATCCCTATACTGTCCAAACCCCTTATGCAAGAGTTAACCAGCATCTTCACCTTTTCATCCCTATACTGTCCAAACCCCTTATGCAAGAGTTAACCAGCATCTTCACTCTTTCATCCCTATACTGTCCAAACCCCTTATGCAAGAGTTAACCAGCATCTTCACTCTTTCATCCCTATACTGTCCAAACCCCTTATGCAAGACTTAACCAGCATCTTCACTCTTTCATCCCTATACTGTCCAAACCCCTTATGCAAGAGTTAACCAGCATCTTCACTCTTTCATCCCTGTACTGTCCAAACCCCTTATGCAAGAGTTAACCAGCATCTTCACTCTTTCAGCCCTGTACTGTCCAAACCCCTTATGCAAGAGTTAACCAGCATCTTCACTCTTTCATCCCTATACTGTCCAAACCCCTTATGCAAGAGTTAACCAGCATCTTCACTCTTTCATCCCTATACTGTCCAAACCCCTTATGCAAGATTTAACCAGCATCTTCACTCTTTCATCCCTATACTGTCCAAACCCCTTATGCAAGATTTAACCAGCATCTTCACTCTTTCATCCCTCACGCTGGTAAACTCTGTAACAATCTTCCTTCATCTGTATTTCCTCCTGCCTACGACTTGAACTCTTTCAAGAGGAGGGTATCAGGACACCTTCTCCCAAAACTGATTCCTCTTTTTGGACACTCTACTCTATTTAGGAGCAGTAAGTTGCGGGCTTTTTTTTTTTTTCCATAATGTTTTCTTTTATTTTCACGCCCTTGCACTGTCTCCTCTGCTGTAAATAAATAAATAAATAAATAAATATTATGAAATGGTTTGTGGGAGGTTTGCTTAGAGGGACCATTAACCCAGTAGCAGCGACGGGCCAAATTTGTGTCATGATATAAACCCCCAAAAAATAGATGATACATAATCTGATCACAAACGCCTTGATATATATTATGAAATGGTTTGTGTGAGTGATGATTTTTTCTCATTTTTCTCGCTTAGAGGGACCATTAACCCGGTAGCAGCGACGGGCCAAATTTATGCCATGATATAAACCCCAAAAAAATAGATGATACATAATCTGATCACAAATGCTTTGATATATATTATGAAATGGTTTGTGTGAGGGGTGATTTTTTCTCATTTTTCTCGCTTTAACCCGGTAGGAGCGACGGGCCAAATTTGTGCCATGATATAAACCCCAAAAAAATAGATGATCTGATCACAAACGCCTTGATATATATTATGAAATGGTTTGTGGGAGGTTTGCTTAGAGGGACCATTAACCCAGTAGCAGCGACGGGCCAAATTTGTGCCATGATATAAACCCCCCAAAAATAGATGATCTGATCACAAACGCCTTGATATATATTATGAAATGGTTTGTGGGAGGTTTGCTTAGAGGGACCATTAACCCAGTAGCAGCGACGGGCCAAATTTGTGCCATGATATAAACCCCCAAAAAATAGATGATCTGATCACAAACGCCTTGATATATATTATGAAATGGTTTGTGGGAGGTTTGCTTAGAGGACCATTTACCCAGTAGCAGCGACGGGCCAAATTTGTGCCATGATATAAACCCCCAAAATAGATGATCTGATCACAAACGCCTTGATATATATTATGAAATGGTTTGTGGGAGGTTTGCTTAGAGGGACCATTAACCCAGTAGCAGCGACGGGCCAAATTTGTGCCATGATATAAACCCCCAAAAAATAGATGATCTGATCACAAACGCCTTGATATATATTATGAAATGGTTTGTGTGAGTGATGATTTTTTCTCATTTTTCTCGCTTGGAGGGACCATTAAGAAACATGATCCCCGCTGCTACTGGGTTAACAGCACCTCACATGCACTTTGCTGTAGAATGTGAAGTGTCCTGCTTATAATGCATATATCAGGTTCATATTTTTCTTTACGCCCTTGAACTGTCTCCTTAGCTGTAAAAATAAAAAATAAATAAATAAAAATCCATCGTAATGTGTTTTTCAGTGGTTTTATTGGGATGCCGAGTTCCAGAAGATGCAGAATCGCAACTCGGTGTTCACGATAAACCCTGAACGGTGGCAGAACTTCCTTTGCCTCTTGAGGAAGTTCGCAGTGCTCGCCATGTCATCGGCAAAGAAAAAGATTCCAGCCTTCATTAAAGTAAGCACACGATCTGCCTCAACTGTCTGATATAAATGAGTGTTGTAGGGCCACTTGTATTTGTGTGTATTATGTATGTGTAGGGAAGAAGTAGCTTAATTTTTAGGGCTTTCAATCTGCAATATCCAGTACAGCCGTCCCTCAAATAGTACAGTTTCCAATAGTTCGGTTTTGGTTTTGTGTGGATTTTCTAAGAAGATTTTTAGGGATTTTTAAATTTCCCAGTGACCAGGAAATTAAAAAATCCTAAAAGATCTTCCATGACAATCCTTATAAAACTTTTTTTTTTTTTTTTTTTTTTTTTTTTTTTACAACAAAGGAGGCAGCTCACGGGCACACAAAAAAAGAAAACAATAATAAAAAAAAGCCCGCTACTCGCTGCTCCTTAAAAAGAAACAAAAGAGGTGGCCGAAAGCAAGGCCAAATACGAGAGGGGTTTGAGGGATGATTGTAGTCTCAGCAACAAGGGTGGTGGCTGAGTGGTCAGCAGGCGGGTGTGGTGAGCCCTGCCTGCAAAAAAAGAAAAGATAACACCTTTGGGAACAGCAGGAAAATAGGCTTTGAAAAAAAACAAAAATCTTACGTTTTCCATGAGGGATTTTTGTCAGGACATGACATTTTTTCAGTTCATCTTGTCTCATGGAATAACATTGTTAAATAAGATTGTACAGGTAACTCGATTTACGCGTTTTTTAAATAACGCGTGGTCCAAAATCCATGTAAATGTTTAATTTACGCGTTTTTTCACTTCTACGCGATATTTTATGGAGTGTCCACCACATGTCTCGCGCAACTGTACTCACACGGCCACACAGCTGAGCTCAGTTCTTCCCGCGCGCCACTTGAACAACAATACAGTACCCACGCTGCCACGCTACTCAACAATAGGGGTGGGAAGGTACCGGCACCGGTACCAGTACTAACGGTACCAGCTATATGGTACGGTACCGATACCGGACTGCTCGGTACCGGTACCAGTACTAGCCAGTCGCTCATGGTGGTCCTCATTTCTTCCTCACACGAGTGAGGCTGAGACTGAGTGCCTGAGTGGATATCTCGGTGATATGGATATTCTCTCTCTCTCTCTCTCTCTCTCTCTCTCTCTCTCTCTCTCTCTCTCTCTCTCTCTCTCTCTCTCTCTCTCTCTCTCTCTCTCTCTCTCTCTCTCTCTCTCTCTCTCTCTCTCTCTCTCTCTCTCTCTCTCTCTCTCTCTCCACTAAATAAAGTGAATATTTATTTTTTGATAGAAACCAACCTCTTTTTTGATTTACATTGTTTTTGATTTGTGCGACCTCTTCAAGGACACAATACTCGCGTAAATCCAGAGTTACCTTTATATATATATATATATATATATATATATATATATATATATATATATATATATATATATATATATATATATATATAGATTTATATATATATATATATATATATATATATATATATAAAACATTTATAGGTGATAGTTAAAAGATTTTTTTGCCACACCAAGCATGCATCCATCTCTTCATCCACAGTGTATTATTATTATTATTATTATTATTATTATTATTATTATTATTATTATTATTATTATTATTATTATTATTATTATTATTATTATTATTATTATTATTTATTTATTTATTTTTTTTTTTTAAGTGTGTCTATAAGTTGATGCGTCTCCATTGGTACATGTGCCTTATTTGTTCCGACCTGCGGGGAAGCTAACTTTATTTTTTCCAGTTTACTTCCTTGCTATCTCAAAACACACACCTTGGAAAAAGGAAGACAATGGGAAGAGAGAACACGTCATTTTGAAGCTGCAGTTGAGGGCGGCTGCATCATGATTGACTGACAGTTCTGATAACGTGCTTGTGATTCTCTGTGAGTCCGATGACGTCATCAACAGCGCTCACCCAATCAGTGGCCGCACTGCCTTAAGGCTGTTTTCCTCCAACCCGTTGGGGCCACAGTCAACCGCGGTTGCCCGTTCGCCTAACCGGGAGCGAGTTGTCGGTTGTCAGTAAGCTGGTGTCACACTTGGTCTTTTCCTCCCATTGCATTGGTGATATGGGCAACTGGCAACTCCAACTTTCTGTCTGTGCGTCACACACTGTATCCACGTCTGCAATGTAAATAAAGCAGTCATCCTGTATCAACATGGTGTCGTCTGCTAAAGTAAGGGCTGCCGCGGCTTGTGCTGCCATTACCCAAGTTATGGACATGTTGCTGAAGTTAAATGGAAGGAAGAAATGGTTGTGCTGGTGGCGTGCCTGTGGTTCCTCCATGCCAGAAGTTCTCATTGTCGCCACTGCACGTGCACAGCCAACCCACCCATCTAGACTCCGACCACATAAACACGTGGATAGAGGGCTTCACAGGTTCATGAGGTGGTTGGAGCTGGCAAGCGAAGTGAGCATAGCCATGCTGTCTGGGTATGCATGAGAACATCTGTTTTTCAACAAGTCTTTGTTTGTTTACATTCGCTTCTGAGTAGTTCGCGGGAGGACAGCCAGGAACAAAACACCGGGAGTCCATCTACAATTTTCATAGACTGGAGAAAAATAGTTTTTTGACCTGTGGTTCCCCAGCACGGGGTGTTCTCTTACCTTGTCAATTAAAGAGTAAACAAAGCAGCTCTGCCAGGCCACTTTATGAGTCTCTTGGTGAGCATCTTCCACTGCTCCTCACTCCTCAGCCACTGCCGTCGTCTGTGTACATACAGCCGTGTGGTTGCTTGTACCCACAACCGTTTTTCATCCGTATGGACAACTGACAACTTACTCCCAGTTGGGCATACGGCCAACTGCGGTTGCCTGTTGCCCCAGTGGTTGGAGGAAAATGGCCAGTGTGACACCACCATTTAAGGTGCTGTGCCTGACACCGTTGGTAGGTAGACATGACCCGTACATGTCAAAGCAGCATGAAACTCAGGACGATGATGCATGAAAGTTGGGATGGTAAGAATTTAGGACTAAGCATGAAACTTGAGGATCACAAAACTTGAATAGCGCGAAACACACACACACACACACACCTGCCTCCCTTTATTCATGGAGGTTAGGGGACATGGGCGCCTGTGAATAGCAGATATCCACAAATGTTTGTTGCACTCCGTTTATAAGCCTCTAGACCCTCAAAAATTCACTGAGAGCAATTTTACACAAACGGTACTTGATGAAGCATTTCAGATATCAGGCAGCATAGAATATCACTACAGTACCCTCTAGAGATTCGCGCTATCCGAGTTTTGCAATCCATGAGTTTCGCGGTTAGTCCTAAATTCTTACCATCCCGACTTTCGTGCATTATCACCCCGATTTTCACTCTACTTTGACACATACGGGTCACATCTACTTACCATCGGTGTCACACACACTACCTTAAAAGGTATTATCACACTGGACGTTTTACTCCAAGTATTTTTATCTATTTATTTATTTATTTATTTATTTTATTTATTTATTTATTTATTTATTTTATTATTATTATTATTTTTTTATTTTTTTTATGTCGCGGCTTATTGCACCAGTAGGCTTCTTCCCGGTGGATCCTGATGGTCGGCCCAAGGCTTCTTCCTGGTGGGGCCTGATGGTCGGCCCAGCCCGTTCTGGCGCAGGCGAGTGTTTATAGTGGCACCATCTTGCACTGGCTCATGCTGCCCTCCCGGAGCTCATCTTTAATCTTAGAATCTAGAGTCCGGGTTGATGGGTGGTCTTCAGGACAGCATGTGGGTAGTTTTAAGCCACTCGGCGGCGGCTGAAAAATCCCAGCTTGGTGGCACCGGACGGGGATTGAACTCACGTCATTCTGAATGCGGCGCCATCACGCTATCCACTCATCCACCGCCTCCCCAAGCTATACAGGCATGTGTTTATAGTGACACATCCTATTACTTGGCTCATGCTGCCCCCTGGAGCTCATCTTTGATCCTCTGTGGGAGATAATCTAGAGTCTGGATTGCTAGGTGGCATTCATGACAGCATATGGAGGATAGTCTTAGGCCACTCATCCATGACTGAGCATTGTAGTGGTGGTTGGGATTCAAATCCTGGCTCTCATGGATGCTGTGCCTGCATTCTGATCAGTCAGCCACTGCCTCCTGCTTTTGTGCAATAGGGGGAAAATCTCTGTGTAATTCAGCTCTTGGTCTGCTGCGGGTCAGACAGCCGGCCGTTCCCCTACAGAAGAGCACAGAGCTTGTAGTACCGATCTTTGGGTAGGACTGAGACCACTCACACAACACACCATGACAACGAGGTCACAACTCCTTGCCTGACGTCACGTACCTGCTCACTGCTGGGTGAACAGGGGCTACACGTGAAAGAAGATAAACCCAACTTATCTTCACCCGGCCGGGGAATTGAACCCCGGTCCTTCTGGTTGTGAGCCAGACGCTCTATCCACTGAGCTACCGGGCCGTGTGAAAATGTGTGAATGCCCAAGTAGTGAACACCAGTGAAAAGGGAGGGAAAGGTGTACGTTACAATGTAGCGCTGCTCCAATAGTATATGGTGAACACATGCTGCAAGTAGGTGGGTAGGCGGTGGCTGAGTGGTAGCGTGCTGGGCCCACATTCACCGCGTGATGGACAACGCGAGTTCAATCCCCGCCCGTTGCCACCAAGCTGGGATTTTTCAGCTGCCGCCGAGTGGCTTAAAACTACCCACATGCTGTCCTGAAGACCACCCATCAACCCAGACTCTAGAGAAAACCGTCCAAGTGAATCAAGAAGGAGTTCCAGGGGGCAGCATGAACCAAGAGAAGATGGCGCCACTATAAACACTTGCCTGTGCCATGACGGGCTGGGGCCGAACACCATCCAGGCCCCTCAAGCAAGCTTACCGGTGCTACAGGCGAAGACGTAATAAAAAAAATAAATAAATAAATAAATAGTCATACGTGATTTGCCAGGAATGCTGCACCGTCATGTCAAGCAGGCACCTTTTTAAGAAGTAGAATTTTGAGTGGTCTGGTCTTCTTGTCCTGTAACAAATGGAGTTCATTAAATCTGAAATCTATTAATCTGAAGTCCTTGAAATTGAGGGTTGAGTGTATCTTTATCTATTCGATGCATGACCTTTGTGCAGCATGCATTTGATGGGGTGTGAGTTTGTTGGCGGTAGTGAGTGTTCTAAGCGCTAATTGGTTCACGGCTAGAGAAAGGCAATATCCACCAGGGTTCTTTTACTGACAAAAATCACACAGGTCATTGGCACGGACAAGACACATAAAAGAGGTGGTTGAGTGTATATGTATTTGTGAAGGTGTAGTGTGGTGTGAATGACATTGGAGTGTTGATGTAAATGTGGAACAATATGTAGAAGTGAACTGTAGCAGGACGAGGACAGACAGTGGAAGATAAACGAGTAACAAGAGACTTTAACATTGATGACGCAACACGGACAACAGGGAGACGAGACAGCAACAATGAAAAGACTTAGACGGCACAGGAGACACAAGATACACTGGAAAGACTTAAACGGCACAGGAGACACAAGATACACTGGAAAGACTTAAACGGCACAGGAGACACAAGATACACTGGAAAGACTTAAACGGCACAGGAGACACAGACAACAGGGACAGAAAGCTTGACTGGCACAGGAGACAGGACAAAGAAAAACACGAGTCTGCACATTTTCTGAGGAGTTACCGGGAGAGTGTGTGTCCATTTGTAGGGGTAACTGCTAACGTTCACCTTTTGCTTTCACTAAAATGCAGTTACTAACATCAGGGAGGAATGTAATTTTGCTTCACTGTCACAAGCATTTATTAATCTGCATTCACAGTCATTCACAGGCAATTTTTCTATCCTTGGCAAATTCAGCTTTCCCCTTTGATCCTTTCTACTCCGTCTTTTCTACCATAACACACAGGTCGGTATTAAGACACTCGATTCTCACCTCAACTATTTCTAAAGGTCAAAGATGGGGTCAGTCGGGTTCTAATGAGTGTTTCTTCAGGTTCATGGTACAGAAGAAGGGTCAAACTAGCACCAGGGTCATAAAACTACCCCTGGAAATACCCACAACTCCTACGAAAGCCTTGTCAAATGTGTGTTTCTTAGGTTCATGGTACAGAGGAAGGGTCAAACTAGCACCAGGGTCAGAAAACTACCCCTGGAAATGCCCACAACTCCTACGAAAGCCTTGTCAAATGTGTGTTTCTTAGGTTCATGGTACAGAAGAAGGGTCAAACTAGCACCAGGGTCATAAAACTACCCCTGGAAATGCCCACAACTCCTACGAAAGCCTTGTCAAATGTGTGTTTCTTAGGTTCATGGTACAGAAGAAGGGTCAAACTAGCACCAGGGTCATAAAACTACCCCTGGAAATGCCCACAACTCCTACAAAAGCCTTGTCAAATGTGTGTTTCTTAGGTTCATGGTACAGAAGAAGGGTCAAACTACCACCAGGGTCATAAAACTACCCCTGGAAATGCCCACAACTCCTACGAAAGCCTTGTCAAATGTGTGTTTCTTAGGTTCATGGTACAGAGGAAGGGTCAAACTACCACCAGGGTCATAAAACTACCCCTGGAAATGCCCACAACTCCTACGAAAGCCTTGTCAAATGTGTGTTTCTTAGGTTCATGGTACAGAGGAAGGGTCAAACTACCACCAGGGTCATAAAACTACCCCTGGAAATACCCACAACTCCTACGAAAGCCCAGTCAAATATGTGTTCTTGGGTGGCGATGTCTTGTAATACGACCCACAGTGTTGTGGCAAATCTTGTCTGCTGATTTTATGTGCAACGGTCATTAAGGGGCTGTGATTTCTTGATAGGGCTTTAATATCGCAGGGGGCTTCGTGGTGCAGTGGTTAGCACACTCGGCTCACAATCGAGAGAGCCCGGGTTCGATTCCCGGGCGGAGTGGAAAAATTTTGGCGGCTTTTCCGATACCCTACGCCCCTGTCCACCCAGCAGTGAATGAGTACCAGGTATTAATCGGGGGTTGTGTCCCGTCTCCTGGGGTCTGTTCCCTTCTCCTATAATTCCTTCCCCTTCTGTCTCTCTCCGGCATATGACCACAGATGTTGCGCCCACTAAACAAAACTTTCCAACTGTTCCCTTCTCCTATAATTCCTTCCCCTTCTGTCTCTCTCCGGCATATGATCACAGATGTTGCGCCCACTAAACAAAACTTTCCAACTGTTCCCTTCGCCTATAATTCCTTCCCCTACTGTCTCTCTCCGGCATATGATCACAGATGTTGCGCCCGCTAAACAAAACTTTCCAACTGTTCCCTTCTCCTATAATTCCTTCCCCTTCTGTCTCTCTCCGGTATATGATCACAGATGTTGCGCCCACTAAACAAAACTTTCCAACTGTTCCCTTCTCCTATAATTCCTTCCCCTTCTGTCTCTCTCTGGCATATGATCACAGATGTTGCACCCACTAAACAAAACTTTCCAACTGTTCCCTTCTCCTATAATTCCTTCCCCTTCTGTCTCTCTCTGGCATATGACCACAGATGTTGCGCCCACTAAACAAAACTTTCCAACTTTTCCCTTCTACAATTCCGTCCCTGTCTCTCTTCGGCATATGACCACAGATGTTGTGCCCACTAAACAAAACTTTCCAATTTTTCCCTTCTATAATTCCGTCCCTGTCTCTCTCCGGCATATGACCACAGATGTTGCGCCCACTAAACAAAACTTTCCAACTTTTCCCTTCTATAATTCCGTCCCCTTCTGTCTCTCTCCGGCATATAACCACAGATGTTGCGCCCACTAAACAAAACTTTCCAACTTTTTCCCTTCTATAATTCCTTCCCCTTCTGTCTCTCTCCGGCATATGACCACAGATGTTGCGCCCACTAAACAAAACTTTCCAACTTTTTCCCTTCTATAATTCCTTCCCCTTCTGTCTCTGTCCGGCATATGACCACAGATGTTGCGCCCACTAAACAAAACTTTCCAACTTTTCCCTTCTATAATTCCATCCCTGTCTCTCTCCGGCATATGACCACAGATGTTGCGCCCACTAAACAAAACTTTCCAACTTTTAATATCGCATTTCTTCCTTTCACTTCACTTCTCCAGCATGTTGTGTCTACATTTCAGGTTAAGGAGAGTCTGATTGAGAACCTGGAAGCCATGTACTCCCTGGAGCCTGAGGAGTGTGCCAAGGCAGTGGTTGAACATGTGTTGCTGCCTGATTCTTCTGACTTGACGAGCCAGCTTGTGAATGGTAAGTTCTATACATTCATAACGTGTTCTAACATGTTCTTCATTGAATGCAGCGTTACCAAATTATCATACTCAGCCACGTAGCACATTATGAGCGGTATTCTAAGACACTTTCAATTCTCATATCATCTATTTCCAAAGGTCATAGAGGCGATCAATCGGGTTCTAATGTGTGTTTCTTTAGGGTCACGGCACAGAGGAAGGGTCAAACTACCACCAGGGCCATAAAACTACCCCTGGAAATGCCCAAAACTCCTACGAAAGCCTTGTCAAATGTGTGTTTCTTTAGATTCACGGCACAGAGGAAGGGTCAAACTACCACCAGGGCCATAAAACTACTCCTGGAAATGCCCAAAACTCCTACGAAAGCCTTGTCAGATATGTGAACTTGGGCGGCGAAATGTTTAGTAATACGGCCCTCTATTTCCCGTTATTTTACTCACAGGTATCGCAAACAAACGCCACTAAGTAACGCTTTTAACGATACCTTTAACTATAGTCTCGTTATCTGTGTTGGTAGGAGATTGGCGACCTTTCCATGATTCCACATGTTTCCACTTAACCACTATTAGCTACCCACCAGTATGATATTTTGGAAAACTGAGCCGACAGTCGTGTTGATGAGACATTGCTGCATATCATGGTCACAAATATATTGCACTTCGGTATACCTACAATAAGATAATGAGAAAAAATTATGGTTGTGTATAAACATTTTTGTTCACCTGTTTGGATTCAACTCCTCGTCATTCATATACTTTTTATTGCATTAGATTTTCGTTCACAGTTTCAAATTCAGCACATTTTTCCGATTCAGACGGTTAATGACATGTACCAACGTAACAATAATTAGAACTGATAAATGCGATGTTTTGAGTACGATGATATGGTAACGATGATTCAATGCTTCTCCACCCATCGACAAAAACTTGCCCTCTATTGATGGGATGAGAGAGGCAGGGGCCAGGTTAAGAGGAGGCAAGGCAGCTGCTATATAGCCTGTCTGCAAAATGTATGTTATGTTCTCTTCCTGGGAGAAAGTTCTGCTCCACCTCAATTTTCTCCTTTCCTGTGAAATATACAAAAATATCAAATAGCATGTATACATTGGTGTGTGGGAAATATAGGGTCGTTTTATAAGACATCGTCGCCCAAGAACACATATTTGACAAGGCTTTCGTAGGAGTTGTGGGCATTTCCAGTAGTAGTTTTTTGACCCTGGCGGTGGTGTGACCCTTCCTCTGTACCATGAACCTGAAGAAACACTCATTAGAACCCGACTGACCCCCTCTTTGACCTTTAGAAATAGCTGATGTGTGAAGCAAAAGTGTCTTATACCAACCATACAATCATCATCATCATCATTTCATAGACGCCTGCCCCTAGGAGTTCCCACCAGGGGATGGCCATGGCAGAAGAGCTTCCAACTTTCTCTATCCAGACACTCCCTCCTTCCCTGCTCAGAGTTTCTCAAAGATCTTTCCCCCCTCTCCCTAACGTATTCTTGGAGGTCGTCCTCTAGCATTCCCTCCCTCTATCTCACTCACATACACCCTTCTGGTCATCTTACTCTCCTCCATTCGCTCCATGTGGCCAAAACACTTTAAGGTCTGTCAGGGAATGAATTGGTTTGTGTTAATAGGTGAGGTTTGCCAGTGTGGTTGTCAGGGAATGAATTGATTTGTTTTTACAGGTGAGGTTTGCCAGTGTGGTTGTCAGGGAATGAATTGGTTTACAGGTGAGGTTTGCCAGTGTGGTTGCCAGGGAATGAATTGGTTTACAGGTGAGGTTTGCCAGTGTGGTTGCCAGGGAATGAATTGGTTTACAGGTGAGGTTTGCCAGTGTGGTTGCCAGGGAATGAATTGGTTTACAGGTGAAGTTTGCCAGTGTGGTTGTCAGGGAATGAATTGGTTTGGTTTACAGGTGAGGCTTGCCAGTGTGGTTGTCAGGGAATGAATTGGTTTGGTTTACAGGTGAGGCTTGCCAGTGTGGTTGTCAGGGAATGAATTGGTTTGGTTTACAGGTGAGGTTTGCCAGTGTGGTTGTCAGGGAATGAATTGGTTTACAGGTGGGGTTTGCCAGTGTGGTTGTCAGGGAATGAATTGGTTTACAGGTGAGGTTTGCCAGTGTGGTTGTCAGGGAATGAATTGGTTTACAGGTGAGGTTTGCCAATGTGGTTGTCAGGGAATGAATTGGTTTACAAGTGAGGTTTGCCAGTGTGGTTGTCAGGGAATGAATTGGTTTACAAGTGAGGTTTGCCAGTGTGGTTGTCAGGGAATGAATTGGTTTACAGGTGAGGTTTGCCAGTGTGGTTGCCAGGGAATGAATTGGTTTGGTTTACAGGTGAGGTTTGCCAGTGTGGTTGTCAGGGAATGAATTGGTTTACAGGTGAGGTTTGCCAATGTGGTTGTCAGGGAATGAATTGGTTTACAAGTGAGGTTTGCCAGTGTGGTTGTCAGGGAATGAATTGGTTTGGTTTACAGGTGAAGTTTGCCAGTGTGGTTGTCAGGGAATGAATTGGTTTACAGGTGAGGTTTGCCAGTGTGGTTGTCAGGGAATGAATTGGTTTACAGGTGAGGTTTGCCAGTGTGGTTGTCAGGGAATGAATTGGTTTGTCTTTACAGGTGAGGTTTGCCAGTGTGGTTGTCAGGGAATGAATTGGTTTGGTTTACAGGTGAGGTTTGCCAGTGTGGTTGCCAGGGAATGAATTGGTTTACGGGTGAGGTTTGCCAGTGTGGTTGCCAGGGAATGAATTGGTTTACAGGTGAGGTTTGCCAGTGTGGTTGTCAGGGAATGAATTGGTTTACAGGTGAGGTTTGCCAGTGTGGTTGCCAGGGAATGAATTGGTTTACAGGTGAGGTTTGCCAGTGTGGTTGTCGGGGAATGAATTGGTTTGGTTTACAGGTGAGGTTTGCCAGTGTGGTTGCCAGGGAATTAATTGGTTTGGTTTACAGGTGAGGTTTGCCAGTGTGGTTGTCAGGGAATGAATTGGTTTACAGGTGAGGTTTGCCAGTGTGGTTGTCAGGGAATGAATTGGTTTGATTTACAGGTGAGGTTTGCCAGTGTGGTTGTCAGGGAATGAATTGGTTTGGTTTACAGGTGAGGTTTGCCAGTGTGGTTGCCAGGGAATGAATTGGTTTGGTTTACAGGTGAGGTTTGCCAGTGTGGTTGCCAGGGAATGAATTGGTTTGGTTTACAGGTGAGGTTTGGCAGTGTGGTTGTCAGGGAATGAATTGGTTTACAGGTGAGGTTTGGCAGTGTGGTGGTCAGGGAATGAATTGGTTTGGTTTACAGGTGAGGTTTGCCAGTGTGGTTGTCAGGGAATGAATTGGTTTACAGGTGAGGTTTGGCAGTGTGGTTGCCAGGGAATGAATTGGTTTACAGGTGAGGTTTGCCAGTGTGGTTTTCAGGGAATGAATTGGTTTACGGGTGAGGTTTGCCAGTGTGGTTGCCAGGGAATGAATTGGTTTGTCTTTACAGATGAGGTTTGCCAGTGTGGTTGTCAGGGAATGAATTGGTTTGGTTTACAGGTGAGGTTTGCCAGTGTGGTTGCCAGGGAATGAATTGGTTTGGTTTACAGGTGAGGTTTGCCAGTGTGGTTGTCAGGGAATGAATTGGTTTGGTTTACAGGTGAGGTTTGCCAGTGTGGTTGTCAGGGAATGAATTGGTTTGGTTTACAGGTGAGGTTTGCCAGTGTGGTTGTCAGGGAATGAATTGGTTTGGTTTACAGGTGAGGTTTGCCAGTGTGGTTGTCAGGGAATTAATTGGTTTACAGGTGAGGTTTGCCAGTGTGGTTGTCAGGGAATGAATTGGTTTGGTTTACAGGTGAGGTTTGCCAGTGTGGTTGTCAGGGAATGAATTGGTTTGGTTTACAGGTGAGGTTTGCCAGTGTGGTTGCCAGGGAATGAATTGGTTTGGTTTACAGGTGAGGTTTGCCAGTGTGGTTGTCAGGGAATGAATTGGTTTACAGGTGAGGTTTGCCAATGTGGTTGTCAGGGAATGAATTGGTTTACAAGTGAGGTTTGCCAGTGTGGTTGTCAGGGAATGAATTGGTTTGGTTTACAGGTGAGGTTTGCCAGTGTGGTTGTCAGGGAATGAATTGGTTTGGTTTACAGGTGAGGTTTGCCAGTGTGGTTGTCAGGGAGTGAATTGGTTTGGTTTACAGGTGAGGTTTGCCAGTGTGGTTGTCAGGGAATGAATTGGTTTACAGGTGAGGTTTGCCAGTGTGGTTGTCAGGGAATGAATTGGTTTACAGGTGAGGTTTGCCAGTGTGGTTGCCAGGGAATGAATTGGTTTACAGGTGAGGTTTGCCAGTGTGGTTGTCAGGGAATGAATTGGTTTACAGGTGAGGTTTGCCAGTGTGGTTGTCAGGGAATGAATTGGTTTGGTTTACAGGTGAGGTTTGCCAGTGTGGTTGTCAGGGAATGAATTGGTTTGGTTTACAGGTGAGGTTTGCCAGTGTGGTTGGCAGGGAATGAATTGGTTTGGTTTACAGGTGAGGTTTGCCAGTGTGGTTGTCAGGGAATGAATTGGTTTACAGGTGAGGTTTGCCAGTGTGGTTGCCAGGAAATGAATTGGTTTACAGGTGAGGTTTGCCAGTGTGGTTGTCAGGGAATGAATTGGTTTACAGGTGAGGTTTGCCAGTGTGGTTGTCAGGGAATGAATTGGTTTACAGGTGAGGTTTGCCAATGTGGTTGTCAGGGAATGAATTGGTTTACAAGTGAGGTTTGCCAGTGTGGTTGTCAGGGAATGAATTGGTTTGGTTTACAGGTGAGGTTTGCCAGTGTGGTTGTCAGGGAATGAATTGGTTTGGTTTACAGGTGAGGTTTGCCAGTGTGGTTGTCAGGTGAATTGGTTTGGTTTACAGGTGAGGTTTGCCAGTGTGGTTGTCAGGTAATGAATTGGTTTACAGGTGAGGTTTGCCAGTGTGGTTGTCAGGGAATGAATTGGTTTACAGGTGAGGTTTGCCAGTGTGGTTGCCAGGGAATGAATTGGTTTACAGGTGAGGTTTGCCAGTGTGGTTGTCAGGGAATGAATTGGTTTACAGGTGAGGTTTGCCAGTGTGGTTGTCAGGGAATGAATTGGTTTGGTTTACAGGTGAGGTTTGCCAGTGTGGTTGTCAGGGAATGAATTGGTTTGGTTTACAGGTGAGGTTTGCCAGTGTGGTTGGCAGGGAATGAATTGGTTTGGTTTACAGGTGAGGTTTGCCAGTGTGGTTGTCAGGGAATGAATTGGTTTACAGGTGAGGTTTGCCAGTGTGGTTGCCAGGAAATGAATTGGTTTACAGGTGAGGTTTGCCAGTGTGGTTGTCAGGGAATGAATTGGTTTACAGGTGAGGTTTGCCAGTGTGGTTGTCAGGGAATGAATTGGTTTACAGGTGAGGTTTGGCAGTGTGGTTGTCAGGGAATGAATTGGTTTGGTTTACAGGTGAGGTTTGCCAGTGTGGTTGTCAGGGAATGAATTGGTTTGTCTTTACAGGTGAAGTTTGCCAGTGTGGTTGTCAGGGAATGAATTGGTTTGGTTTACAGGTGAGGTTTGCCAGTGTGGTTGTCAGGGAATGAATTGGTTTGTCTTTACAGGTGAGGTTTGCCAGTGTGGTTGTCAGGGAATGAATTGGTTTGGTTTACAGGTGAGGTTTACCAGTGTGGTTGTCAGGGAATGAATTGGTTTGGTTTACAGGTGAGGTTTGCCAGTGTGGTTGTCAGGGAATGAATTGGTTTGTCTTTACAGGTGAGGTTTGCCAGTGTGGTTGTCAGGGAATGAATTGGTTTGGTTTACAGGTGAGGTTTACCAGTGTGGTTGTCAGGGAATGAATTGGTTTGTCTTTACAGGTGAGGTCTGCCAGTGTGGTTGTCAGGGAATGAATTGGTTTGTCTTTACAGGTGAGGTTTGCCAGTGTGGTTGTCAGGGAATGAATTGGTTTACAGGTGAGGTTTGCCAGTGTGGTTGTCAGGGAATGAATTGGTTTGTGTTTACAGATGAGGTTTGCCAGTGTGGTTGTCAGGGAATGAATTGGTTTACAGGTGAGGTTTGCCAGTGTGGTTGTCAGGGAATGAATTGGTTTGGTTTACAGGTGAGGTTTGCCAGTGTGGTTGCCAGGGAATGAATTGGTTTACAGGTGAGGTTTGCCAATGTGGTTGTCAGGGAATGAATTGGTTTACAGGTGAGGTTTGCCAGTGTGGTTGTCAGGGAATGAATTCGTTTGGTTTACAGGTGAGGTTTGCCAGTGTGGTTGTCAGGGAATGAATTGGTTTGGTTTACAGGTGAGGTTTGCCAGTGTGGTTGTCAGGGAATGAATTGGTTTACAGGTGAGGTTTGCCAGTGTGGTTGTCAGGGAATGAATTGGTTTACAGGTGAGGTTTGCCAGTGTGGTTGTCAGGGAATGAATTGGTTTGGTTTACAGGTCAGGTTTGCCAGTGTGGTTGCCAGGGAATGAATTGGTTTACAGGTGAGGTTTGCCAGTGTGGTTGTCAGGGAATGAATTGGTTTGGTTTACAGGTGAGGTTTGCCAGTGTGGTTGTCAGGGAATGAATTGGTTTGTCTTTACAGGTGAAGTTTGCCAGTGTGGTTGTCAGGGAATGAATTGGTTTGTCTTTACAGGTGAGGTTTGCCAGTGTGGTTGTCAGGGAATGAATTGGTTTGTCTTTACAGGTGAAGTTTGCCAGTGTGGTTGCTGCATCAGTGCCCGTGGCCTGGCAAGAATGGCGCCCCTGCTTGCCTGTTTCTTTACGTTTGAGAAAGGAGTTGAGCTTCTGCTGTCAAGTCTCATCAAAAAATGGCAGGGTGAGTTACGACAAAATGTATTGTGATTCAGTTAAACTTTTGGTAGTTGCAGTTGATGTATTGCCAGGGAATATTGTGTGCTTCATTTGTTTTGATAATTAGAAGGGGATATAATTATGCAGCAGAAGAGTCTACTGATGCGTTTCGCGTCATCGAAGGGTAAAAGGTCCTGGCGCACGATGACACGAAACGCATCATAAAAGTAAAAAAAAATAAAATGATTAAAAATTAAGTTTTTGGTGAAAGTGCGTCCAATTTGGGAGTGTCATTTGTTGGGATAAGTTTCTTAGTGGTAACATATGGCAACCTTTCTAAGGAGCGTAGATGAGGAGCTTTGAGCGGTTTTTATTTGTTAGTCTACTCTGACGGGAGAGGAGAAAAATATAGATTTCTCGGTGTAACTCAGGAACTAATAGGCATATGAGGATTTTGAGGATACCACAAGAATCCTCACTAAATTCCACTTCAAAACATTTATTTGGCTAAAAAAGTTGGCCCACAAAATTTTCAGCTAGCGAGTGGGGAAGAGTTGGTACTTAGGATTTATTGTCTACAATACTCTATACAGAGACTTGAAACATATTTGTATTGTTTATATATATACTTTCCTCTGTTATTATTTGCACATGTTCTAGTACAAATCTTTATGAAGCCATTGATACTAAATTTATTGGGGTACGATACATCTGTGAGGGTAAAATACGTCCGGGAATGTAGAGTATCGCGGCGGCAAAAAGAGCCTGAGGGTGAGTGCAACAGAAACTTACTGGAAACTTACGGTGCGGGAGAGGGTTAATAGTGTTTTGTTTTGTTTTGTTTTTTGTTTTTTGTTTTGTTTTTTGTTTTTTGTTTTGTTTTTTGTTTTGTTTTTTACGTCGTTGCCTGTTGCGCCGGTAGGCATCTTCCGGGTGGGGCCTGATGGTCGGCCCAAGGCTTCTTCCAGGTGGGGCCTGATGGTCGGCCCAGCCTGTTTTGGCGCAGGCGAGTGTTTATAGTGGCGCCATCTTGCATTGTGTATCTTTCTTTTTTGTGCACTGGTAAGCTTTCCTGAGGGGCCATGGTTGTCAAGCTCAGCCTATTAATAGTACTGGTGATTTTTTTGTAAGTGACTAATGGGATATATGTGCTTTGGATTATTCATTTTCATCTGTTGTCTTAAAACTATTGAGTCAACTTTTGATATGTTGCAAAATATCTAAAACTGTTTGAAAGCATCGTCAAAGGAAGGAGGAAATGCAGAGGAAGAAAAGGTGTCCCAGAGTTTACCAATAAGAGGAATTAAAAAATGAAGATATTGGTTAACTTCTACATTTGAGATTTGGACAGCATAGGGTGGATTCAAGCTGCAATAATGTGGATATTTCATTGAGCCCAGAGTTTATAATTTTCACTAAAAACAAATCAATCTTTCATTAATATATTCATCATTTGATGTTTCAGAACATACAAAACTCTCATCAGAATGGATTTGCATAATATCTGGAACATTGCTGGATATAAGGTGCTTCTGTAGCCAAGAGCAGCACTGTGCAGACCACTCAGTGATGCTGGAGGACCCGGCGGCAAGTGTCAACTGGAGGAGGGTCGTGACGGAGCTTCTTGAGACACAGGCACAGTGGGCCTCGGACATTGCCAGCTGGTGGGTGCCACAAAAGGTTTACTAATGATACTTACTGGTAACAAACTTAACCCCTTCACTACGGCCCGGCCAAAACTGCGCCCCGCCCCGTATCCGGGCTGGCCGCGCGTGCCAAATTTCAAACGGCGCTTCTGATTATAACAAGTTTTCAGCCATAATCTCAACATAATCATCATGTATTATATATGAAAACATGCAGAATTAAATGGTGCACATAGAGAAACATAAAGTATTTGATCATTTTGAGATGTAAGCATAAATATACAGAGAAATTTGCGAGATATTAGCATCTCTCTCTCTCTCTCTCTCTCTCTCTCTCTCTCTCTCTCTCTCTCTCTCTCTCTCACACACACACACACACACACACACACACACACACACACGAAGGGAAAGGGAGAGAGGTAGAGGAGAGGGGGGAGGGAGAAAGAGGGAGAGCACACATCTCTCTCTCTCTCTCTCTCTCTCTCTCTCTCTCTCTCTCACACACACACACACACACACACACACACACACACTTCAGTAACGAGAGCTTTTAATTTTTTTTCAGGATTATGTGCAGTCCAAAAGCAGGATTGACAGATAGGCAGAAGAAGAGAATCACGAGTCTCATTTGCCTTTTCCATGAGAGGTCCGAAGCTTGCCGTGCAGAGGAGAGCAAGACTTGTGACCAGATAGATTACTACACGGTGGATGACATTCTGACGGCAGCCAAAGACTTTCCGTTGAGATTCAGAAAAAAGCTTGAGAAATTAAGGGTCTCATCTGTTGGTCCAATCTCAGGTAAGACCTTTATAGCCTTTCTCAAATACTGTCTTATGAAAAAAACTGTGTGAATCCTTAAAATACAGGGGCTTCGTGGTGCAGTGGTTAGCACACTCGGCTCACACCTAAGAGAGCCCGGGTTTGATTCCCGGGCGGAGTGGTAAAATTTTGGCGGCTTTTCCGATACCCTACGCCCCTGTCCACCCAGCAGTGTACCAGGTATTAATCGGGGGTTGTGTCCTGTCTCCTGGGGTCTGTTCCCTTCTATAATTCCTTCCCCTTCTGTCTCTCTCCGGCATATGACCACAGATGTTGCGCCCACTAAACAAAACTTTCCAACTGTTCCCTTCTCCTATAATTCCTTCCCCTTCTGTCTCTCTCCGGCATATGACCACAGATGTTGCACCCACTAAACAAAACTTTCCAACTGTTCCCTTCTCCTATAATTCCTTCCCCTTCTGTCTCTCTCTCCGCATATGACCACAGATGTTGCACCCACTAAACAAAACTTTCCAACTGTTCCTTCTCCTATAATTCCTTCCCTTCTGTCTCTCTCCGTCATATGTCCACAGATGTTGCGCCCACTAAACAAAACTTTCCAACTGTTCCTTCTCCTATAATTCCTTCCCTTCTGTCTCTCTTCGCATATGACCACAGATGTTGCCCACTAAACAAAACTTTCCAACTGTTCCTTCTCCTATAATTCCTTCCCTTCTGTCTCTCCGCATATGATCACAGATGTTGCGCCGACTAAACAAAACTTTCCAACTGTTCCTTCTCCTATAATTCCTTCCTTCTGTCTCTCTCCGCATATGACCACAGATGTTGCCGACTAAACAAAACTTTCCAACTGTTCCCTTCTCCTATAATTCCTTCCCTTCTGTCTCTCTCCGGCATATGACCACAGATGTTGTGCCAACTAAACCAAACTTTCCAACTGTTCCCTTCTCCTATAATTCCTTCCCCTTCTGTCTCTCTCCGGCATATGACCACAGATGTTGCGCCCACTAAACAAAACTTTCCAACAGTTACCATCTCATATAAATCCATCACCTTCTGTCACTCTCCAGCAAATGAACACAGATGTTGCGCCGACTAAACAAAACTTTCCAACTGTTCCCTTCTCCTATAATTCCTTCCCCTTCTGTCTCTCTCCGGCATATGACCACAGATGTTGTGCCAACTAAACCAAACTTTCCAACTGTTCCCTTCTCCTATAATTCCTTCCCCTTCTGTCTCTCTCCGGCATATGACCACAGATGTTGCGCCCACTAAACAAAACTTTCCAACTGTTCCCTTCTCCTATAATTCCTTCCCCTTCTGTCTCTCTCCGGCATATGACCACAGATGTTGCGCCGACTAAACAAAACTTTCCAACTGTTCCCTTCTCCTATAATTCCTTCCCCTTCTGTCTCTCTCCAGCATATGATCACAGATGTTGCACCCACTAAACCAAACTTTCCAACTTTTCCCTTCTCCTATAATTCCTTCCCCTTCTGTCTCTCTCCGGCATATGACCACAGATATTGCGCCCACTAAACCAAACTTTCCAAACTTCTCCATCCTTAAAACATTGATTTTCTTTTATTCTTCTACAAGGAAGCATGGTTTGGTTTTTGGTTTTTAGCTGTGATGAATAGTTTTTGAGATACAGAAGTTAAAAGAGACCCCCCATTGGGCTGCCTAACTGCGCCTTAGGGGATAGGCGCGTCCCGTCCCGCGCACTAGGAAAGGGTTAATGGTCCCTCCAAGCGAGAAAAATGAGAAAAAAATCACCCCTCACACAAACCATTTCATAATACATATCAAAGCATTTGTGATCAGTTTATGCATCATCCATTTTGGGGGGTTTATATCATGGCACAAATTTGGCCCATCGCTGCTACACGGTAAAGCCACAAATTTGGCCCATCGCTGCTACACGGTAAAGCCACAAATTTGGCCCATCGCTGCTACACGGTAAAGCCACAAATTTGGCCCGTTGCTGCTACACGGTAAAGCCACATATTTGGCCCGTCGCTGCTACACGGTAAAGCCACAAATTTGGCCCATCGCTGCTACACGGTAAAGCCACAAATTTGGCCCGTTGCTGCTACACGGTAAAGCCACAAATTTGGCCCCTCGCTGCTACACGGTAAAGCCACAAATTTGGCCCATCGCTGCTACACGGTAAAGCCACAAATTTGGCCTGTCACTGCTACCGGGTTAATGGTGGCAGTAGATATTCGTGGATTTTCAACAACTGCAGAATGTTGAGGTACAACTGTATTCTTAAATTGAGCCTAGGGCAACTTTGTTTTTGCTCGTAAATCAAAACACTCGTAAACTAAGGCACTCGTAAACCAAGGCACTCGTAAACTAAGGCACTCGTAAACCAAGGCACTCGTAAACCAAGGCACTCGTAAACCAAGGCACTCGTAAACCAAGGCACTCGTAAACCAAGGCACTCGTAAACCAAGGCACTCGTAAACCAAGGCACTCGTAAACCAAGGCACTCGTAAACCAAGGCACTCGTAAACCAAGGCACTCGTAAACCAAGGCACTCGTAAACTAAGGCACTCGTAAACCATGACTGTACTTACATACGAACTGCTCCTAGGGCAAAGAAAGACCAAAGTTGCCCTTGGTTTACGAGCGGTGACTTGGTATATGAGCATCCTGTTTGTACAAGTCTTTTTTTTTTTTTTTTTTTTTTTTTTTTTCGCCACTTTATGGGTGGGGACACAAGCTACAGTCGACTCACGTATGGCGCGGTTAATTGGTTCTGAGCAGCGGCCGCGCCATAGGAAACCGCATCACAGGAATATCTAAACCTATGGAGAAAATACAATTTGGTTCTGGCCCTTGACATTTTGCCCCACCCACACTTTTTTTCATTTTATTTATTTATTTTTTATTTATTTTTTTATTTTTTTGCGTTCGTTCTAGCCCTAGTGCACCGGTAGGCATTATCTGCCTCGTGATGTTGTTCAGTCCAACCCCACACTCACCACCTTACCCACTCAGCCACCGCCAACACCCACTTTTTCACTCAGTGCGTATGGGGAAAATACAATTTGGTCCTGGCTAGCCACCACTTTATTCCACCTGCGCTCACTTACGGGGAAAATTCATTGTTTCCCGCCTATCACTCTCTCAGTCCTCCTGATGGTGTCCAGTTTCTGCTTGTACGTCAGTGGGCGAATCTTGCCCGTGGATTATAGCACGCTTGCAAGCCATTGTGCAGCACGTGTGTGTGTGGTAACCGAGCCGCTTTCACAGTCATTTTGTTTGTATTGATCGTTACCAATGGGGGCAATCGCTACTATAGTACATATTGTAGTAACATTGACTTCTCGTTCCAAGCTCTTGTCATTCAACCAATCAGGTCCTAAAGCTATGGGTGGGGCTTCGGGACCAACTAAGTGTACAACGACTGGAGTGAAAATTTCCTGTGGCTTGTTGGGTAGTTTTGTATCCTCTTCCGTCTCCTTCCTTCCTTTTTCCGAGTTTCCTGTTTTGAATTTTCTTTCCTCAAACAATCAATAGGAAAAAGTAAAGGGACATGAAAAAAGAAGAAAACGAAATCTATCAACTCGACAAAAAAAACGTTAAATGAAAAGAAAGAGAAAGAGAATTGGAAAAAAGGGAAGTAACAAAAAAACGCAAAAAAAACGGAAGTATATTAAGTTATCAAAAAAAAAAAAGAGAAAGAAAATGGGAAGTAAACGAAGTCAGCAAGTTTTTTATTTCTATTATTATTTTAATGGTCTTCTTCTTCCTCTTCTTTTTCTTCCTCCTCCTCCTCCTCCTCCTCCTACTCCTCTTCATTTTCCTAATCATTCTTCTTCTCCAAGTATGAACGCTATTTTTTGGTTTGCTAGTAGTAGTAGTAGTAGAAGTAGTAGTAGTAGTTGTAGTAGTAGTAGTAGTAGTAGTAGTAGAAATTGACCTCTTTTTCAGCCACCTCTTTTGATTATTTTTTGTAGGAGCAGCGAGTAGCGGGCTTTTTTTTATTTATTATTATTTCCTTTTTTGTGCCCTTGAGCTGTCTCCTTTGTTGTAAAAAAAAAAGAAAAAAAATATATAGTTGTAACACTGTCATTGCCCAACATTTATTCCTAGATTCCAATATTTTCAGATTCCATGAGTGTCGATTCTACGGTGGGTGTTATGGCTCACCAAAGTGACAACTCGCTCTTCTACAAGGAAATGATTCTCCGCTACCCTGACTCAAGTGACGTCACTCCTCCTCCTTCCAAGAGATGCAAACTGTAAACCAAGTCTGTGCTGGCAGGGTAGGCGGTGGCTGAGTGGTAGCGTGCTGGGCCCACATTCACCATGTGATGGACGACATGGGTTTGAATCCCCACGCTACCACCTGGGATTTTTCAGTCACCGCCGAGTGGCTTAAAACTACCCACATGCTGTCCTGAAGACCACCCATCAACCCGGACTCTAGAGGAAACCGTTCAAGTGAATCAAGAAGGAGTTCCGGGGGGCAGCATGAGCCAAGAGAAGATGGCGCCACTATAAACACTTGCCTGCGCCATGACGGGCTGGGGCCGAACACCATCCAGGCCCCTCAAGCAAGCCTACTGGCGCTATGGGCGTACATGTAAAAAAAAAAAAAAAATTGTTTTGTTCATTACTCATAATTATATTTTTCATCATTTAGTTTTTTTCATTAGATTCTCTTATGAGTTAAAAACTACAAGTAAACTTCTAAGAATTGTACTAAAGTGCCCCTTTTACTTTAATGTCCTTCCTCCCTAGTCGTTAAACCTCTCGCGCACCGTGGGTTTACAATAAGTTTCCATTCATCATACATTCACAGAACCTAAACAATACTGCACGCGAACACATGCACCACCAGTGAACTTGAGGCGCGTCAGGTCAAGACAAAGGGTCATCATTAGGTCGGGGTGGGTACCTAGTGAACTTGGGGCGTGTCAGGTCAAGACAAAGGGTCATCGTTAGGTCATGGTGGGTACCTAGTGGACTCGGGGCGCGTCAGGTCAAGACAAAGGGTCATCGTTAGGTCGGGGTGGGTACCTAGTGGACTCGGGGCGCGTCAGGTCAAGACAAAGGGTCATCGTTAGGTCATGGTGGGTACCTAGTGGACTCGGGGCGCGTCAGGTCAAGACAAAGGGTCATCGTTAGGTCGGGGTGGGTACCTAGTGGACTCGGGGCGCGTCAGGTCAAGACAAAGGGTCATCGTTAGGTCGGGGTGGGTATTTTCCACCCACATGTTCCCACGTGGGTTTTTTCCATTTGTTCAGAAACTAGACTCATGGACGTGATATATATATTTTGGGTTGTTTTGGTGCACATACGTGAACATCTCTTTACAAATATAGGTAAGTAATTTACATACTTGGCTTGTTTCATGGCACATATATTTGTATACAGACAAAGGGAAGCTATTACGATGATAAAGAGACGACCTGGGGTTCAAAATATATTATTACACGTGTGCTATTGAACATACACTCGACCCTCGATTTAACGGGCCACAAAATCTTAACGGACATAGATTTGTCCGATGTGACACCGGCTTTAGAAACGTCAAAACTGTATTTTCAAGCAACGGACTTTTTCAAGCAACGGACCACCCTTCCCCCCTTTTAATCCGTTAAATCGAGGGCCAGGTGTATAGTTAGGCAACTTGGATGAACTGTGTCTTGGAGATGTAAATTATACAGACAAATGGCATATATGTGAACAAAGGGCTTTGTAACAGCTGTGGTGGTGAGGTTCCTGAGTCGAGGGTCGTGGGCGGTAAGGAAAATGGTTTATTTGTATAGGCACGCTGCTGTCAGCTACTGTGTTTTGATGGTGCCAGTAAGGGATGAACAATAGGCCTCCTTCTATACGTGGCAACTATGTATTGGAATGTGAACCATTTTTGACCCGTAAGACGTCGGTTTTCGTTGCGAATCCAAAGAGTGAACATGTTGTACGTCCCTCACGCCGTGGTGCTGGTGACCAAATGCACACCACTTCCTCAAACAGTGGACGGTGATGCTAGCTTGTTGTCCAGTGAACGGAAGGAAGGCAGAAGAAATAAAGAATGTTTAAAGCAATTCCATGACCACGAAGGGAATAAAGAAAGCGTCCAAGTAAATGAGTTACCTCGTTGCTGAAGGAAAACTGAGGAGAGCAAATAAGAGGAACATAAATTTGGAGGAGGAGGAGGAGGAGGGATACTGACGACTATGACGATAGTGATAAAGACTACTCGCCAACCAACACTGTCAAGCCACTTTCCAACCACCAACCACTTCAATTTCCACATCACGATCTCCAAAACCACCTACAACATCCACATTAATAAAAAAAAAAATTGTACTCAGAATAATGGCTGCCAGGCTTGCCAGTTATGGCAATAAATGAAATATGTTGGGTGGTCAGTATTCCCAAAGGCTAGTCTACACGGCACCACCACAGAAATCACCCTCGACACACTACAGTGACAGGAAAAAATAATACATTAATAATAGTGTTATGCCGGACGTGTTACTTGGGTTCCGTGTCGCCGTCACAAGACTCCGTGGGAGGGAGATATGTAAACACTTTGCACAGCTTCTGTAGTTTAATATTCTTCCTTAGTAGTACACTTCACTCTGACTCTTCACTGACCACTAGCTTACTATGACTGGGACTGACTCCTCTCGCCCTCTTCTCCTATATATCCAGAACACTACAGTCTAGAACGTTACAGTATATATTAGATCATACAAGAACATGTAGCAAAAATATGTGCGAGTTGGCAACACTTCCCGCCTGCCGCCTGGCCGCGGGGCGCGAGCGGGGCCTTGCTTCCCGCCCCCCTGCTCGCTCCTCCCAGAGTCTTCCAGAGGCCCATAGACCCCTAGGGAAGTTTCCAGCACAACACTATCCCCCCCTCTTAATTGTGATCGTCCCGATCACACACTTAACTATATACAAACATAAGAGAATTAATCAAAAACATAATAATCGTCGTATCGCTGTGGACGCCTGCGTTGTCTCTGTCTTCTGCTCGCTGCCTCCTGCGCGTCTGTCTCCTGGTGCGCCTCATTGTCGTCTGCTTCTTGGGGTGTCCCTGGAACATCTGCCGAAGCCAGGAGGTCATCTCCCTCGGCTGAAAGGTCCAGAAGACCTATGTCGTCGTCGACCTCCTCTCGGTCTTGGACGTCCCTTGCGTTTTCGTCGGCTGCTGGGTGTCTGTAGTTGTTCCAGGTGTAGTTTCCCGGACCGTGGTACTTCCATAGCCGGTTGACGTGGACAACTTTCAGCTTGGTCCTTTCCGTTCTCCGGATTCGGTAAGTCACGTCGGAGAGGCGTTCTAGCACAGTATAGGGGCCTTCCCAGGGGCTCTGTAACTTCAGAGACTGTCCTTTCTTCCTCTGTGGGTTGTAAAGCCAGACTTGGTCTCCTTCCTTGAAGTCAACGTGGCTTGCCCTCATATTGTAACCGCGCTTCATGGCCTCCCCGGAGAACTTCAAGGCACCTCGGACTTGATGGTGCACCTCTTCCAGCCATTCCTCTAGTTGACGGGCAAAACTGGAGGCGTCCCTTGGAAGGCTTTCCCCAGGAGGCCTTCCTGTCAGTAGGTCCACCGGCAATCGCAGCTCACGTCCAAACATCAGCTTTGCCGGTGAATACCCCGTAGTCTCGTGGGCGGCAGACCTGTAGGCGCAGGCAGCTTCTGATCCCATGAAGACTGATCATTGTTGCACTGCTTGGCCAACTCCTGGCCCAACGTCCAATTAAACCTCTCCACCATTCCATCTGACTGTTGGTGCAGAGGGGTGGTCCGGGTCTTCTTGATACCCAGAAGCTTGCAGCACTCCGCAAGGACTGTTGCCTCACACTTCCTTCCCAGGTCGGAAGGGAGCTCGTTAGGCACACCGAAGCGACAGAAGAACTCCTCCACCAAAACCTTGGCGATGGTAGTGGCTTCCTGGTCAGGGATGGCGTAGGCTTCCGGCCACTTGGTGAAGTAATCCATTGTGACGCAGATGTACCTATTTCCGTTCGTCGTCAGAGGCAAGGGTCCTGCTATATCCACTGCCACCCGTTCCATGGGGGCTCCAACCTGGTATAGTTGCAATGGGGCACGGTGACGCTTCTTGGGGCCCTTCTTTGCACAGCACACCTCACACGCGTGACACCATTCTTCCACGTCCTTCCTCATGCCAACCCAGTAGAACCTTTGGCGCAGGCGACTCAGTGTCTTCTTTACCCCAAGGTGTCCGCTGGTGATGCTGTCGTGCATTTCTTTCAAGACGCCTTCCCGGGACTTCACAGGTAACACCGTGGACCAGTAGTGGTCAAGACCATCATGAGAGACCCAGCGTCGCTGCAACACCCCGTTGTCCATCCGAAGAGTGTCCCACTGAGTCCAGTAAGTCTTGGTGGTAGGGCTTTCTCGAGATTACTTCCCACCCAGGTCGCGTTGACGACTGACTCAGCCACTCCATAATTGGTCTCAGATCTTGGTCCTCCCGCTGCAGTTTTCCCAAGTCTTCCCATGGCACCTCCGCTGTCTGTTCCACTGTAGTGCGGCGGCACATATTCTGGATGCTTTCCCTCTGGAGGCAATGTTGACACTCAGGTAGGCAGGGGCGCCGGCTCAAGCTGTCCGCGTTACCGTGTGTTAGCCCAGATCGGTGCACAATAGTGTAGTGATGCTGCTCTAGTTTACCTATCCAGCGAGCAAGCTGGCCCTCAGGGTTTTTCAGTGACTTCAGCCACCGCAATGCAGCGTGATCCGTGCGGATGGTGAAAGTTGCACCGTACAGGTAAGCATGGAAAAAGTCAAGGCTCTTGACTACTGCCAGGAGTTCTTTCCGGGTCACGCAACAGTTTTTCTCGGCTGGGGTGAGCTTCTTGCTGAAGTAGGCCACAACCCGTTCCATGTCGGCACATGCCTGGGACAGCACTCCACCAATCCCCTCATCACTGGCATCACAATCCAGTATAAAAGGCTTAGAGGGGTCTGGGTAGGTGAGTACGGGCGAGCTGATGAGGGCCTCCTTGAGCTTCTCAAAGGCAACCTGAGTTTCCGCTGTCCACTCAAACTTGCACCCCTTCTTCGTCAGGAGGTGCAGTGGTGCAGCAATCATAGCGAAGCCTTTCACAAACCTGCGGTAGTATGAGCACAACCCGAGGAAGCTCCGCAGCTCCTTCACGTTGGTGGGTGTCGGCCAGTCCCTTACCGCAGCCACCTTCTCAGGATCAGTGCGTACTCCAGCCTCGCTCACGATGTGTCCCAAGTATTGGACCTCCCTTTGGAACAGACAGCATTTCTTCGGGCTGAGCTTAAGGTGTGCAGCTCTAAACCAGGTGGAGACCTCTGATAGCCTTTCCATCTCCTGCTCGAAGGTCTGGCCAAAGACAATCACGTCGTCGAGGTAGATGAGTGCCGTTTACCAGTGAAGTCCCTCCAGCACCCTCTCCATCAGCCGCTCGAACGTGGCCGGCGCGTTTCACAGGCCAAAGGGCATGATCTTAAACTGCCACAGGTCTTGACCGTAGGAGAAGGCTGTTTTCTCTTTGTCCTGCTCCGCCATTTTGACTTGGTGATACCCAGACTTCATATCTAGTGTTGAAAACCACTTGGAGCCCACCAAAGCATCGAGCGTGTCGTCGATCTCTGGGAGTGGGTATGAATCCTTGATGGTGAGATCGTTGAGGGCTCGGTAGTCCACACAGCACCTGAGGGAACCGTCCTTTTTCCTGACGAGCACTACAGCAGACGCCCACGGGCTGCTGGACCGCTCGATTAGCCCCTGTTGCCGGAGATCATCCATCACCTCATCCATCTCCTTGCGACGGGCTGGTGCCATCCTTCGAGGAGCTTGCTTCACTGGGCGGTGGCTACCTGTGTCGATGTGGTGCTCTACCAGGTCTGTACACCCCAAGTCCAGGTCTCCTGTGGAAAACACATCTGCATTCCTCACGAGAAGCTCCCTGAGCTGTTCCACTTGGGGCTCCTCTAGACACTTGGAGCTCCTGTCAAACAGGTTGCGCAGGTAGTCGGGCAGCTCCTCCTGGGGCTTCGTCAGGGGTCTCCTGCAGACACAGGTTCTCGGTTCCTGGTCGATCTCTTGGCACAACCCCACCATGGTCCCTTGTTTTATTTTCTTTGGGCTGAAGGAGACATTGGCCACGATGACAGGCACTTCCACTGCAGTAGGGTCTGCCAAAGTACTGCCTACAATCACCCCGTTTTCTACCGGGCATTGACTTCCACTCTCTATAACACACAGACTAGCCGGGGGGACACCCGTAATTTGACAGGGTAACAGCATCTCTGACCTTGGAGGAATAATGGTGGTACGCTTGACTGTCACTGGCAGGCCCTCCTTGTGCACAGTCGTCAGTGGCACCCTCCTTCCTCCTCGGAAGTCCAGATCGCACCTGTGGGAGACAAGATAATCCATACCTAGGATGCAGGGGTCGTCCATTTCAGCCACGTACACAGAGAGGGACTTTTCCTTTCCTCCGAGCTCAAACTTCACGTCCACTGGGCCTCTGAGCTCTGCATAGTGTCCAGTGACTCCGCACTGTCGATGCGACGTCTTAGGAAGCCGACGATGACTCACCTCGTCAGGCCGCACCAATGTGCGTTCCGAGCCTGTGTCGACGACCACAGGCCACAAAACTCCGTCAACCTTGCCCTCCACTTGGCAGCTCGTCATGGTGCTTCTCTTGCACATTGATATCTTCGGGGCATGTACAAGACAGACTGGTCGTTGCCCCCGTGAACCAGTCCTTCTTAGTTTCCCGAGTGGTGGTCCCTCGATCGTTGGGGGCACAGTTTTCCGACACTCATTCTTCCAGTGCCCCTTTTCTCCACAGGTTCAGCACTTGGGTCCTTCCCTGGGCTTCTTAGCACCTTCATATTCCTTCCTCCTCTTATAGCATTCGTTCTCCTTGTGCCCAACCTTCTCGCAGTACCAGCACGTTCCTTGGAACCTGTCTGTGTCGCTGACAGCGCCCTTTCGTGCCCGAAAGTCAGAAGTCGAGTCGTCCCTGAAGCTTGACAAGCTAGACCTAACAAAGGACTCAAACTCCATGGCACGTGCCAGAGCTTCCTGCATTGATATTGGCTTAGCTTGGTTCACTTGTATTTTCAGCTGAGGGCTGTCCAGGGCATCGATGAATTGATCAGGGGTGGCACCTGGGTATGCCTTGTGCGCCATGCTCTCAAGGTCCCGAGCGAGTTCCTGAAGATACTCACCGCGCCTCCTGTTGCGGGTTCTGAACCTAACCCTGAAGAGCTCGTTCTGGTGCTTGGTCACATATCGTTGCTCCAGCGCCTGTGCTAGCCCGCTGTAGCTGCCTTTTGTCGCATTGTCGAGCTGAGTAAGGACTTCCAGCGCCGCCCCTTTCAGTCTAGTGGTCAGCTGAACCGCGCACTCTTGGTCATCCCATCCGTTCCGAGCTGCCAACAGCTCAAACTGAGCGCGGTAAGCCTCCCAGGAGACCTTGCCATCAAACTCCTGAGGCTTCTTTCTAACAGGCGACCCCAGCAGACTCATGGGACTGGCGGAACTTCTTGCGGGAATAAACTCAGGCGAAACAGGGCTCAAACTACCCCGGACTTGCGTAGGAGAAGCATCTTGGGTACAAGTATCCGCTGCAGGCATTGGCTGTCCGTTTCCAGCCAAACAGTCTTCAAGGGCCTTCACTCTGTCACTTACGTCACAAACTGCCTGTTCAGTACGGTTCACCTTTCCCTGCACTTCTAATATTTCTTTGTGTGTCGTCTCCCGTACCACCTCCATCTCTTGTTGAAGATTTGTGTGTTCTTTCTCCACTTCTATCAGGCGCTGTCCTAACTTCGTGGTCACATCAGTCATTTCTCTTCGTACTGACTCACTTCCATCTTGTACTGCTTGTAGCTGTTGCTGTAATCCCGTGTTACCGAGTGGGCCAAAGAGGTACCCCACTGGCTAAGTGGGCTATGGGAGGCTCGTTCATCAGGCCGTCGCCGCACTACAGTCTTTCTTATTGTTCTTTGAGTTCTTGGTGTGTTCCTTCTTGTTGTTTATGTGCTCTTTCTTGTTGTTCTTTGAGTTCTTGGTGTGCTCTTTTTTGTTTCTCCCCCTGTAGTCTCAAAGCTTCCAAGAGTTCAGTCAACACGCCGTCCCTTTGGGCAGCTTGGGAACGAGTCTCCATGGCGAAAAAACAAATGGCTACACTCTTGACGCCAATGTTATGCCGGACGTGTTACTTGGGGTCCGTGTCGCCGTCAAGAGACTCCGTGGGAGGGAGATATGTAAACAGCTTGCACAGCTTCTGTAGTTTAATATTCTTCCTTAGTAATACACTTCATTCGTGACTCTCCACTGGCCACTAGCTTACTAAGACTGGGACTGACTCCTCTCGCCCTCTTCTCCTATATATACCGAAAAATACAGTCTAGAACATTACAGAATATCTTCGATTATACCAGAACATGTAGCAAAAATATGTGCGAGTTGGCAACACTTCCCGCCTGGCGCCTGGCCGCGGGCCCTGCGGGGTGCGGGCGGGGCCTTGGTCCCCGCCCCCCTGCTCGCTCCTCCCAGAGTCTTCCAGAGGCCCATAGACCCCGGGAGAAGCTTCCAGCACAACAATACGTATGTCGTATGTATCTGACGCTGCACGGGTCAAAGGAAATGGACCTACCAACATTGGAACAAAGAATTAAGAGATCGAAAGGGGAGACCTAATAGTAATTTACAAATTGTGAAATAAAATGGAAGAAGTAGACAACGAGGAATTACTACTAAGAGAAGTAAGGAACACCAGCAATACACGAGGACACAGTAAAACATTGAGAAAAGAAAGATGCTTGAGAGTCAAAAAAATATAGCTTCTCGCAAAGAAACACAGAGGTTTGGAACAGACTAAGTGAGGATGTAGTATCGGCGAAGAGTGTGCATAACTTTAAGAAAAAACTGGACAAGTACAGATATGGAGACGGGGCCACACGACCGTAAGCCCAGACCCCGTAAAATTACAAGGTAAATATGACTACTACCCATATTAGACCTTGTGACATATTGCCGTTTTTCGCAAATACTATCTTTCAAACGAAGACTCGGATCAGCTATATGGTGTTTGGCACGGGTTGTTTCACACTCCGCTAATTTTTGACGCTATTGTGCACTGCCAGATGCGGTTAATTATGGCGTTAACTCTTGACTGTGATGGCAAAACCTGCGTGAGCCACTTGCACATTCCAACAGGTGAGGCGTGACGCGTTTGTTACGTGTATCCACCACCTACCTCCACCCCTGGCTTCCCCTACTCCCATCCCTCCCTTTCCCTCCCTCCTACCCTCCTCGATCCTTCTTCCCCACACTCTTTCTCCCCCATACCTCCTCTCCCTCTCTCTCTCTCTCTCTCTTTACCTCTTCCTCTCTCTCTCTCTCTCTCTCTCTCTCTCTTCCGTGCACTTGCGCTGTACACGAGATATGAACCCATGCACGGACAAGTATGACATGAATTAATGGCAGATAAGTAGAAATTATATGACGATTAAGGTTGGATAGTTTATGCAAGCAATCGTAATTGATGTTATTGCTTGTTTCACCGTATTTGGTAGGTGAAGAAGCTGGTAACATGGTAAGTATCGGGCATGCTGGCGATAGACGGCTAGCTGTGGATCTTAGGGTTTGTGTGGTCTGATTTTCTATGTAAATCTATATTATTCAGCCTTTTTATGAAAGGATGTACAACAATACAGATGCAATTACGACAATTTCGACTGGTTTAGTACGATATTTTGGGCAAATTCACCTGGCAACGCTGCTCAGAAAGGCGCGCACACACATATGTAAAACAGCCATACAGAGAAGACGAAGACGAACACCTAGCTGACATATTGGTACTGAAAAATAGCAGTAAAGGAAGTGAGAAAATAGAAGAAATGATAAATTACTTAAAAAAAAAAAAACTGGAAGAAAGACAAAGAATTCAGAAGGCTAAAACAGAGTGAAAAAACAACAACTAGATGTCAAGTGAATATTGAAAAAGGAAACAGGAGTTAAAATACGAAAGCATTGATTGACTGATTGACTGATTGATAGTGATTGATTGATAATTTATTGTTGCAGGTATAAACAACAAGGGAGAAGGGAGGAACATGCCATCCCAACCCCCAGGCAGGACAGAGTGTGATTATACAACTATTAATACATGTGTAGGCAGCACCATGAAACTAAAAAGATACAATGGTAGGAAGGATCGAAAGCACAACAAGGGAGGGGGCAGTACCTCCCCCTGGACAATAGTTTATTGTTGCAAGTAAAACAACAAAGGAGAAGGGAGGAGCATGCCATCCCAACCCCCAGGCAGTACAGAGTGTGATTATACAACTATTAATACATGTGTAGGCAGCACCATGAAACTAAAAAGATACAATGGTAGGAAGGATCGAAAGCACAACAAGGGAGGGGGCGGTACCTCCCCCTGGACAATAGTTTATTGTTGCAAGTAAAACAACAAAGGAGAAGGGAGGAGCATGCCATCCCAACCCCCAGGCAGTACAGAGTGTGATTATACAACTAAGGATACATGTGGAAGATACAATGGTAGGGGACAAATAGCATGCTGAAAAAAATAAAAAATAAAATAAATAAATAAAGGCCTTGATTTAGTCAAAGGAGCAGACATAAGGGACTGTACATATGGGACTACAGTCTAGAGGCAAATGCAGGATACTCACTAAGCACAGCTGAAATAAGGACTAGTATTTACTCTATCTCTGTATTCATTCCCATCTAGTGCTTGGGCAATGTTCTCCGTTCCCACATTTTATTGTCTTATTGTCCAGGGGGAGGTACTGCCCCCTCCCTTGTTGTGCTTTCCTTCCTATCATTGTATCTTTTTAGTTTCATGGTGCTGCCTACACATGTATTAATAGTTGTATAATCACACTCTGTCCTGCCTGGGGGTTGGGTTATTGTCTTATTGTCCAGGGGGAGGTACCGCCCCCTCCCTTGTTGTGCTTTCCTTCCTACCATTGTATCTTTTTAGTTTCATGGTGCTGCCTACACATGTATTAATAGTTGTATAATCTCACTCTGTCCTGCCTGGGGGTTGGGATGGCATGTTAATTCCTCCCTTCTCCCTTGTTGTTTACCTGCAACAATAAACTATCAATCAATCAATCAATCATTATTGTTGATGAGTGAAAAAAAATTCCGGGAGCCGCTGCAAAGGCATATCCCGGGGCAGCAGCAGCAGCAGCAGGAGGGCACAAATGTCTGAATAAGTGTCGCTTAGTGGCTTTATTTCAGATTAGAAAATAACATAACACTGAAAAGGAAGTTGCGTGAATAAGAAGAAGGGAGGGAGGAGAGGAGGACCTAAGAAGCGATACAAAGCGTTACAGGTCAAAAGAAGAAGAAGAAGAAGTCTGATCTGCCCGCCACACGCTGAAAACAAACCGAGTGTTGACTTTTCCTAAAACGCTGAGGGGAAGAAACCGTGTGCACAAGTGTCCTCGGTGGTTCTTTCTCCTCGTCGTCATGCCGCCCAGAGCCAAGACGGGGGTGAGCATAGCACTGTGTCATGTCCTCCTGCCATCAGCGGACACTATACCCTCCATATATACGTCAGGAGTGTTGGTTAAGATTCGTTTTAGTAGCGTCGTGCCAGTATGTTCATTACCTACCTTATGAAACATCAGTATCTCTTCATATATCCTTTCTACAAACCTTCAACAGTCATTGAAACACTTTCAAAATTCAATTCAAGGACTTTTTTGTTTACTCCTGAAACTACAGGATAATGTTTACGAAAGCGTCGCCTCCTCTGGTGCTGGAGGCCGCGACGGTGCCGCCGCGGCCGCTAAATAGCCTGCAGAGGGTTTTGTAAGGTCAGCTAAGGTTAGGTTAGGTTATATTCATGCTCCATGATAAAATTAGCAGTATTTGCGTAAAAATAAGGTAAATGTTCAGAGAGTCGCCCATCTCAAAATTTGATACACTGGCTATTTATTTGGTATTATTCTAGTGTTTGCCCATACATAAGAACATAAGAACATAGGGAAACTGCAAGAGGCCGGGTGGCCTACACAGGGCAGCTCCAGAATCCCCCCCACTACTCACGGTGGGTGAGGTGTAGTTACAGGGGTTGCAGGTAGAGGCTTGATCCTCATTATACCGGCGGTACTAGGCACGCACCAGTACCCTGTCACCTTACTCACCCCTCGCAACCAAAATTGGCTAGGGGGCCATTGAGACCGGGGAATGTGGTGGTAAACATGAAATGCGTCGCAAATGCATAGTTTTTGAGCTATGGGGGGTTGAAAAATACCCTAGATGTAGGGAAATTCCTTACAATTTCTTAAATGTAGGGAAATTTCATACATTCCGTTTTTTTTTACAACGTAGTACGGAAACCACACAATTTCACTCACTCTCCATACCAAAGGGGGGTACGAGCCCCCCGCTACAGTATTATGGTCATAATGAAGCATCTATAAACGGTTAGTAATTTACGTCATAGGAATCTTGCAATCGTCATACCCATGGCTAGGGTGGGAAGTGCCGCAGTGAGATGGGCAACTCTCTGAACATATACCAAAAATAACAGATTTGCTCTGGCGACGGCCGCGGCGGCGGTGCAGCTGGTGTGTTGCGAGAAATACCTCCTCACAGAAATGAGTCACATATACATGGGGGGGGTCCTACGCCCCCCTGGTTAGAAGCGGGGATCGAGGGGGTCGCAGCCCCCCTGTTAGCAGGTCATAAAGTTTGGTTGGAATAGTTTAAATATGCTCCCCGACCCTAAACCCTCTGCGAGCTATTTTGCAGCGGCGGCACCGTCGCCGCTGCCAGAGGAGGCGACGCTTTCATAAACATTATCCCCTATTTTCAGGAGTAAAAAAAAGTCCTTGAATTGGATTTTGAAATCATTTCCATGACTGTTGAAGGTTTGTAGAAAAGATATATGAAGAGATAGTGATGTTTCATAAAGTAGATAATGAGATACACACTGCTGTATTGCTTTTCCGTCACAAATAGAAGGGGGGTCGAGGGGTCTTGTTAGGTAGGTTATGTTAAGTTAGGTTAGGTTAGTTTCAATGGTTAATATGTAGGAGGAGTAGGTGTGGTCTGTGAAGCACAAGGGACACATATTCTATATTGTTTATACCTCAGTGTATGCAAATTAATCTATTGAGCATCGGAAATGGTCTGGAACATATGTTCAAAGGGTGGGGGGGCTCGAGTGAAAGGGCATATACATACATTTGTTTTGGTGGCGGCGGCGGCCAATGGGAGGTGAGCAGTGTTGCCAACGATCCAGTTAGCGATGATACGCTTGGTTAGCAGTGGTACCATAGGTTAGCGATTAGTCCACGCTTGTGAGAGCAGGTCCACCACGCATGGTTATTTGTTTTTTTTTTAGAACACCCAGCCCAACTGCTGCCATGCTGAGGGCCGTTATAGTATTAGGTAAAGGTGCGTGTTCTAAAATAAAAGTAATAACCACGCGTGGTGGATCTGCATGCGTGGGCTAATTGCTTATAAAACGCTAACCAAGCCTTGGATCGTTGGCAATACTGCTCACTTCCCAATGGCCGCTTCCACCGCCACCGCCACCCAAACAAATGTATGTACATGCCTTTTCACTACCATCGCTAACCACCCTAAAACAGGTGGCGGTATTTGTCCGCCACGTTTTGCTAATGTAGTTTAAAAATAATTTGTGACTATTGAGAGAGAGAGAGAAACCTCACTCGTTCGCTTGCATAGAAAACGGGTGTGAACGGCAGAGCAGGGCAGAGTGTGCTACGGGGAACCGTGGTGCTCCTGATATATATGTACCCCCTCTAAAAGTAGGTTTTTTACTGGTTTGCGCAGAAAAAAACTATGTACACTAAAAAGTAGTCATATTTTGCCCTCCCGGAGCTCATCTTTAATCCTAGAATCTAGAGTCCGGGTTGATAGGTGGTCTTCTGGACAGCATGTGGGTAGTTTTAAGCCACTCGGCGGCGACTGAAAAATCCCAGCTTGGTGGCACCGGGCGGGGATTGAACTCGCGTCCTCCTGAACGCGGCGCCGTCACACTATCCATTCAGCCACTGCCAATTTTGCGAGAAATACCTCCTCGCGGAAATAAGTCGCTCTGCTGTCCAGTACGCATGTCTGCTTGGGGAAAACACAGCAGAAAAAACAGTAATTTGGCTGTTTTTGTTCTAGTTTGTCCACTTGTGATCTTTGTGAGCGCTGAGTGAACTATAGAAACCGTAAGCTAGTTGAACCTCTCTGCAAGCTATCTTGCGGCATCAGCGGCGGGTGCACCAAGGCATTGAAAAGTAGGGATAGAAAAAGATTTAAGAATGAGCCAACAAGCTGTGTAATGTGTGGAGCAGTTAAAGAAGATTTGAACCACTTTCTGATGCAGTGTGATGCTTATAGGGAAGAACGGGGGAAAATTTAATGTTGCAACGACCCTATGACGAAGACGAGGAAAATATACTCCTTTTGATGAGCAAGTGATTGAACAAAGTAAAAGAACGATCTATAAACTCTGGGAAATACAAGAGAAAAAGATAAACTCAAATAGTGAAGCTAAATCAAATATACGGCTGGTATTTTAAGACACTTTCGTTTCTCACTTCAACTATTTCTAAAGGTCAGAGAAGGGATCAGTTGGGTTCTAATGAGTGTTATTTTAGGCTCATGCTACTGAAGAAGGATCAAACTACCACCAGGGTCATAAAACTACTACTGGAAATGCCCTAAAGTCATACGAAAGCCTTGTCAAATTTGTGAACTTGGGCGACGAAATCTTTTTAAATACGACCCTAAAAATCGTTTTTTCGCAATCATTTTAAGACACTTTCGTTTCTCACTTCAACTATTTCTAAAGGTAAGAGAAGGGATCACTCGGGTTCTAATGAGTGTTTTTTTAGGCTCATGCTACTGAAGAAGGATCAAACTACCACCAGGGTCATAAAACTACTACTGGAAATGCCCTAAAGTCATACGAAAGCCTTGTCAATTTTGTGAACTTGGGCGACGAAATCTTTTTAAATACGACCCTAAGACCCAGACCCAGACCACAAGACCACATCAGGAAGTGCCGATTCAAAGGCAAGACTTCCACAATCTACCTCGACCTGAACCTGAGTCAATCATTTAGTGTTTTAATGATTTGTGACAGAAACAGTTTGTACATTATTTCCTAACACACTGAAAACTACCAGAAAAAAATAGTTTTGTCCAACAGTGTCCCACGGGTGACGTTCTGGAAATTTACCAGTTGCAGATGGTGACCCGGGAGATTGGTTATGACCTGTTATGCTACTAATAACCTGTAATGCTGGTAGGCTGTTGAATTGTTAGCTCAGGATTACATAAAACTCTGACCTCACCTCAATACAGTCATCCCCCGTTCATGGTATTTCGATTCGGACTTGCCGCGCGAAACCGCGAACGGCGGGACTATAACCCTATGGGAAAATATGCATTTGGGGAAGTCACCTCTGACACGTCATATAAAACATGTTTTTTTCGTTCTTTTTAATGACTGAAATGAGACAAGACCTTGTTAGACAACAATATGTAATCAACACTCACCCTGGGGTCAAAATTTAGTAGCACAGAAGACCCAAAAGTAGCCCAATTTGCGATAAGTAGCCCAATCTGGCAACACTGCAGTGTGGCGGCGCGTGAATTTTTTTTTTTTAGGATAATGTTGCTATGAGAAAATCTCGACCAATAGCAGTCGTCCCTGAGTGAGCTGCTGGCCAATAGGAAAGCATGACGTCACAGTTCAACCGTGACGCCACTCAGGAGCAACCTAACGCCCATTGCCCCGCCTCCCTCCTCTCCCTTCCTCCTCTCTGCCTCCTCCTCCCTCCCTCCTCTGCCTTCCTCCCTCCTCTCCCTTCCCCCTCCTCTCTGCCTCCTCCCTCCCTCCTCTCTGCCTTCCTCCTCCGCCTCCCTTCCCCCATCCTCTCTGCCTCCCTCCCCCCTCTCTGCCTTCCTCCCTCCTCTCTCCCTTCCCCCCTCCTCTCTGCCTCCCTCCCTCCCTCCTCTCTGCCTTCCTCCCTCCTCTCTCCCTTCCCCCCTCCTCTCTCTGCCTCCCTCCCTCCCTCTCTCCCCTTCCCCCTCCCTCCTCTGCCTCCCTCCCTCCCTCCTCTCTGCCTTCCTCCTCCTCTCTCCCTACCCCCTCCTCTCTGCCTCCCTCCTCTCTGCCTTCCTCCCTCCTCTCGCCCTTCCCCCCTCCTCTCTGCCTCCCTCCCTCCTCTCTGCCTCCCTCCCTCCCTCCTCTCTGCCTCCCTCCCTCCCTCCTCTCTGCCTTCCTCCTCCCTCCTCTCTGCCTTCCTCCTCCTCTCTCCTTCCCCTCCTCTCTGCCTCCCTCCCTCCTCTGCCTTCCTATTTAGCGTCAATGCATCCACAGATATCTGAATCTGGGGCCGTGATAAGCGGGGGTCACAATTAGTTGATCATGAATACGAAAACCGCTGATGGGTGAGACCGAACGGCGGGGTGATTGTACCTCGAGTTTAGCACTATACCTTCATAACGGCAAGCTAAACTCAAAAGATACTGTAGTTATATGTGTATCATCAACCCTTTTACCTTGTGAAAGATAATGGGAAAACTTGACGTACCAAATGCTGATATTTTTTGTTCTGCAGGAGGGCATCGTGGCCGTGATGGACGTGGGCAACAATGTGTGTGCCGGGCCGGAGCCAACCTTCCTCACCAGGGCCAAGGAGTCCCTCACCAGCTTCCTCCAAAGAAAGGTTGGTCATTATTAGTGCAATTAACCCATCATTGCTTCTCCACTGGGTAGTTCTGTGTACGGTAGAACCCCTCGTAACTTGCAACCACACACACACACACACACACACACACACATGGAAGGGAAGATGCTCAAGAGACACAAAGAAATATAGAGGTTTGGAACAGATTAAGTGAAGAAATAGTATCGGCGAAGTGTGTGCAAAGATTCAAGGAAAAGTTGGATAATTATAGATACGGAGACGGGACCACATGAGTGTAAGCCCAGGCCCTGTAAAATTACAACTAGGTAAATACACACACACACACACACACACACTGAAGGGAGGAAGGAAGGAAGAAAGAAAGAGAACAGAGACAGCGGGATGGATGTAAAAGAAAGGCAGGGAGGGGAGGCCGCATCCTTGAGCCGAGGTGGTGGTCAGTAATGGCTACTCAACTCAAAGGAAGAGGAACTCCACACACATAAGATATATATAGGCCTAACTTATCAACCCCCTCCTCCCTTTGTGTGTGCGTGTATAAATGTATAAATCAACCCCTTTGACTGTCGAACCTCTTGGGCCATTTTCTGCTTCCAAAAACTCAAAGGGTTTTTTCCGGAAGGGAAGAGAAGGTGTCGGAGGGAAACTGTTGGAATCTGGCAAGGGGTCGAGAGAGGCACATCTTCATCAGCCCCTCCGCATATGTTTTACGTCAAACTTGTACAGGTAACTCTGGATTTCCGCGAGTATTGTGTCCTTGAAGAGGTGGCGTAAATCCAAAACAATGTAGTAAATCCAACAAGAGGTAGGTTTGTACCTTTATTGCTTACTGTATCACTCTGACTCCTCTCCCTCTCGTGGTTCCTCCTCTGGCTGCCCTTCCTCTCCTGGTAGCACAGCAGCGAGGGTGTTGTTGTTGTTGTTGTTGAGCAGCGTGGGTACTGTATTGTTGTTCAAGTGGCGCGCGGGAAAAACTGAGCTCGGCTGTGTGGCCGTGTGAGTCCAGTTGTGTGAGACATCTGGTGGACACTCCATAAAATATCGCGTAGAAGTGAAAAAAACATGTAAATTAAACATTTATTTGGATTTTGGACCACGCGTTATTTCAAAAACGCGTAAACCAAACTCGCGTAAATCGAGAGTTACTTGTAGTTCAGTTTTGTAACATTGCACCGTGTTGCGTGGCTAAAGGGTCAGTCAAGCGCAGGGCAAGGGCTAGGACAAGGCACGCTCATGAGGACAGAGGTGGGATGTGGGGGGAGGATAGGAGCCAGGCATGGGAACACCACTGTCCTATGTGGGACATTTTAACCCGATAGCAGTGACGGGCCAAATTTGTGCCATGATATAAACCCCCCAAAACAGATGATACATAATCTGATCACAAATGCTTTGATATACATTATGAAATGGTTTGTGTGAGGGGTGATTTTTTTTCATTTTTCTCGCTTAGAGGGACCATTAACCCTTTCCTTGCGCGTGGTGTGGACACGACTATCCCCTCAGGCGCAGTCGGGCAGCCCAATGGGGGGTCTCTTTTAACCTCTGTATCTCAAAAACTATTCATCACAGCTAAAAACCAAAACACCATTGGAAAGAGGAGGTCCAGATCTATAGGAGTTGGTTATGTATGCCTCTCTTGTGAACGTACATGCACGTTCAGGGAATGTTGAATGTTAACACTTACGTCAGTTCATGCGTGATGATTAGCCATATTGAGGGAACTGCGGACATCTCTCCTTCAGACTCTGCCAAGGAAGCATTGCCAACTGCAATATTTACAACTATTTGGTCAAAGAATCAGTCGTGTGATAGGTGAAGCTATGCAAAAATGCCGCTATATTGGGCAAGAACATCCACCAGTTACTCGTCCATAGATTTGCTGCGCTGGGCTGATATGATTTTAAACCAAATTTAGTGATGAACCCACTCAATTGGCAATCCTGTGTTGTGAGAATTAGTGTTGGAACACTCTCATACGCGGGAGATTTGAGTGCGGCTGGAGCTTGCAGCGAGCGTTTAGCACCACCAGCAAATACGCTTAACGCTCACTGCCAGCGTTTAGCACCACCAGCAAATACGCCTAACACTCACTGCCAGCATTTAGCACCACCAGCAAATACGCCTAACACTCACTGCCAGCATTTAGCACCACCAGCAAATACGCCTAACACTCACTGCCAGCGTTTAGCACCACCAGCAAATACGCCTAACACTCACTGCCAGCATTTAGCACCACCAGCAACACGCCTAACACTCACTGCCAGCATTTAGCACCACCAGCAACACGCCTAACACTCACTGCCAGCGTTAGCACCACCAGCAACACGCCTAACGCCTCACTGCCAGCATTTAGCACCACCAGCAAGCACGCTAACACTCACTGCCAGCGTTTAGCACCACCAGCAACACGCCTAACACTCACTGCCAGCATTTAGCACCACCAGCAACACGCCTAACACTCACTGCCAGCATTTAGCACCACCAGCAAATCGCCTAACACTCACTGCCAGCGTTTAGCACCACCAGCAACACGCCTAACACTCACTGCCAGCATTTAGCACCACCAGCAACACGCCTAACACTCACTGCCAGCGTTTAGCACCACCAGCAACACGCCTAACACTCACTGCCAGCATTTAGCACCACCAGCAACACGCCTAACACTCACTGCCAGCATTTAGCACCACCAGCAACACGCTAACACTCACTGCCAGCGTTAGCACCACCAGCAACACGCCTAACACTCACTGCCAGCGTTTAGCACCACCAGCAACACGCCTAACACTCACTGCCAGCATTTAGCACCACCAGCAACACGCCTAACACTCACTGCCAGCATTTAGCACCACCAGCAACACGCCTAACACTCACTGCCAGCATTTAGCACCACCAGCAACACGCCTAACACTCACTGCCAGCGTTTAGCACCACCAGCAACACGCCTAACACTCACTGCCAGCGCTTAGCACCACCAGCAACACGCCTAACACTCACTGCCAGCGCTTAGCACCACCAGCAACACGCCTAACACTCACTGCCAGCGTTAGCACCACCAGCAACACGCCTACTCACTGCCAGCATTTAGCACCACCAGCAAATCGCCTAACACTCACTGCCAGCGTTAGCACCACCAGCAACACGCCTAACACTCACTGCCAGCATTTAGCACCACCAGCAATACGCCTAACACTCACTGCCAGCGTTTAGCACCACCAGCAACACGCCTAACACTCACTGCCAGCGTTTAGCACCACCAGCAACACGCCTAACACTCACTGCCAGCATTTAGCACCACCAGCAACACGCCTAACACTTGCTGCCAGCATTTAGCACCACCAGCAACACGCCTAACGCCACTGCCAGCATTTAGCACCACCAGCAACACGCCTAACACTCACTGCCAGCGTTTAGCACCACCAGCAGATACGCCTAACACTCACTGCCAGCGTTTAGCCATGAAAGGGTTAAGCAACATGATCCCCGCTGCTATCACCACCGAGTTAATGCAATAAAGTAATCTCACCCCATCACATCTAATAATCTGTTGTTAGAATGTCTTCAGCTTTTGTCTGTTCACAAATATATGGGCCGCTTTCAGTCATTTTGTTTGTTTTGATCGTTACCAATGGCTGTTATCGCCGCTATAGTATTTCCACGTAAAACTGGCCGATGGGGTAGTGGCCGCTGCGGGGTTAGCCTAGCCCCGCACCTTGCCACACACTCTCAACACCTCTCGCTTCCTCTGCAGCGTCGATCGCCGCCATTGGTAACGATCAAAACAAACAAAGTGAGTGTGAAAGTGGCCCTAGGACTTCATAGTGACTCTTTGTATGTATAAAACTCATGCACCAAAACTATGGCTGCCAACAATTGCCTAAAATGAACACTCTTTGGTACAGATTTTTGCCCGCAACTGCCATGACATTGTTGGCACTGTCCTGTTTGGCACCTCAGGGACGGACAACCCTCTGGCAACGGACGGTGACTTCCAGCACGTGAAAGGTGGGACCAACTTATCATTTGTGATTTATTTATTTATTTATTTATTTATTTATTTATTTATTTATTTATTTATTTTTATTTTTACGTGTACGCCTATTGCGCCGGTAGCAGGGTTGCCAGATTATCGTATTCACCACATTGTATTCATCCTTTTTAAGCCTCAAACTCTCGTACCTACACAAACAACGATAGAAAATTGAAGTTAGCGTTAAAACTCCTATTTGTTGATGTTTGTATGTGCTTTTTTGCTATAGTCATTGGTCAGAAACTACGACAATACAATGCGATGAGTACGATAATTTGGCAACGCTGGCCGGTAGGCTTGCTTGAGGGGCCTGGATGGTGTTTGGCCCCAGCCCGTCATGGCGCAGGCAAGTGTTTATAGTGGCGCCACCTTCTCTTGGCTCATGCTGCCCCCCGGAACTCCTTCTTGATTCACTTGGACGGTTTCCTCTAGAGTCCGGGTTGATGGGTGGTCTTCAGGACAGCATGTGGGTAGTTTTAACCCCTTCACTCCGGCCGGGCCAAAACAGCGCCCCGTGCCATATCTGAGATCGTCGGTCGTGCCAAATTTCAAATGTCACCATTGAATATAACAAGTTTTCAGCCATAAACTCAACACAGTCATCATGTATTATATATGAAAACATGTAGAATTAAATGGTGCACATAAAGAAACATAAATTAATTGATAATTTTTAGATGTAAGCATGAATATAGAGATAAAATAACTTGTATATTGGCTAAAGCGAGCCAGGACGCACGTCCTCGGATATGGTACGGGGCACGCAAGGATGCAGTATCTGCGTCCTCATGTTGAAGGGGTTAATAGTCCAGTGAGGATGTTTTAAATTAGTCATTTATTTTGTCTGGTTTACCGCTAAATAAAACAATAAGAAGGATTAACTACAATTTCATTAACAATACTATCACTTATCGCATTGAAGTGTTACTGTTACAAGTCCCAGGGAAACACAGGTAATTTACGATAAATGAAAATATCGTTCAGGCTCTGTGGGCATAAAGATGTACTTGCTGGTGACATCTGGCAGAGATACCTCAGTTTTTGTATATAACTGTGTATATAACTCAAGTTTCTCAGCTTCTCTACAACTCCCAAATACTATACAAGATGTTTTCCTTGGGCCGCTTTCAGTCACTTTGTTTGTTTTGATCGTTACCAATGGCGGCGATCGACGCTATAGTTTTCCACGTGAAACTGGCCGATGGGGTAGTGGCGGCTGCAGAGGAAGCGAGAGGTGTTGAGAGAGTGTGGCAAGGTGCGGGGCTAGGCTAACCCCACAGCCGCCACTACCCCATCGGCCAGTTTGACGTGTGAATACTATAGTGTCGATCGCTGCCATTGGTAACGATCAAAACAAACAAAACGACTGTGAAAGCGGCCCTAAATAACAGTAGCTTTGAGACAGGAGCCATTTTGAACCCCTGTAACCCTGTACTAACCCTCGCCTTCCTCCTCAGTGGTGCGGGAGCTGGTGGGCGTGGACTGGGAGGCCATCGAGCAGGTGCAGGCTCTGAGGTGTGGCGGCAGCAGCGGCGACTGGCTGGATGCCGTGGCGGTGGCCTTGGAGATGCTACGTAAACATGAGTTAGTTGAGAGCGGAGCCGTGGAATGGAAGGGTTTGCTAAAATTGACGACAGGCTCCGCGCTGTTGCCGAAAGAGCCACATGAAATTCAAGTTGATGCTTATTTTATTTTATTTATTTATTTATTTATTTATTTATTTATTTATTTTATTTATTTATTTATTTATTTATTTATTTTTTTTTTTACGTGTACACCTATAGCACCAGTAGGCTTGCTTTAGGGGCCTGGATGGTGTTCGGCCCCAGCCCATCATGGCGCAGGCAAGTGTTTATAGTGGCGCCATCTTCTCTTGGCTCATGCTGCCCCCCGGAACTCCTTCTTGATTCACTTGGACGGTTTCCTCTAGAGTCCGGGTTGATGGGTGGTCTTCAGGACAGCATGTGGGTAGTTTTAAGCCACTCGGCGGTGACTGAAAAATCCCAGGTGGTAGCGTGGGGATTCAAACCCGTGTCGTCCATCACGTGGTGAATGTGGGCCCAGCACGCTACCACTCAGCCACCACCTACCCCGCCTATTCGTGTGGGTGTGCTCTAGGTGTGGTCAGGATCCGGAAGTACCCAAAGTACATAGGGGGCTTCGTGGTGCAGTGGTTAGCACACTCGGCTCACAACCGAGAGAGCCCGGGTTCGATTCCCGGGCGGAGTGGAAAAATTTGGGTGGCTTTTCCGATACCCTACGCCCCTGTCCACCCAGCAGTGAATGGGTACCAGGTATTAATCGGCGGTTGTGTCCCGTCTCCTGGGGTCTGTTCCCTTCTCCTATAATTCCTTCCCCTTCTGTCTCTCTCCGGCATATGACCACAGATGTTGCGTCCACTAAACCAAACTTTCCAAATGTTCCCTTCTATAATTCTTTCCCCTTCTGTCTCTCTCCGGCATATGACCACAGATGTTGCGCCCACTAAACCAAACTTTCCAACTGTTCCCTTCTCCTATAATTCCTTCCCCTTCTGTCTCTCTCCGGCATATGACCACAGATGTTGCGCCCACTAAACAAAACTTTCCAACTGTTCCCTTCTCCTATAATTCCTTCCCCTTCTGTCTCTCTCCGGCATATGACCACAGATGTTGCGCCCACTAAACAAAACTTTCCAACTGTTCCCTTCTCCTATAATTCCTTCCCCTTCTGTCTCTCTCCGGCATATGACCACAGATGTTGCGCCCACTAAACAAAACTTTCCAACTTCGAGCACAAAGAAAACTCCACTCTGTTAGCATCAGTTTGAATTTCACATGGCTCTTTCAGTGACATATACGCCTCCGTGGTCTAGTGGTCAGCGTGCCTGGCTTCTACTCTGCGGGCCCAGGTTTGAATCCCGCCCCGGGCAGTCGGCGTGCAGCTCAGCCAGCTGTTCATCCTCCCTCTGGGGCTGGTGGATAAATGGGTACCTGGGAAAACCTGGGGAAGGTAAACTGTGGTAACCCAGATGTCACACTGGCCCTGTGTCCCGGGTAATGGGCTCCCTCCCACCACATGCTCAAGGGTCAATGTTACGGAGATGAGCGCCGAGGCCATGCGCTGCTACAGTGTATGCCCCAAACTTTACCTTTTCGATGACAAAATTATGCCGGTGATCAAGGAGGCCAAGCTCTCCTATTCAGTGGCTTTAAGGGAAGTGTGCGTGGATTGTTTGCTTGCTTGCTTATGTGGTTTGATTTCCTCACCACAACTTTGCCAGATTGATGTACTCCGCCTTTAACCCGGTAGCAGCGACGGGCCAAAACCGCCCTGTACCATATCCGAGATTGCCGTGCGCGCCAAATTTCAAATGTCGCTATTGAATATAACAAGTTTTCAGCCATAAACTCAACACAATCATCATGTATTATATATGAAAACATGCAGAATTAAATGGTGCACATAAAGAAACATAAATTAACTGATAATTTTGAGATGTAAGCATGAATATAAAGATAAGATAATTTGTATATTAGCTCAAGGGGGAAAGTTTTCAATTTTGGATGAAAAAATAAGAAAAAAAATAATCACATGAATCAGTTGTAGCAGTGCGGAGATTATAAATACGTTGCCAGGCCTAAAACCCTGTTCTTTCCCTTTAAAATTTAAAGGTCTCGTAGCACGTGGGCCCGCTAAGCCACGCCCCTCTCCCTACTCATGTCTTTCTTGTTAGTTTTTATGCGTTTTTACGCATAAAATGGAACATTCTTTCTTCCTAAACAAGTGTACGAGACTTTTGGCTGTCGGTACTCAGCCCGCATCGTGCCGGCAACACGACTCAGAACCTCCATAGCCTCGTACGTGACTGTACGTACAGCCTTTCTCTTGCCCTTTTCCTCAATCGGAGACAGTTTACGGCCTGCAGTGCTGTGTTGAAGCTCAACAATGGGCAGAAAAAGCAGAAGGCATGTTGAACTGAGTAAAAGAGCTACGGGAAGGTGGAAAAGTTACTGGCAAGATACAAAAGAACGTATATCCCAGCCGCCTGCCCGACCACAAGCACCTCACGCTGCTGGTACTGCTCCCACCCTCACTCCCCAGCCTGTTGTCGAGAGAGATGTGACTGCCGCAGAATTCAGACATAGCCTAGTACCTGCAGAGCTCAGGGAGACGAAGGATAAAGACGAGGAGGATAACAGACTCGTGATAATGTCTGTTCATAGACCGAAACAGTTGCTTAGCATGATCAAGTGTGACTCGTGTGGCGGTGAAGTGGTGAATTACATCAAGGCCAAGTACTTTGATTGTTATGTGAGTGCTAAATGCAGTGAGTGTAGGATGATGGTGTTACACAGTGGTACAGGTCACCCCTTTGTTATGTGAGTGTAGGATGATGGTATTACACAGTGGTACAGGTCACCCCTTTGTTATGTGAGTGTAGGATGATGGTGTTACACAATGGTACAGGTCACCCCTTTGTTATGTGAGTGTAGGATGATGGTGTTACACAGTGGTACAGGTCACCCCTTTGTTATGTGAGTGTAGGATGATGGTGTTACACAGTGGTACAGGTCACCCCTTTGTTATGTGAGTGTAGGATGATGGTGTTACACAATGGTACAGGTCACCCCTTTGTTATGTGAGTGTAGGATGATGGTGTTACACAGTGGTACAGGTCACCCCTTTGTTATGTGAGTGTAGGATGATGGTGTTACACAATGGTACAGGTCACCCCTTTGTTATGTGAGTGTAGGATGATGGTGTTACACAATGGTACAGGTCACCCCTTTGTTATGTGAGTGTAGGATGCTGGTGTTACACAATGGTACAGGTCACCCCTTTGTTATGTGAGTGTAGGATGATGGTGTTACACAATGGTACAGGTCACCCCTTTGTTATGTGAGTGTAGGATGATGGTGTTACACAGTGGTACAGGTCACCCCTTTGTTATGTGAGTGTAGGATGATGGTGTTACACAATGGTACAGGTCACCCCTTTGTTATGTGAGTGTAGGATGCTGGTGTTACACAGTGGTACAGGTCACCCCTTTGTTATGTGAGTGTAGGATGATGGTGTTACACAGTGGTACAGGTCACCCCTTTGTTATGTGAGTGTAGGATGATGGTGTTACACAATGGTACAGGTCACCCTTTTGTTATGTGAGTGTAGGATGATGGTGTTACACAATGGTACAGGTCACCCCTTTGTTATGTGAGTGTAGGATAATGGTATTACACAATGGTACAGGTCACCCCTTTGTTATGTGAGTGTAGGATGATGGTGTTACACAGTGGTACAGGTCACCCCTTTGTTATGTGAGTGTAGGATGATGGTGTTACACAGTGGTACAGGTCACCCCTTTGTTATGTGAGTGTAGGATGATGGTGTTACACAATGGTACAGGTCACCCCTTTGTTATGTGAGTGTAGGATGATGGTGTTACACAATGGTACAGGTCACCCCTTTGTTATGTGAGTGTAGGATGATGGTGTTACACAATGGTACAGGTCACCCCTTTGGAGCGAAAAACTTTCGGCCTTAAGCTCGCCAGGACGCCGTTTGGGCATCCTCGGATATGGTACAGGGCACGCAAGGACGCAGTATACGCATCCTCATGTTGAAGGGGTTAACGTTTGCCGATTTCCAACCCCAAAACCAGCCTCCTCGACCACAATAACTGCCTTCACATATACTTCACATTAAAATGGTTAGTTATCTCTGTTTCTTTGCAACAGTTAAGGATCAGAAACAGGTAAACACAATGCTCTGAGTACGATAATCTGGCAACAGTGCCGCACCACCTTATCAGAGGGAAGAGTCACAAACAAAATATAAAGGGCTGGATATCACACCCGACTGCACTAACTAAACATGTCATACTACCTAGGAATGAGGCAACGAAATTTAGCCGGAGTGTTTCATATATTTACGTTTTAAAAGTGTACTGTTTGGTAGCCTACGCATTGTGAACAGTCATCAGTGTTAATAATATGCAGGCAGCAATAACAAATACCGTCAATTATAGTTGATTATAGGTTGAAAATATTGGTAATGTCACAAATAGCTGTTTTGTTAGTTTACAAGATTACTGATTATGATTATTAAACAGCCTCGAAGCTGTCCACCACCGAGAAAATTAGCAGGCTTTATATTAATTAAACAGGTATTTGCGACATTACTTACTAATATTTTTTTTACTCAAAATCGACCATTCTTTGATGTAGGAGCAGCGAGTAGCGGGCTTTTTTTTTTTCAATAGTTTCCTTTTTCTGTGCCCTTGAGCTGTCTCCTTTGTTGAAAAAAAAAAATGATAATAAAAAATTGAGTTGTACTAATACAAATCAACCTCTCCACAGTCCACACAGCGGGCTCAAGCTGGAGAAGCGGAAGATAGTGCTGTTTACGGACTTCAGCGGTGAGTTCAGCAAGTCCCGCTACAAGGAGGTGGAACAGGAACTCAAGGACAGCGAAACACGGCTGGTCGTCATCGGGCCAGAGTTTTCTGAGGACTTCGATGAGGAGGATCAGGACGAGCACCAGCCTGGGTCTTCTAATGGCGGCGAGGGTCACAGCAAACCCCCAAAGACGCAGCCGCTGAACTGGAACGGCAAGGCTAAGACTGTGGTGCAGATGGCGGGGGAAGCCTTGGCGACGGAGATGGCTGCGCTGTGTGACGGGCTCGTGTGCTCCTTTGACAACGCCATGGCCCAGCTAATGTACTTTGAGAAGAGCAACAAGACCACTGCCTGCTGGAACACGACCCTAGACATCGGCGCTGCGTTCAAGATCCCTATTACAGGCCGGATCATGGTGCAGCAAGCCCCCATCCCAAGCTGGAAGAAGTTTTACAGGGATGACCGGACGCAGGTGATCAGCAAGGAGGGTTCGTATCACCTCATGGACGAGAGACAGACGGAGGTGCCGGAGGAGGAGGTCATTAGCGGCTACCTCTACGGCACCACCCTCGTCCCGTGCTCCAACGAAGACATGTCCAGGATGTACTGCTCCAATAGCCCTCGCAGCATGAGTGTTACGGGGTTCACCGAGGCGAGTCGAGTGCGCCACCACCTCAGGACAGGCAACCAGGTGCTGGCGGTGATGGCACGGGGCGGTGACGAGCCAGCAGCCCGGGCGTTGTCAGCGCTGATCCATGCCCTGGCGGAGCTGGACATGGTGGCCATCACTAGGAGAGTCTACAGCAAGAACTACAACCCCAAGATGGGCGCGCTGTTCCCCGAGGTTACCAAGGACGGCGAGTGTCTCCTGTGGATCCAGCTTCCCTATAGCATGGAGGTTGTGTCCCTGGCCTTCCCATCTCTCCAGAGCAGGATGGCGAAGCTCAAGGAGGAGGAGAAGGATGCCGTCGACAGCCTCATAGACGCCATGACCCTGTCGCAGGCCGGGGAGTAAGTGACTTTGGCCAGTTTTACAGTCCAGTACAGGAAGTTTGTGAGCTCCCCAACCAAGGACAAAATACGACAAAAATTCCTTGTTTGGCGTTGATATATGGCCAGTTCGACAATCCAAAACCGAGTCACTTTAAGCGCCCAAACCAAAGTATATTCTCCACAATGATCGGCTATTTCCACTCAATACTATACTGATAAAATAAATTCCCTGTGTAGTTCCCTAAAGTTAACTCCTCCTTTTTATATTAACGCCAAACACTAAGGGTCGTATTTTAAGACATTCCCTCGTCCAAGAAACACCTATTTGACAAGGCTTTCGTAGGAGTTGTGGGCATTTCCAGGAGTAGTTTTTGACCCTGGTGGTAGTGTGACCCTTCCTCTGTACCATGAACCTGAAGAAACACATATGTGACAAGGCTTTCGAAGGAGTTGTGAGCATTGCCAGCAGTAGTTTTATGACCCTGGTGGTAGTGTGACCCTTCCTCTGTACCATGAACCTGAAGAAACACATATTTGACAATGCTTTCATAGGAGTTGTGAGCATTTCCAGGAGTAGTTTTTGACCCTGGTGGTAGTGTGACCCTTCCTCTGTACCATAAACCTGAAGAAACATATTTGACAAGGCTTTCATAGAAGTTGTGAGCATTTCCAGGAGTAGTTTTTGACCCTAGTGGTAGTGTGACCCTTCCTCTGTACCATGAACCTGAAGAAACACATATTTGACAAGGAGTTGTGAGCATTTCCAGGAGTAGTTTTATGACCCTGGTGGTAGTGTGACCCTTCTTCTGTACCATGAACCTGAAGAAACACATATTTGACAAGGCTTTCGTAGGAGTTGTGGGCATTTCCAGGAGTAGTTTTTGACCCTAGTGGTAGTGTGACCCTTCCTCTGTACCATGAACCTGAAGAAACACATATTTGACAAGGCTTTCGTAGGAGTTGTGAGCATTTCCAGGAGTAGTTTTTGACCCTGGTGGTAGTGTGACCCTTCCTCTGTACCATGAAGCTGAAGAAACACTCATAAGAATCTGACTGACCCCTTCTTTGACCTCTAGAAATTGGTGATGTGAGAAGCGAATTTGTCTTGTAATATAGACCTGATGCTACAAGGATTTTCGTCGGGTTCTGCGCTTGGTTGGGGAGCTTACAAACTTGCTCTATTGTTCTGTAAAACTGGGCAATAGAAAGGAGGAAATTTTAGGAAAGCACACATCAGGAAATCTCTTTATTAGTACCTGGTTTTGAGTGGATATACCAGATCATTGAGGAGAATAGAGTTTGGTTCGGGCGCTTACAATCACTCAGGCTGGTATTACAAGACTCTTTGCCTTCTCACATCAGCTATATCTAAAGGTCAAAGGGGGGATCAAATAGGTTCTAATGAGTTTTTTTTTTATGCTCAGGGTACAGAGGAAGGATGAAACTACCAACAGGGTCATAAAACTACCCCTGGAAATGCCCACAACTCCTACGAAAGCCTTGTCAAATGTGTGTTTCTTAGGTTCAGGGTACAGAGGAAGGATGAAACTACCAACAGGGTCATAAAACTACCCCTGGAAATGCCCACAACTCCTACGAAAGCCTTGTCAAATGTGTGTTTCCTTAGGTTCACAGTACAGAAGAAGGGTTAAACTACCACCAGGGTCATAAAGCTACCCCTGGAAATGCCCACAACTCCTTCGAAAGCCTTGTCAAATGTGTGTTTTCTTAGGTTCATGGTACAGAGGACGGGTCACACTACCACCAGGGTCATAAAACTACCCCTGGAAATGCCCACAACTCCTACGAAAGCCTTGTCAAATGTGTGTTTCCTAAGGTTCACAGTACAGAAGAAGGGTTAAACTACCACCAGGGTCATAAAACTACCCCTGGAAATGCCCACAACTCCTACGAAAGCCTTGTTAAATATGTGTTCTTGGGCGGCGAAATATCTCATAATACGACCCTCGGTGTTGGACTGTCGAACTGGCCCTTTGTTTCAGTATAGATGGCAAGCCTAAGCAACGTTGCCAAATAACCGTACACAGCCTCTAATATTTACCCATTTCCGACCCAAAAACTATCTCCTGGGCCCCAGTAACGGGATTAATTTGTACTTATCGTTAAGATACAGTCATCTCTCAAATAGTTTGGTTTCGGTTTTATACAGATTGTCACAGAAGATTTTTTAACCCGTCCGCTGCAATTGGCACGGATTCGGCTTTCACTGGCAGCCTGGTCACATATAGTGTCAGGTCCTTCTCTGCCTCTGTGGTGGATAGTGGAGTGTTTCCCATGTGGTATTGGTGTGCTGGATATCCCTTCACTGGTAGCCTGGTAACATACACTCCCAGGTCTTTCTCTGCCTCTTTGGTGGATAGTGGAGTGTTTCCCATGTGGTATTGGTGTGCTGGATATCCCTTCACTGGTAGCCTGGTAACATACACTCCCAGGTCTTTCTCTGCCTCTGGTGGATAGTGGAGTGTTTCCCATGTGGTATGGGTGTGCTGGATATCCCTTCACTGGCAGCCTGGTAACATACACTCCCAGGTCTTTCTCTGCCTCTGTGGTGGATAGTGGAGTGTTTCCCATGTGGTATTGGTGTGCTGGATATCCCTTCACTGGTAGCCTGGTAACATACACTCCCAGGTCTTTCTCTGCCTCTGTGGTGGATAGTGGAGTGTTTCCCATGTGGTATTGGTGTGCTGGATATCCCTTCACTGGTAGCCTGGTAACATACACTCCCAGGTCTTTCTCTGCCTCTGTGGTGGATAGTGGAGTGTTTCCCATGTGGTATTGGTGTGCTGGATATCCCTTCACTGGCAGCCTGGTAACATACACTCCCAGGTCTTTCTCTGCCTCTGTGGTGGATAGTGGAGTGTTTCCCATGTGGTATTGGTGTGCTGGATAAACTCTCCCATGGTGCAGGACTTCACATTTTTCCTCACTGAATTGTAGCAGCCACTTTTGTTCCATTCCTGTAGCTTGGTGAGGTCTTCTTGTAGGAAACCCGCAGTCAAGGGGTTAAGGATTTTTAAATTTCCTGCTTGTCGGAAAATTTCAAAATCACCCAAAAAATCGTCTATGAAAATCCACATAAAACCAAAACCGAACTATTGGAAACCGCACTGTTTGAGGGACGGTTGTACTTAATTGCTAATGTTTCTTGGCAATATAGTTACGCGTCGGAAACCGGTCAACAGTATGCTATGAGTACGATAATCTCCCGAAATTGACCTCTCTTTTTGGCCACTCCTTTGACCTCTATTCAGGAGCAGTAAGTTGCAGGCTTTTATTATATATTTTTATTTTTTTATTTATTTATTTTTTTTTTTTTACGCCCTTGAACTGTCTCCTTAGCTGTTAAAAAAAAAAAAAGGCTTTGTTTACGAAGGTGATGATATGCAAAACCACCTTTGTTTACGCCCTTGAACCGTCTCCTTAGCTGTAAAAAAAAAAAAGGCTTTGTTTACGAAGGTGATATGCATAACCGCCTTTGTTTACGCCCTTGAACCGTCTCCTTAGCTGTAAAAAAAAAAAAAGGCTTTGTTTACGAAGGTGATATGCAAAACCACCTTTGTTTACGCCCTTGAACTGTCTCCTTAGCTGTAAAAAAAAAAAAAGGCTTTGTTTACGAAGGTGATATGCATAACCACCTTTGTTTACGCCCTTGAACTGACTCCTTAGCTGTAAAAAAATTAAAAAAAGCTTTGTTTACGAAGGTGATATGCATAACCACCTTTGTTTACGCCCTTGAACCGTCTCCTTAGCTGTAAAAAAAAAAAAAAGGCTTTGTTTACGAAGGTGATGATATGCAAAACCACCTTTGTTTACGCCCTTGAACTGACTCCTTAGCTGTAAAAAAAAAAAAAGGCTTTGTTTACGAAGGTGATGATATGCAAAACCACCTTTGTTTACGCCCTTGAACCGTCTCCTTTGCTGTAAAAAAAAAAAAAAGGCTTTGTTTACGAAGGTAATGATATGCAAAACCACCTTTGTTTACGCCCTTGAACTGACTCCTTAGCTGTAAAAAAAAAAAGGCTTTGTTTACGAAGGTGATGATATGCAAAACCACCTTTGTTTACGCCCTTGAACCGTCTCCTTAGCTGTAAAAAAAAAAAGGCTTTGTTTACGAAGGTGATGATATGCAAAACCACCTTTCTTTACGCCCTTGAACTGACTCCTTAGCTGTAAAAAAAAAAAAGGCTTTGTTTACGAAGGTGATGATATGCAAAACCACATTTTTTTACTCCCTTGAACTGACTCATTAGATGTAAAAAAAAAAAGGCTTTGTTTACGAAGGTGATGATATGCATAACCACCCTTGTTTACGCCCTTGAACTGACTCCTTAGCTGTAAAAAAAAAAAGGCTTTATTTACGAAGGTGATGATATGCAAAACCACCCTTGTTTACGCCCTTGAACTGACTCCTTAGCTGTAAAAAAAAAGGCTTTATTCTAAGGTGATGATATGCAAAACCACCTTTGTTTACGCCCTTGAACTGACTCCTTAGCTGTAAAAAAAAAAAGGCTTTGTTTACGAAGGTGATGATATGCAAAACCACCCTTGTTTACGCCCTTGAACTGACTCCTTAGCTGTAAAAAAAAAAAGGCTTTATTTACGAAGGTGATGATATGCAAAACCACCTTTGTTTACGCCCTTGAACTGACTCCTTAGCTGTAAAAAAAAAAAAGGCTTTGTTTACGAAGGTGATGATATGCAAAACCGCCTTTGTTTACGCCCTTGAACTGACTCCTTAGCTGTAAAAAAAAAAGGCTTTGTTTACGAAGGTGATATGCAAAACCACCTTTCTTTACGCCCTTGAACTGACTCCTTAGCTGTAAAAAAAAAAAGACTTTGTTTACGAAGGTGATATGCAAAACCACCTTTGTTTACGCCCTTGAACTGACTCCTTAGCTGTAAAAAAAAAAAAGGCTTTGTTTACGAAGGTGATATGCAAAACCACCCTTGTTTACGCCCTTGAACTGACTCCTTAGCTGTAAAAAAAAAAAAGGCTTTGTTTACGAAGGTGATATGCAAAACCACCTTTGTTTACGCCCTTGAACCGTCTCCTTAGCTGTAAAAAAAAAAAAGGCTTTGTTTACGAAGGTGATATGCAAAACCACCTTTCTTTACGCCCTTGAACTGACTCCTTAGCTGTAAAAAAAAAAAAGACTTTGTTTACGAAGGTGATATGCAAAACCACCTTTGTTTACGCCCTTGAACTGACTCCTTAGCTGTAAAAAAAAAAAAAAAGGCTTTGTTTACGAAGGTGATATGCAAAACCACCTTTGTTTACGCCCTTGAACTGACTCCTTAGCTGTAAAAAAAAAAAAGGCTTTGTTTACGAAGGTGATATGCAAAACCACCTTTGTTTACGCCCTTGAACCGTCTCCTTAGCTGTAAAAAAAAAGAAATAAATATATAGATATAATAAGGCAAAAAAAATCCATATAAATTCCCCACCGTACACCGTGTTGCCAGGTTGTATATTTTCTGAAATCCACATAATATATATATCGGCCCAATATCTTCACTCAGGGACGAGGACGATGAGAACGAAGAGGAGTTCGACCCCAGAGAATTACTGGACCCACGTCTCCAGCATTACTACAACATCTTGACGCAGCGTGCCCTCAACCCAGGCCAGCAAGGGATACAGGAGCCTGCCCCACACATACTGGTGAGCCTCTCTGGGAGTTTTTATTTGTTTATTTTTTTTTTTTTACAGCAGAGGAGACAGTGCAAAGGCGTAAAAAAAAAGAAAACAATAATGAAAAAAAAGCTCCTGAATAGAGTGGCCAGAAAGAGAAATGTGTATGTGTTATTATTATTATTATTATTATTATTATTATTATTATTATTATTATTATTATTATTATTATTATTATTATTATTATTTTCACGTGTGTGTGTGTGTGTGTGTGTGTGTGTGTGTGTTTTTACAACAAAGGAGACAGCTCAAGGGCACATAAAAAAGGAAACAATAAAAAAAGCCCACTACTCGCTGCTCCTAAAAAAAATAATCCAAAGAGGTGGCCGAAAGAGAGGTCAATTTCGGGAGGAGAGGTGTCCTGATACCCTCCTCTTGAAAGAGTTCAAGTCGTAGGCAGGAGGAAGTACAGATGAAGGAAGATTGTTCCAGAGTTTACCAGCGTGAGGGATGAAAGAGTGAAGATGCTGGCTAACTCTTGCATAAGGGGTTTGGACAGTATAGGGATGAAAGAGTGAAGATGCTGGTTAACTCTTGCATAAGGGGTTTGGACAGTATAGGGATGAAAGAGTGAAGATGCTGGCTAACTCTTGCATAAGGGGTTTGGACAGTATAGGGATGAAAGAGTGAAGATGCTGGTTAATTCTTGCATAAGGGGTTTGGACAGTATAGGGATGAAAGAGTGAAGATGTTGGTTAACTCTTGCATAAGGGGTTTGGACAGTATAGGGATGAAAGAGTGAAGATGTTGGTTAACTCTTGCATAAGGGGTTTGGACAGTATAGGGATGAAAGAGTGAAGATGCTGGTTAACTCTTGCATAAGGGGTTTGGACAGTATAGGGATGAAAGAGTGAAGATGCTGGTTAACTCTTGCATAAGGGGTTTGGACAGTATAGGGATGAGAGAGTGAAGATGTTGGTTAACTCTTGCATAAGGGGTTTGGACAGTACAGGGATGAGCATGAGTAGAAAATCGTGTGAGGCGAGGCCGTGGGAGGGGGAAGGCATGCAGTTAGCAAGTTCAGAAGAGCAGTCAGCGTGAAAATTGCAATAGAAGATAGAAAGAGAGGCAACGTGGCGGCGGAATTTAAGTGCACAGGGCCAGACTCAGTGGCCTCTAAAGCCGGTATTTCATGGGAACGATTTTGCTCGGGACCCAGACCTTCGGGAGGTGACTTTCGCGCAGCTGCTGTGCAAACATGACATGCACTAATCACACGAGGATGCCACGTTTGATGGGCATTGGGCAATCTTGGTCTTGACTTTCAGGGACCATATACCTATACTTTCAAGTAGAAATAAATGTTGATTAATTTCAGTCAGTCATGTTATGTTTCAGTATAGTTATTCTTACACCGAAAACAAAAAGGCATTTACATTAAACTCACACCTCACCCTTCCTCCCTCCCTTCCTCATATATCTCACCTATAGATGAATATGAGATGAATTTAATAAGAGTTGCTCAGTTGATGCAAATACGGCTGGAGATTTAAATGTAATGGTTAACAGTTTTAAAGACAGAGAAAGCAGAAGGTGAATGAATTGCAAGTGCTCACGAGTAGTATTGTGGAGCGACAACACTGGATTGCAAAACACTTATCAGAACCTAACTAGGGATAAATACAATATATGCAAGGTCCCTCCCTACCCATAGCTACTTGTAGTATAAGGAGAGAGAGAGAGAGAGAGAGAGAGAGAGAGAAGAGAAAAGAGAAGAGAAGAGGAAGGAGAGAAAGCGAGATCGAGTGAGAGCTATCTATAAACTACTTTAAATAAACAATCTATAAAGCTACTTACAAAAATTCAAAGTAGTACAATAAAGTGGAGAGAGAGAGGAGAGGCTGGAGAGGAGAGAGCGACATCATTGAGGTGGCAGGAGCAGTTGAACCAGCCAGCCAATCAGGGTAGAGTGAGACGCGCGTCGGTCTACCTGTGCAGCAGAAAATAACTCCAGCCTACCCGTTCTAGTACCCCCTCTGGTTCATGGGCACGAGTCCACTCCGTGAACGTTTGTTGAGGGAGTGGGCACGCTGCACCAAAACCATCCCCGTGAAATACTGGCTCAAGTATACTCCCAGAAGTCTGCTTACCCTCCCAATATTCAGGTTTTTCTCTCAGGTTACTCAATTAGTCTCTTGTAGTCTCATACAAGGGGCGACCTGCTATTTTATCATTTTGAGCAAATTAGGTTTTAACCCTTTCATTGCTAAGCGCTCGCAACGAGACTATCCCCTCAGGCGCGCTCGGGCACCCCAGCAGGGGAAGGGGATCTCTTTTAACCGCTGTATCTCAAAAACTATTCATCTCAGTTACAAAACAAAACACCATTGGAAAGAGGAGGCCAAGATCTATACGATTTGGTAATGTAAACCTCTCCTGCAAGAGTACAGGCACATTCAGGGGGTGTTGCCTGTGAAGACGTACATTTATATGTGCGCGACGGCCAGCCGTAAGGCAACTACTGTAGATCTCTTGATGATGGGGTGCTGGCAGGGCAGTATTGCCAACTGCTAATTTACAACTATTTGGTCAAAGAATCAGTCATGTGATAGGTGAAGCTGTGCAAAAATGCCGCAATATTGGGCAAGAACATCCACCAGTTGCTCGTCTGTAGATTTTCGCTCGGCTGACATGATTTTCCACCAAATTTAGTGAAGAACACACTCAATTGGCAATCCTGTGTTGTGAGAATTAGTGTTGAAACACTCATACGCAGGAGATTCAAGTGCAGCTGGAGCTCGCAGCGAGCGTTTAGCACCACCAGCAAATGCGTCTAACGCTTGCTGCCAGCGTTTAGCAATGAAAGGGTTAACCCTCTCGTGCACTGTAAGTTTCCAATAAGTTTCTGTTCCACTCACCCTCAGGCCCGACCGGCCTTTTTTTGCCGCCGCAATACTCTACATTGCCGGTTGTATTTTACCCTCACAGATATATCGTGCCCCAGTAAGTTTGGTATCAATGGCTTCATAAAGACTTGCACTAGAACATGTGCAAGTGAAAATAAAGGAAAATATCTTTATAAACAATACAAACTTGTTTCAAGTCTCTGTATAAAGTATTGTAGACAATAAATCCTCAGTACCAACTCTTCCCCACTCGCTAGCTCAAAATTTTGTGGGCCAACTTTTTTAGCCAAATAAATGTTTTGAAGCGGAATTTAGTGAGGATTCTTATGGTATCCTCAAAATCCTCATATGCCTATTAGTTCCTGAGTTACACCAAGAAAACTGTTTTTTTCCTCCCGTCAGAGTTGGCTAACAAATAAAAACTGCTCAAAGCTCCTCATCTACGCTCCTTAGAAAGGTTGCCATGTGTTACCATTAAGAAACTTATCCTAACAAATGACGCTCCAAATTTGACGCACTTTCACCAAAAACCTAATTTTTAATCAATTTTTTAAAACTTTTATGACACGTTTTGCGTCATCATGTGCCAGGACCTTTTACCCTTGATGACACGAAACATGTCATCATGCGTGAGAGGGTTAAGGCAGCTCTTTCCTTGACCTGCTAATAACAATTTGATTGGTTTGGTCACCATGCAGTCTTATGTATCCCCTAAGATGCATAACACAGCAGGATCATTGTGAGGTGTTAATTTTCTTAATTCTCTTTGTCAGGAGATCTTGCAGCCACCCGAGAGAGTACGCGAGGCACAAGGCCGAGTGGCAGAGGACCTGAAGAAGCTGTTCCCCTTGAAGGCCGCCAGCTCCGTGGCTAAGAGGGCCAGGAATGTGTTTCAAGTGTGAGTGCCGAACTTGTGCCACTACTGTTGGTGAAGCTTTTCTCTCACTATCTTGTGTCATGAGGTACGTAGGATGGGAAGGGGTCCTCTGGATTTGATATCATAGGGTGAGCTAGATGACACCCCCAGCATATGCCCCCAGTGATTGATTGATCTTTGTGGCTCCCTTCTCTCCTTTGTGTATGTCTTCGGGGGCTTCGTGGTGCAGTGGTTAGCACACTCACCTCACAACCGAGAGAGCCCGGGTTCAATTCCCGGGCGGAGTGGAAACATTTGGGCGGCTTTTCCAATACCCTACGCCCCTGTCCACCCAGCAGTGAATGGGTACCAGGTATTAATCGGGGGTTGTGTCCCGTCTCCTGGGGTCTGTTCCGTTCTCCTATAATTCCTTCCCCTTCTGTCTCTCTCCGGCATGTAACCACAGATGTTGCGCCCACTAAACCAAACTTTACAACTTTTCCCCTTCTCCTATAATTCCTTCCCCTTCTGTCTCTCTCTGGCATATGACCACAGATGTTGCACCCACTAAACCAAACTTTACAACTTTTTCCCTTCTCCTATAATTCCTTCCCCTTCTGTCTCTCTCTGGCATATGACCACAGATGTTGCGCCCACTAAACCAAACTTTCCAACTTTTTCCCTTCTCCTATAATTCCTTCCCCTTCTGTCTCTCTCTGGCATATAACCACAGATGTTGTGCCGATTAAACCAAACTTTCCAACTTTTCCCCTTCTATAATTCCTTCCCCTTCTGTCTCTTTCCGGCATATGACCACAGATGTTGCGCCCACTAAACCAAACTTTCCAACTTTTTCCCGTCTCCTACAATTCCTTCCCCTTCTGTCTCTCTCCGGCATATGACCACAGATGTTGCGCCCACTAAACAAAACTTTACAACTTTTTCCCTTCTCCTATAATTCCTTCCCCTTCTGTCTCTCTCTGGCATATGACCACAGATGTTGCACCCACTAAACCAAACTTTACAACTTTTTCCATTCTCCTATAATTCCTTCCCCTTCTGTCTCTCTCTGGCATATGACCACAGATGTTGCGCCCACTAAACCAAGCTTTCCAACTTTTTCCCTTCTCCTATAATTCCTTCCCCTTCTGTCTCTCTCTGGCATATAACCACAGATGTTGTGCCGATTAAACCAAACTTTCCAACTTTTCCCCTTCTATAATTCCTTCCCCTTCTGTCTCTCTCCGGCATATGACCACAGATGTTGCGCCCACTAAACCAAACTTTCCAACTTTTTCCCGTCTCCTACAATTCCTTCCCCTTCTGTCTCTCTCCGGCATATGACCACAGATGTTGCGCCCACTAAACCAAACTTTACAACTTTTTCCCTTCTATAATTCCTTCCCCTTCTGTCTCTTTGGCATATGACCACAGATGTTGTGCCGACTAAACCAGACTTTCCAACTGTTCCTTCTATAATTCCTTCCCTTCTGTCTCTCTGGCATATGACCACAGATGTTGCCACTAAACAAAACTTTCCAGCTGTTCCTTCTCCTATAATTCCTTCCCTTCTGTCTCTCTCCGCATATGACCACAGATGTTGCCCACTAAACCAAACTTTCCAACTTTTCCGTCTCCTACAAGTCCTTCCCCTTCTGTCTCTCTCCGGCATATGACCACAGATGTTGCGCCCACTAAACAAAACTTGACAACTTTTTCCCTTCTCCTATAATTCCTTCCCCTTCTGTCTCTCTGGCATATGACCACAGATGTTGCACCCACTAAACCAAACTTTACAACTTTTCCATTCTCCTATAATTCCTTCCCTTCTGTCTCTCTCTGGCATATGACCACAGATGTTGCCCCACTAAACCAAGCTTTCCAACTTTTCCTTCTCCTATAATTCCTTCCCCTTCTGTCTCTCTCCGGCATATAACCATAAATGTTTTGCCGACTAAACCAAACTTTCCAACTTTTCCTTCTATAATTCCTTCCCTTCTGTCTCTCTCCGCATATGACCACAGATGTTGCCCACTAAACCAAACTTTCCAACTTTTTCCCCTCCTACAATTCCTTCCCTTCTGTCTCTCTCCGCATATGACCACAGATGTTGCCCACTAAACCAAACTTTACAACTTTTTCCCTTCTCCTATAATTCCTTCCCCTTCTGTCTCTCTCTGACATATGACCACAGATGTTGCGCCGACTAAACCAAACTTTCCAACTTTTCCCTTCTCCTATAATTCCTTCCCCTTCTGTCTCTCTGGCATATGACCACAGATGTTGCGCCGATTAAACCAAACTTTCCAACTTTTCCCCTTCTATAATTCCTTCCCCTTCTGTCTCTCTCCGGCATATGACCACAGATGTTGCGCCCACTAAACCAAACTTTCCAACTTTTTCCCTCCTATAATTCCTTCCCCTTCTGTCTCTCTCCGGCATATGACCACAGATGTTGCGCCCACTAAACCAAACTTTACAACTTTTTCCCTTCTCCTAAAATTGCTTCCCCTTCTGTCTCTCTGGCATATGACCACAGATGTTGCGCCGACTAAACCAAACTTTCCAACTTTTTCCCTTCTATAATTCCTTCCCCTTCTGTCTCTCTCTGGCATATGACCACAGATGTTGTGCCGACTAAACCAGACTTTCCAACTGTTCCCTTCTATAATTCCTTCCCCTTCTGTCTCTCTCTGGCATATGACCACAGATGTTGCGCCCACTAAACAAAACTTTCCAGCTGTTCCCTTCTCCTATAATTCCTTCCCCTTCTGTCTCTCTCCAGCATATGACCACAGATGTTGCGCCGACTAAACCAGACTTTCCAACTTTTCCCCTTCTATAATTCCTTCCCCTTCTGTCTCTCTCCGGCATATGACCACAGATGTTGTGCCCACTAAATCAAACTTTCCAACTTTTTCCCTTCTATAATTCCTTCCCCTTCTGTCTCTCTCCGGCATATGACCACAGATGTTGCGCCCACTAAACCAAACTTTACAACTTTTTCCCTTCTCCTAAAATTGCTTCCCCTTCTGTCTCTCTGGCATATGACCACAGATGTTGCGCCGACTAAACCAAACTTTCCAACTTTTCCCTTCTATAATTCCTTCCCCTTCTGTCTCTCTGGCATATGACCACAGATGTTGTGCCGACTAAACCAGACTTTCCAACTGTTCCCTTCTATAATTCCTTCCCCTTCTGTCTCTCTCTGGCATATGACCACAGATGTTGCGCCCACTAAACAAAACTTTCCAGCTGTTCCCTTCTCCTATAATTCCTTCCCCTTCTGTCTCTCTCCGGCATATGACCACAGATGTTGCGCCCACTAAACCAAACTTTCCAACTTTTTCCCGTCTCCTACAATTCCTTCCCCTTCTGTCTCTCTCTGGCATATGACCACAGATGTTGCGCCCACTAAACAAAACTTTACAACTTTTTCCCTTCTCCTATAATTCCTTCCCCTTCTGTCTCTCTCTGGCATATGACCACAGATGTTGCACCCACTAAACCAAACTTTACAACTTTTTCCATTCTCCTATAATTCCTTCCCCTTCTGTCTCTCTCTGGCATATGACCACAGATGTTGCGCCCACTAAACCAAGCTTTCCAACTTTTTCCCTTCTCCTATAATTCCTTCCCCTTCTGTCTCTCTCTGGCATATAACCACAGATGTTGTGCCGATTAAACAAAACTTTCCAACTTTTCCCCTTCTATAATTCCTTCCCCTTCTGTCTCTCTCCGGCATATGACCACAGATGTTGCGCCCACTAAACCAAACTGTCCAACTTTTTCCGTCTCCTACAATTCCTTCCCTTCTGTCTCTCTCCGGCATATGACCACAGATGTTGCGCCCACTAAACCAAACTTTACAACTTTTTCCCTTCTATAATTCCTTCCCCTTCTGTCTCTTTGGCATATGACCACAGATGTTGTGCCGACTAAACCAGACTTTCCAACTGTTCCCTTCTATAATTCCTTCCCCTTCTGTCTCTCTGGCATATGACCACAGATGTTGCGCCCACTAAACAAAACTTTCCAGCTGTTCCCTTCTCCTATAATTCCTTCCCCTTCTGTCTCTCTCCGGCATATGACCACAGATGTTGCGCCCACTAAACCAAACTTTCCAACTTTTTCCCGTCTCCTACAATTCCTTCCCCTTCTGTCTCTCTCCGGCATATGACCACAGATGTTGCGCCCACTAAACAAAACTTTACAACTTTTTCCCTTCTCCTATAATTCCTTCCCCTTCTGTCTCTCTGGCATATGACCACAGATGTTGCACCCACTAAACCAAACTTTACAACTTTTTCCATTCTCCTATAATTCCTTCCCCTTCTGTCTCTCTCTGGCATATGACCACAGATGTTGCGCCCACTAAACCAAGCTTTCCAACTTTTTCCCTTCTCCTATAATTCCTTCCCCTTCTGTCTCTCTCTGGCATATAACCACAGATGTTGTGCCGATTAAACCAAACTTTCCAACTTTTCCCCTTCTATAATTCCTTCCCCTTCTGTCTCTCTCCGGCATATGACCACAGATGTTGCGCCCACTAAACCAAACTTTCCAACTTTTTCCCGTCTCCTACAATTCCTTCCCCTTCTGTCTCTCTCCGGCATATGACCACAGATGTTGCGCCCACTAAACCAAACTTTACAACTTTTTCCCTTCTCCTATAATTCCTTCCCCTTCTGTCTCTCTCTGACATATGACCACAGATGTTGCGCCGACTAAACCAAACTTTCCAACTTTTCCCTTCTCCTATAATTCCTTCCCCTTCTGTCTCTCTGGCATATGACCACAGATGTTGCGCCGATTAAACCAAACTTTCCAACTTTTCCCCTTCTATAATTCCTTCCCCTTCTGTCTCTCTCCGGCATATGACCACAGATGTTGCGCCCACTAAACCAAACTTTCCAACTTTTTCCCTTCTATAATTCCTTCCCCTTCTGTCTCTCTCCGGCATATGACCACAGATGTTGCGCCCACTAAACCAAACTTTACAACTTTTTCCCTTCTCCTAAAATTGCTTCCCCTTCTGTCTCTCTGGCATATGACCACAGATGTTGCGCCGACTAAACCAAACTTTCCAACTTTTTCCCTTCTATAATTCCTTCCCCTTCTGTCTCTCTGGCATATGACCACAGATGTTGTGCCGACTAAACCAGACTTTCCAACTGTTCCCTTCTATAATTCCTTCCCCTTCTGTCTCTCTCTGGCATATGACCACAGATGTTGCGCCCACTAAACAAAACTTTCCAGCTGTTCCCTTCTCCTATAATTCCTTCCCCTTCTGTCTCTCTCCAGCATATGACCACAGATGTTGCGCCGACTAAACCAGACTTTCCAACTTTTCCCCTTCTATAATTCCTTCCCCTTCTGTCTCTCTCCGGCATATGACCACAGATGTTGTGCCCACTAAACAAAACTTTCCAACTTTTCCTTCTATAATTCCTTCCCTTCTGTCTCTCTGGCATATGACCACAGATGTTGTGCCGACTAAACCAAACTTTCCAACTGTTCCTTCTATAATTCCTTCCCTTCTGTCTCTCTGGCATATGACCACAGATGTTGCCCACTAAACAAAACTTTCCAGCTTTTCCTTCTCCTATAATTCCTTCCCCTTCTGTCTCTCCGGCATATGACCACAGATGTTGCCCACTAAACCAAACTTTCCAACTTTTTCCTTCTCCTATAATTCCTTCCCTTCTGTCTCTCTCTGGCATATGACCACAGATGTTGCCCACTAAACAAAACTTTCCAACTTTTCCTTCTCCTATAATTCCTTCCCTTCTGTCTCTCTCTGGCATATGACCACAGATGTTGCACCTAAACCAAACTTTCCAACTTTTTCCCTTCTATAATTCCTTCCCCTTCTGTCTCTCTCTGGCATATGACCACAGATGTTGTGCCCACTAAACCAAACTTTCCAACTTTTCCCCTTCTATAATTCCTTCCTCTTCTGTCTCTCTCCGGCATATGACCACAGATGTTGCGCCCACTAAACCAAACTTTCCAACTTTTTCCCTTCTCCTATAATTCCTTCCCCTTCTGTCTCTCTCCGGCATATGACCACAGATGTTGCGCCCACTAAACAAAACTTTCCAACTGTTCCCTTCTCCTATAATTCCTTCCCCTTCTGTCTCTCTCTGGCATATGACCACAGATGTTGCGCTGACTAAACCAAACTTTCCAACTTTTTCCCTTCTCCTATAATTCCTTCCCCTTCTGTTTCTCTGGCATATGACCACAGATGTTGCACCGACTAAACCAAACTTTACAACTTTTCCCCTTCTATAATTTCTTCCCCTTCTGTCTCTCTCCGGCATATGACCAAAGATGTTGCGCCCACTAAACAAAACTTTCCAAATTTTTCCCTTCTTCTATTATTCCTTCCCCTTCTGTCTCTCTCAGTCATATGACCACAGATGTTGCACCCACTAAACAAAACTTTCCAACTTTTTCCCTTCTATAATTCCTTCCCCTTCTGTCTCTCTCTGGCATATGACCACAGATGTTGCGCCCACTAAACCAAACTTTACAACTTTTTCCCTCCTCCTATAATTCCTTCCCCTTCTGTCTCTCTCTGGCATATGACCACAGATGTTGTGCCGACTAAACCAAACTTTCCAACTTTTTCCCTTCTATAATTCCTTCCCCTTCTGTCTCTCTGGCATATGACCACAGATGTTGCCCATTAAACCAAACTTTCCAACTTTTCCCTTCTATAATTCCTTCCCCTTTTGTCTCTCTCCGGCATATGACCACAGATGTTGCGCCCACTAAACCAAACTTTCCAACTTTTTCCCTCCTATAATTCCTTCCCCTTCTGTCTCTCTCCGGCATATGACCACAGATGTTGCGCCCACTAAACCAAACTTTACAACTTTTTCCCTACTAAAATACCTTCCCCGTCTGTCTATAAACCGCATATGACCACAGATGTTGCGCCGACTAAACCAAACTTTCCAACTTTTTCCCTTCTATAATTCCTTCCCCTTCTGTCTCTCTGGCATATGACCACAGATGTTGTGCCGACTAAACCAGACTTTCCAACTGTTCCCTTCTATAATTCCTTCCCCTTCTGTCTCTCTCTGGCATATGACCACAGATGTTGCGCCCACTAAACAAAACTTTCCAGCTGTTCCCTTCTCCTATAATTCCTTCCCCTTCTGTCTCTCTCCAGCATATGACCACAGATGTTGCGCCGACTAAACCAGACTTTCCAACTTTTCCCCTTCTATAATTCCTTCCCCTTCTGTCTCTCTCCGGCATATGACCACAGATGTTGTGCCCACTAAATCAAACTTTCCAACTTTTTCCCTTCTATAATTCCTTCCCCTTCTGTCTCTCTCCGGCATATGACCACAGATGTTGCGCCCACTAAACCAAACTTTACAACTTTTTCCCTTCTCCTATACTTCCTTCCCCTTCTGTCTCTCTCTCTGGCATATGAACACAGATGTTGCGCCCACTAAACCAAACTTAACAACTTTTCCTTCTATAATTCCTTCCTTCTGTCTCTCTCTGGCATATGACCACAGATGTTGTGCCGACTAAACCAGACTTTCCAACTGTTCCCTTCTATAATTCCTTCCCCTTCTGTCTCTCTCTGGCATATGACCACAGATGTTGCGCCCACTAAACAAAACTTTCCAGCTGTTCCCTTCTCCTATAATTCCTTCCCCTTCTGTCTCTCTCCGGCATATGACCACAGATGTTGCGCCCACTAAACCAAACTTTCCAACTTTTTCCCGTCTCCTACAATTCCTTCCCCTTCTGTCTCTCTCTGGCATATGACCACAGATGTTGCGCCCACTAAACAAAACTTTACAACTTTTTCCCTTCTCCTATAATTCCTTCCCCTTCTGTCTCTCTCTGGCATATGACCACAGATGTTGCACCCACTAAACCAAACTTTACAACTTTTTCCATTCTCCTATAATTCCTTCCCCTTCTGTCTCTCTCTGGCATATGACCACAGATGTTGTGCCCACTAAACCAAGCTTTCCAACTTTTTCCCTTCTCCTATAATTCCTTCCCCTTCTGTCTCTCTCTGGCATATAACCACAGATGTTGTGCCGATTAAACCAAACTTTCCAACTTTTCCCCTTCTATAATTCCTTCCCCTTCTGTCTCTCTCCGGCATATGACCACAGATGTTGCGCCCACTAAACCAAACTTTCCAACTTTTTCCCGTCTCCTACAATTCCTTCCCCTTCTGTCTCTCTCCGGCATATGACCACAGATGTTGCACCCACTAAACCAAACTTTCCAACTTTTTCCCGTCTCCTACAATTCCTTCCCCTTCTGTCTCTCTCCGGCATATGACCACAGATGTTGCGCCCACTAAACCAAACTTTACAACTTTTTCCTTCTCCTATAATTCCTTCCCTTCTGTCTCTCTCTGTGACATATGACCACAGATGTTGCGCCGACTAAACCAAACTTTCCAACTTTTGCCGTCTCCTATAATGCCTTCCCCTTCTGTCTCTCTGGCATATGACCACAGATGTTGCGCCGATTAAACCAAACTTTCCAACTTTTCCCCTTCTATAATTCCTTCCCCTTCTGTCTCTCTCCGGCATATGACCACAGATGTTGCGCCCACTAAACCAAACTTTCCAACTTTTTCCCTCCTATAATTCCTTCCCCTTCTGTCTCTCTCCGGCATATGACCACAGATGTTGCGCCCACTAAACCAAACTTTACAACTTTTTCCCTTCTCCTAAAATTGCTTCCCCTTCTGTCTCTCTGGCATATGACCACAGATGTTGCGCCGACTAAACCAAACTTTCCAACTTTTTCCCTTCTATAATTCCTTCCCCTTCTGTCTCTCTCTGGCATATGACCACAGATGTGCCCACTAAACCAGACTTTCCAACTGTTCCTTCTATAATTCCTTCCCTTCTGTCTCTCTCTGGCATATGACCACAGATGTTGCCCACTAAACAAAACTTTCCAGCTGTTCCTTCTCCTATAATTCCTTCCCCTTCTGTCTCTCTCCGCATAGGACCACAGATGTTGCGCCCACTAAATCAGACTTTCCAACTGTTCCCTTCTCCTATAATTCCTTCCCCTTCTGTCTCTCTCCGGCATATGACCACAGATGTTGCGCCCACTAAACAAAACTTTCCAACTGTTCCCTTCTCCTATAATTCCTTCCCCTTCTGTCTCTCTCCGGCATATGACCACAGATGTTGCGCCCACTAAACAAAACTTTCCAACTGTTCCCTTCTCCTATAATTCCTTCCCCTTCTGTCTCTCTCTGACATATGACCACAGATGTTGTGCCCACTAAACCAAACTTTCCAACTGTTCCCTTCTCCTATAATTCCTTCCCCTTCTGTCTCTCTCCGGCATATGACCACAGATGTTGCGCCCACTAAACAAAACTTTCCAACTGTTCCCTTCTCCTATAATTCCTTCCCCTTCTGTCTCTCTCTGGCAGTAAAAAAGCTCATAAGACATTCTTCCTTTGCCGTAAAAAAAATATTCTGTTCCTGTTAAAAAAGAATGGAGTGTCCAGAAGAGAGGGTCAGTTGCTAACTTCTGCCTGCTTGTTCCGCCTCTCAGTGAGGACAAGGCTGAGGACGGAGGCGAGAAAAGAGCCAAGGTTGACGACTCCCTCAGTGCCGGTGACCTGGTGCAGCACCGGGTGACTTGCGTGACCTCCGCCACTCCAGTCCACGACTTCATGACACTGTTACGGAGAGAAGCCCCGGACTTTGATGACAGTAAGTCTCTTGTGTGTGGTGTAGTAACAAACACAGTAAGATCCATCTATCTATCTATCTATATCGCCGACACCTTGCTCCAGGGAGTGGCTGCGGCAGAAGTGTCTCCATCTCTCCCTGTTCTGACACTCCCTCCTGCTACTTCCAACTCTCTTGCTCCAATACTCAGTCACCCTGTTGATCCACTTCACAACAGTGGTCTTCCCCTGACACCCCCTCCCTCAATCCTTCCCTCATACACTCTCTTCACAAATTCATTCTCCCCCATTCTCGTCACATGTCCAAAGCATTCCCCTGCATTAAGTGGACCCTACATGATAAGTATTATTGGCACAATATATTGACTCATTTTTATTGTGCAATATTTGTCTCCCCAAGACAGCTCTATATTATTGCGCAATATCAGCAATCGTGTGAAGGATTTCAGAGAGACATCATGACGGACATTGGTGTTGCTTTAATCGGAATTGCACGATATTACCCTCCCTCACACTACTCGATATATTCGTATTGTGCAATAAAATATCAAACTCTTTTTGATGTCTTCAATATATTGTGTCCTTCTTCAATACCGCCCCTTCAATGTCAAAAATAACACCCCCTTCCTCAATCCTTCCTTCACACACTCTCTTCACAAATTCATTCTCCCCCATTCTCATCATGTGTCCAAACCATCTCAGTGCACCACGCTTCACCCACTCCACCACTCCACACTCCACTCCTATCGCCGTCACACCCACACCAAACCGCTCATGCACGCTTCCATTACTTTCTCCGTCCCATCCTGACACACCACATGCACCTCTCATACAGCCGTCCCTCGCCATGTTGCGGTCTCACTGGATCGTGTATTTTTAAATTGTGTAAATCTAATTTTGTATCCTGGATTTTTCGCTATATCGCGGGCCTTGGCTCCAGCCTGCTCTTGTTTACCCTTCGAAACATTGGAATCATCATCAGACTTTACTGAATCATTTTCATGCTGCAGAGTTTTAATTTTCTCTGCAACTTCATGGATTACATTAAACTTCTCACAGTCATCCAACTCCTGAGTAATTTGTTCATTACACCGAGGATCAGCTCCAATCAATTCCTCACAAGCACTGTAAAACTCTTCAAACCTTGTATCCATAACTTTTGTACATTCCTGTAATTCATTAGTACAACTTGACCCCTGTACTGTGGCATAGATACTGTTTGCTGCCCTCTTCCAAGCACGCTTATTTGTTGAACACATACTCTTGTGCTCCTGAATTGTGTACTCTTTGCCTTTCTCTGTGTTTTCGTTCTTACGCCGCGGCTGCCTCATCCACCTGCTGGGTCACCCTCAATAACTGTGGCATCCTCATTAGAACTCATTGTAAGAAGATTGTTACTTATTATGACCTAAGTGAATCCTTATGTAACGCTAAGTTTACGTCTTACTTCTTGAATGCCGGTGACCTTGTAAACCTTGTAAACCTCATTAGAACTCACTGTAAGAAGATTTTTACTTATTGTGACCTAAGTGAATCTTTGTGACGCCGAGTTTACTTCTTACTTCTTGAATGCCGGTGACTTAGAGAACCTGGAAACCCCTTACTTGCAGGTGATGAGTGGATGTAGACAGGTTGTAAGTGCTTGCTTGGAGTGTTGCCTCACCCGTCCATGGAAACAGTGAAGTGACCAGTGTGAAGTTACTTACATGGTAGGCTTTTTTTTATTTTTATTTTTTTATATTTTTTTACGCCTATACCACCGGTAGGCTTGCTTGAGGGGCCTGGATGGTAGTCGGCCCCAGCCCATCATGGCGCAGGCAAGTGTTTATAGTGGCGCCATCTTCTCTTGGCTCATGCTGCCCCCCGGAACTCCTTCTTGATTCACTTGGACGGTTTCCTCTAGAGTCCGGGTTGATGGGTGGTCTTCAGGACAGCATGTGGGTAGTTTTAAGCCACTCGGCGGTGACTGAAAAATCCCAGGTGGTAGCGTGGGGATTTGAACCCACGCTGTCCATCACGCAGTGAATGTGGGCCCAGCACGCTACCACTCAGCCACCGCCTACCCCTAAGGTTCATTGGAGTTGACTGCAGATCGTTGGTAGTTACTGCAGGTCACTGTAGAGCCGTGCTTCCTTATCACTGCAGCTTAATTATAGCTGCAGAGCCCATGGAGTTTCACTGAAGTGGACATGGAACAGTCACCCTTGGTTTACACAGACATGCCAGACATGCATGGGCTGCCACCAGGACATGGAAACTTCGTTGTTATAATTTTCCTTTATTCCTATGATGTGGTTTTGGACAAAGAGTCCTCCATTTTGTGCGCCGTACATGCTGTGAAACTGTGGGTAAAGAAAGTGCTGCTGCCTCACTGATACATATTCTGGCTCTTTGCACGGAAGCCTAAGTCATATATTGTTGCATTCATTGCTTAAACTATTCTTGACACTCTTATACATGTATGTGAACACTACATAGCTTAACATTGTGTTACAACATAGAAATACTAGCAAAAGATACTGACCTCCAGCGCCACGGATTGAATCACCGCACCATATCGCTGAATACACATTTCATCCACTTATGAACGACAGACCCGCTGCCCGCGTAACCCAAACAAACGAACGTCGGCTGCTGCGTGTAAGCGTTCTTAACGGCACCTACGTTGCCTTCTAATAGCACCATACAGGTTTACCCTTATGGCACCATACAAATTCCTTACATATTAATATTTTACGTAATAACAATGAGGTATAATGAGGTAGTACATCGACACCACAGTTACAGTAAATGTTATGGAAAATAGCCAAGTGTTCCCCCCGACCCCTTCCCTTCTTAGGGGTTGGGTTGGTAGCTTTTGCAAACACCTCTACATGGAAATCTAGATGACTGAAGCAGTTTTACGCATATTAGTGTGTTTATACTTATTTTCAATGTATAATCACAAATAAAACAGTTGATTGAATGGTAAATATATAGGTATAGTCGTGTGCATGGCGTGATTGGTGACCCGTGTTTCCACCCTCCTCCGCTTCACGCAGTCACACGTGCCCGCCGCTACATCACCTCTGCCCTTCACTCCCATCATGTCAAGCCTGTAATGGGCCCTGTAATGAAGTTCACCAAACTTTGCTATCTTATGACTGATTTATTTTACAGTGACTATAGTTTAATCCTTTGTTTTTCTCATCCTACAGTCTGTAAGCAGATGGGGAAGGTGGCGCTGGCCCTCCTGAACGGCCTGCTGTGCCCTCTCAGTGCCGGGATGGCTGACAACACCATGGAAAAGCTGCTGCAGTGCCTCAAGGCCTTCCGGCAGGAGTCGCGTAGCATCAACCCGGCCACTTACAACTCCTTCCTCCCTGACCTCAAGGAGTTAGTCACCCAACACTCACAAAATGCTGTCTGGGAAAAGTTGAAGGAGGGTGAGTGTTGTGTTTTGATGTTTTGAGTTTGTGTTGTCCTGTTTCCATTTTTCCCTTGGGTTGGTTCATGTTCTCAACTCTAACTATCTCTGCTTCCATTAACCCGGTGGTGGTTGTAGCAGCGGGGATCATGTTTCTTAATGGTCCCTCCAAGCGAGAAAAATGAGAAAAAATCACCCTCACACAAACCATTTCATAATATATATCAAAGCATTTGTGATCAGATTATGTATCATCTATTTTGGGGGGTAAATATCATGGTACAAATTTGGCCCATCGCTGCTACACGGTGAAGCCACAAATTTGGCCCATCGCTGCTACACGGTAAAGCCACAAATTTGACCTGTCGCTGCTACACGGTAAAGCCACAAATTTGGCCCATCACTGCTACCAGGTTAAAGAAAGGTCTCGGCAGCTACTGACAGCAATCTCTACTCTGTTCCCTCCTTCTATCTCTATCCTAAGAGTATGCCAAGTATCAGGGATGAGAGAGAATGGGATTTTGTGGGCATTTGTATTATTTCTATTGGTCAGTACTAGCTGTGTCTGCAACCGAACAGTGACTTGGCCGTTACTGTAAGTGTGAATACTCCCATTAGTGATTTGTGACCAGATCATTAATGGACTGTGACTTAATCATGACCACTGGGGCTTCGTGGTGCAGTGGTTAGCACACTCAGCTCACAACCGAAAGAGCCCGGGTTCGATTCCCGGTTGGAGTGGAAAGATTTGGATGGCTTTTCCGATACCCTACGCCCGTCCACCCAGCAGTGAATAGGTACCAGGTATTAATCGGGGGTTGTGTCCTGTCTCCTGGGGTCTGTTCCCTTCTATAATTCCTTCCCCTACTGTCTCTCTCTGGCATATGAAGATAGATGTTGCGCCCACTAAACAAAACTTTCCAACTTTTTCCCTTCTCCTATAATTCCTTCCCGTTCTGTCTCTCTCCGGCATATGACCACAGATGTTGCGCCCACTAAACCAAACTTTCCAACTTTGTAAATATCTTTGGCAGAATGAAATTACTTGGGAACTTTAGGAATATGCCCCAAGTATCCAGAATGACCACATATCCTGCACCTCTTATGCCCCATTCACACTATGCCAACTCTGGGCCACGACAACCCATCGACTTTTAGGCCCCCTTCACTCTGTGTCGATTCAGTATCCGGCGATCGTTTCTAGACTTCTTTCCGACCATGTGCAACCTTTTCACATCAGTACTCACACCCAAGACTCGTGAACCCTGAGTCGCTTGACTGTCGTGGCCCAGAGTCAGCACAGTGTGAACAGGGCCTTACTCCCCTCTGTTGCTGGATGGTAGGAATTTTACTGTAGTTGGTTTTTGCCTTCCAGCTTCTACAGGTAACTCTCGATTTATGTGAGTATTGCGTCCTTGAAGAGGTCGCGTAAATCAAAAACAATGTAAATCCAACAAGAGGTAGGTTTGTACCTTTATTGCCTACTGTATCACTCTGACTCCTCTCCCTCTCGTGGTTCCTCCTCTGGCTGCCTTCCCCTCGTGGTAGCACGAGGGTGTTGTTGTTGAGCAGCGTGGGTACTGTATTGTTGTTCAAGTGGTGCATGGGAAGAACTGAGCTCAGCTGTGTGGCCATGTGAGTCCAGTTGCGTGAGACATCTGGTGGACACTCCATAAAATATCGCGTATAAGTGAAAAAAAACGTGTAAATTAAACATTTATTTGGATTTTGGACCACGCGTTATTTAAAAAAACGCGTAAATCGAGAGTTACCTGTATGCATGCTGTTGAATAGAATGTACCCTTTCACAATGTTTCTCATGACCTCTTAACTTTGTCTTCACTTCCCTTGACCTTTTTTTTCGTGTGTGTGTTCAGGCAGCCTTGGCTTGATTACCAGTGAGGAAAGTGTCCGGAGCAGCGTGGGGACAGAGGAGGCCGCGGCCTTCCTGCGGCTGGGCCAGGAAGCAGCAGCAGCAGCCGTTGGTGACATGCCGGATGACATGCACGATATGGTAAGTAGACCTGACCCGAACGTGTCAAAGCAGCGCGAAACACTGACATGTACACTCATCGTCAGAGGCAGTCATGGCCTTGGCTTGAGTGATGAACAGATTTACTCGGAGTTATTCATTTAGTATTTAATTTTGAACAATAACTGAAAAGGCAGAATGATTGAATCACTGATTCTGATGACTGATACCGATTGACTGATTGAGTCCGATTCACTGAAAAAAAATAAAAATATGTGATCATGCCGCGCTGCAAATGTGTTCAATAATTTTCTAAGTACCACAAAAAGTACCTCAGGATTTTTTAGTGCGGTCCGCAGTAGTGCGCTATTTTCAGAAAGTTTGCGATAGTGCAGTACCTTTTTTGTGATGCAGTACTACCATACTACCGCACTAAGTACCGCACTTGCCCACCTCTGACTATAGTATCAAGTCCATAATTTGAGTAACGGCAGCACAAGCCACAACAGCCCTTACTTTTGCAAACAGCGCCATGTGGATACAGGGTGACTGGTTTGTTTACATCGTAGATAGAGGCAGCCGGCCTTGGTTGTGTGTGATGCACAGCCCCATTCCTATTGTTTTCCACTCTGAGTGCTCTCGTCTTGCTGCGTACAAAGGGAACCCCCACTGAAGTTTTCGACTTGTACAAACAGGATGCTCGTAAACCAAGACATTTTACTTTTTTTCTTGTAAAGTAAGGCACTCAAATTGAGCCATTACTTTGTTTATTTTTATTTATTTTTTTACACTGTGGCCTATTGCGCCGGTAGGCTTCTTCCCGGTGGATCCTGATGGTCGGCCCAAGGCTTCTTCCCGGTGGGGCCTGATGGTTGGCCCAAGGCTTCTTCCCGGTGGGGCCTAATGGTCGGCCCAAGGCTTCTTCCCGGTGGGGCCTAATGGTCGGCCCAGCCCGTTCTGGTGCAGGCGAGTGTTTATAGTGGCGCCATCTTGCATTGGCTCGTGCTGCCCTCCCAGAGCTCATCTTTAATCCTAGAATCTAGAGTCTGGGTTGATAGGTGGTCTTCTGGACAGCATGTGGGTAGTTTTAAGCCACTCAGCAGAGGCTGAAAAATCCCAGCTTGGTGGCACTTGGCGGGGATTGAACTCGCCTCGTCCTGAACACGGCGCCATCACACTATCCATTCAGCCACCGCCTCCCCCTGTAAATATGTTTGGTTGATTAAAAGTAAAAAATTCGGGAACTTTGGAAATGTACCCCAAGTATCCGCAATTTCTGCTTCTCCAGCTTCTCCACGGGTTTTAGTGTATTACTAGCTTTAGTGTCCTGGTTGTAAGTGTGAGCGGTTGTGAGTTACATGCTCACAACCGAGAGAGCCCGGGTTTGATTCCCGGGCGGAGTGGAAAAATTTGGGCGGCTTTTCCAATACCCTATGCCCCTGTCCACCCAGCAGTGTACCAGGTATTAATCGGGGGTTGTGTCCCATCTCATGGGGTCTGTTCCCTTCTCCTATAATTCCTTCCCCTTCTCTCTCTCTCCGGCATATGACCACAGGTGTTGCGCCGACTAAACCAAACTTTACAACTTGTAGTTACATACATCATAACTGTGAACTGCCTGTATTACTTGGCTCATCTGTTACACAAGATATACAGCTTTATTGACACTGTTAGATTGAGCAGGGATTGAGCATGAGTCTCAGTTCTCCATAGGGCAAAAAATGGTTAGGCCAAGTAGAAAGCAGAAAATAAAATTTCACTTATTATTTCAACTTACTACATATTACTGCAGATGATAGAGGGATAACATTTAACCCCTCAGCGACACAAAAGTTTTTCTTGGGTGATCTCCCATGACGCAAAAATCATCGAAAAGTACACTTAACCTGGTGGTAGCAGCGGGGATCATGCGAGAAAAATGAAAAAAAATCACCCCTCACACAAACCATTTCATAATATATATCAAAGGATTTGAGATCAAATTATGTATCATCTATTTTGGGGGGTAAATATCATGGCACAAATTTGGCCTGTCGCTGCTACACGGTGAAGCCACAAAATTGGCCCGTCGCTGCTACCTGGTTAAAAACTGAGAAAAGTCATAAAAGATGTTTTATAGAAAATTTTCTGGTGCACCCTGCTGTGAAATCCGTTTCTTTCTAGGTTGCCGTATTTGGCTGGAATTCCATGATTCCCGAAAAATTCCAACTTTTACTGGTGCGACGTACAGAAAAAAATATTGAAGAAAAGTTGCTCATTTTATCACGATGGATTTTGAAAAATATAGTTTATAATCTTTGACCTGGAAATTTACTGGCTATAGAGAGCCAAAGTTGTGGTGAAACTCCATAGATAATTTTGGTAAATTTTTGAAGTATTTTTCATTCTGGAATGAATCTTATTGAATAAAAGTTGTAGAAAATGATTTGTGTAACTCAACTGTGAAATCAGTTTATGATTTGGACTGACCGTTTGGCTGGAATTCCAACATTTTGCTGGTCTAACATACAGGAAAATTTATTGAAGAAACGTTACTCATTTTATCGCGATGGAGAAGAAAATGTTTGTTTTTCATTCTGGAAATAATTTCATTGAATAAAAGTTGTAGAAAATCACCCGTATAACTCAACTGTGAAATCAGATTATGATTTGGACTGACCGTTTGGCTGGAATTCCATGATTCCCAAAAATTCCAAGTTTTTACTGGTGCACCGTACAGGAAAATATATATGAAAAGTTGCTCATTTTATCGCGATTGAGTCTGAAAAATATAGTTTATAATCTTTGACTGGGAAAATTACTGCCTACAGAGCCAAATTTGCAGTGAAACTCAAAATAAAAAAGTTTGTTTTTCATTCTGGAAATAATTTCATTGAATAAAAGTTGTAGAAAATCACCCGTATAACTCAACTGTGAAATCAGATTATGATTTGGACTGACCATTTGGCTGGAATTCCATGATTCCCAAAAATTCCAAGTTTTTACTGGTGCGACCTACAGGAAAAATATATAAGAAAAGTTGCTCATTTCATCGTGATGGAGTCTGAAAAATATAGTATATAATCTTTGACTGGGAAAATTACTGCCTACAGAGCCAAATTTGCAGTGAAACTCAAAAACATAATTTTTGTATTTTTTCATTCTGGAATGAATCTCCTTGAATAAAAGTTGTAGAAAATCATCCGTATAATTCAACTGTGAAATCAGATTATCACTATAGCAGCGATAACAGCCATTGTTAACAATCAAAACAAACAAAATGACTGTGAAAGCGGCCCTTAGGACCGACACATACATTGTTATGCGCGCCGTTCAATTTCCAGAGAGCTTCTCGTTTTCCGGCGCTGGTGTCATGCTCGTCGCCTACGTTAGAAAGTGTTATACGACACCAATGTTATAGTCGTTGCTAAGGGGTTGATAATTAATAGGGTGATCAATATCAGGAACCCGTGTAGAGTAGCTTAAAGTTTTGCATATCGTCACCTTCGTAAACAAAGCGCCTCAGTCGTTATTTTATGCTTTTCAGGAAATTGGAAAAGAACTGTCATCATCTCATTTGGCTTAACCCGGGGATCATGTTTCTTAATGGTCCCTCCAAGCGAGAAAAATGAGACAAAACACCCCTCACACAAACCATTTCATAATATATATCAAAGCATTTGAGATCAGATTATGTATCATGTATTTTGGGGGGTTTATATCATGGCACAAATTTGGCCCGTCGCTGCTACACGGTAAAGCCACAAATTTGCCCCATCACTGCTACATGGTAAAGCCACAAATTTGGCCTGTCGCTGCTACACAGTAAAGCCACAAATTTGGCCAGTCGCTGCTACATGGTAAAGCCACAAATTTGGCCCGTCACTGCTACACGGTAAAGCCACAAATTTGGCCCATCACTGCTACATGGTAAAGCCACAAATTTGGCCCATCACTGCTACACAGTAAAGCCACAAATTTGGCCCGTTGCCGCTACACGGTAAAGCCACAAATTTGGCCAGTCGCTGCTACATGGTAAAGCCACAAATTTGGCCCGTCGCTGCTACACGGTAAAGCCACAAATTTGGCCCATCACTGCTACATGGTATGCCACAAATTTGGCCCATCGCTGCTACACGGTAAAGCCACAAATTTGGCCCATCGCTGCTACCGGGTTAAGGTTTAGGCAGAAATGAAAAGGCCGATTCTAGAACACTCGAGCCTTGAATGACGAAGGCAACTATACAAATATGGGCGTCACGTGTTGAAAAATTGATGTAGACAAAAACCTGGAAACTGCTGAAAAATGACTTAGGCGACTATTTGATGAGGGTGACGATATGCTTCATGCTGCATATACCTGATTGACCTGGTTGAAGGTCTGAGTCAACTAAATTTTCTCTTTCCTTGCAGCTGGACGACCTGTAATCACCACCACCACCACCTTGCAGGGTCAGCAGCTAGAGGCACTACCAGTAATGAGTCTAAAAGTGTTATGATGTTCCTGAGGTGTGAAGAGTTAGCCGATGAATCATGCAAGCTGTGTATTTGTCAGTCTGTGCAGCCTTCCAAACCATGAATTACTTGATTTATTGTTACAGTATTTCATCTTTATTTCCCAGTGTGGCCTTATCCTGATATATAAAGACAGATTAGAATGATGTATTGGTCATGTACACTCTTGACAGCTGTATTTGTCAGTCTGTGCAGCCTTCCAAACCATGAAGTATTTGATTTAGGTTTGGAAGTACTTGATTTATTGTTACAGTATTTCATCTTGATTCACTCATGTCCCAGTGTGGCCTTATCCTGATATATAAATACAGATTAGAATGATGTGTAACTTTTGGACATGTACACTCTTGACAGCTGAGATTAGAATGATGTGTAAGTATTGGATATGTACACTCTTGACAGCTGAGATTGATGTCAGGCTCACCAAGAAGTAAAGTAAACTGCCTTTTCTATTAATGTTTGCTCATCAAGGGGACTCTGTTTGTTTATTTTTTTACAACAAAGGAGACAGCTCAAGGGCACAAAAAAAGGAAACAGTAATAAAAAAAAAATCCCGCTACTCGCTGCTCCTAAAAAAGAGGTGGCCGAAAGAGGTGTCCTGATGCCCTCCTCTTGAAAGAGTTCAAGTCGTAGGCAGTAAAACCCCAGCCGTCCAGCCCTCAAGTATCCAGAAGCCCCAAGTATCCAGCAGAAAAATGGCCAGTCAATAATATATTCTAGAGAATCCTAGAAAAAAGATAAAAAATTAGAAATGTCCGACTGGCAAAAGACTTGAAATACTAAAGTTCCTCAGTACAGTGACTCTCTTCAGGGTAAGTATATTCATACGTACTTGTAATCAGGAGATGCATATCTGAGTGCATACTACTTGTGTAAACACATTTGGTTGAATGAAATTACATGGGAAGCTTAACCTGTCCGCTGTGATTGGCACGGATTTGGCCCTCACTGGCAGCCTGGTAACATACACTTCCAGGTCTTTCTCTACCTCTGTGGTGGATAGTGGAGTGTTTCCCATGTGGTATTGGTGTGCTGGATATCCCTTCCCAAGGTGCAGGACTTTACATTTTTCTTCACTGAATTGTAGCAGCCACTATTTGTTCCATTCCTGTAGCTTGGTGATGTCTTCTGGTATGAAATCTGCAGTCAAGGGGTTAAGTGTACCCCAAGTATCCTAGATTTGTGCTTATCTGGGACTTCTGAATCCTCTGTTGCCAGATAGTAGGGGTTTACTGTATATCACTTCTTTTCCTTTGATGGCCTCTCATGGATCTCCATAATAAAAGTAATAATAAAAAGCTTTGTAAACAATTATTCAATATCAAATCCTACAAAATTACTGACAAGTCTTATTTGTTACTTTGTGGGGTCCTCATGTTTCCTCTTGTGCAGTAAGGGCCGCTTTCACAGTTTTTTGGTTTGTTTTGATCATTACCAACGGTGGCGATCGCTGCTATAGTATTTCCATGTGAAACTGGCCGATGGGGTAGTGGCGGCTGCGGGGTTAGCCAGCCCCGCACCTTGCCACACACTCTCAACACCTCTCGCTTCCTCTGCAGCCGCCACTACCCCATCGGCCAGTTTCACGTGGAAAACTATAGCATCAATCGCCACCATTGGTAACGATCAAAACATACAAAACGACTGTGAAAGCAGCCCTAAGTGAAGGCCTAAAGAGTATTTCCAGAACATTATGGCTCCACCCACCACTGGTCATCACAGCAAAGCCACCAAGCTGTGAGAATTCTTTTCATATCCTGAGGGGGCTTCATGGTGCAGTGGTTCGCAGCCGAGAGAGCCCGGGTTCGATTCCCGGGCGGAGTGGAAAAATTTGGGTGGCTTTTCTGATACCCTACGCCCACCCAGCAGTGAATGGGTACCAGGTATTAATCGGGGGTTGTGTCCCATCTCCTGGGATCTGTTCCCTTCTCCTATAATTCCTTCCCCTTCTGTCTCTCTCCGGCATATGACCACTGATGTTGCGGCCACTAAACGAAAAGTTGGAAAGTTTCGTTTAGTCAGTGCAACATCTGTGGTCATATGCCAGAGAGAGACAGAAGGGGAAGGAATTATAGAAGGGAACAGATCTCAGGAGACGGGACACAACCCCCAATTAATACTTGATACCCATTCACTGCTGGGTAGGGTATCGGAAAAGCCGCCGAAATTTTTCCACTCCGCCCAGGAATCGAACCAGGGCTCTCTCGGTTGTGAGCCAAGTGTGCCTCCCCTCTACTCTGTGCAAAAGGGTTGTATGTGTGGAGCCACCCAAAACATACTCCATATGATGAGGGTGGACAAGGCTCTCTCATATAGACAGCATAATTATGTGGGGGAGAGAAAAAACGGTAGAGAGGATAAAGAATGCCCACCTCGAGGAATCTGATTTACGAAGTAAGAGATCGAGGCTTCCAGTTCTGGTGTTGAGTAAAATAAAGACTGAGAATGTTTACTGTAGAAGGTGACAGCCGAGTGTTATTGTTTAGAAGATTGTGCAAGTTGACAGGCGGTGAAATTGAGTTTTTGAGTCATTGAAGGACACACCAAATTCCTTCTGTCCCAATTGGAAAAGATAGAGATGTTCACCACAGCTTTATTATGTGAAGCTGTGGCATGTTCCCGGGAGGTCGTCTGTTGGGTGGAAAAAAACATGAGGGTTTGAAAACTGTGTGAGGCAACTGTAAAATATATTTCCAAACTGATATAATGAATAATTTATATATATATATATATATATATATATATATATATATATATATATATATATATATATATATATATATATTAGTTGTATAACTGGATTCAAAGTTCAGTGGGAGCTGCAATGGCCGTGTGTTGATATTTCTGGATGAAAAATTATGACAAAAAATTCGGTTTTCAACTCAAGTGCAGTTTTTTGTTACATTTAGAAGTTCCTACATGAAAAATGGTTTTATTCTCAACAGTTATATAGCTACACCTATAGTCTAAGGGTTAATAAGATAGTAGTGTTTTTACTAAAACAACACAATTTCATATAGTATGTCTAATGAGCACAGCATGAAGGAAACCCTCTGAGCAGTCACAGCCACACTATAAAATAGATGAAAAATGGTTTTATTCTCTACAGTTATATAACTATACCTATAGTCTAAGGGTTAATAAGATAGTAGTGTTTTTACTAATACAACACAATTTCATATAGTATGTCTAATGAGCACAGCATGAAGGAAACCCTCTGAGCAGTCACAGCCACACTATAAAATAGATGAAAAATTGTTTTATTCTCTACAGTTATACAGCTACACCTATAGTCTAAGGGTTAATAAGATAGTAGTGTTTTTACTAATGCTGCACAATTTCATATAGCATGTCTAATGAGCACAGCATGAAGGAAACCCTCGGAGTAGTTACAGCCACACTAGAGTGAAACCAAATTGTGGAGTCCGTTTGGGCGTAGGCTCCTGCGGGTCCATTTCTCCCCTCTGCTCTGCCACACAGTCCCAACACCTGTTTTTTCCTCTCATATGTTACCTTTACCTTACATATGAGAGGAAGAGATAGGGGTTGGGACTGTGTGGCAGAGCAGAGGGCAGGGAAGGACCTGCGGGAGCCTACGCCCAAACGGACTCAACAATTTGGTTTCACTATAGATGAAAAATGGTTTTATTCTCTGTAGTTATATAGCTACACCTATAATCTAAGGGTTAATAAGATAGTATTTTTACTAATACTACACAATTTCATTTATGTCTAATGAGCACAGCATGAAGGAAACCCTCTTGAGTAATCACAGCCACACTGGGCAGCCCACAGGTTGAGCAAAAGTGAAACTGTTGACAGACTACTAACTGAATACTACACTCGGCGACAACCACTGTGGGGGTAATGGCACTGCCGTTGACTTGATGGTTCACGCTCCTTCTACTCTTCCCTCCCACAGCCATGAGAAAGCACAGACACTGTACGGACCCAAACAATGAAGAGGGCGCCGCCACTTCACTGCAAACTGAGCACCAAGTCTTATCAGTCTGATCCACTCACAAAGCTGGAAGTTGATTCCTCATTTTCCTCCTTCTTCTTCTTCTTTTTAGCGCTCTACAATAAATATAAAGGTCAGAATTAATAGTCATTCTTGAGAAGGTTGAAAAATACATGAGGCCACTGGGAGAGTGTGGGTTACATTATAAAGAAGGATGCACAAATAGGAACTCTCACTCAAGAAGGACCGGGGCATCACAGTTGCAGACAGATAATGTGACTCACGAACTTCCTTTCTGTCTGGTGGATTCAACTACAGCAAGATACCGAGTAGATCATCCCGCAAGCTACTGGAGAATACCATCCACACCTGAATAACAGTAGATTCACCCAAGAGTCAGGGAAGAAAATAGACCTGACCCTTCTCCCTCTTGGACCTATGGTAAGATGACCCTTGAGTCTAAGGTAAAAGAATATGATCGTCCCTTCTCCCCTTTAGAGCAATGATAAAAGATAATGACCCTCCCTTCTACCTCCCTTGGGCCTATAGTAAAGAATATGACTTTTTTTTTTCCTCATTAACCTCAAAGACACAAAAAATTTAAGGGGTGCCTCCGGAGAATATAAGAAACATGTTTTTCAAGTACATTTCTCATGAAAACTCATTTCATCAAAGCATCTTTGGAACTTTACACAGCTTTTTGTACCTGATTTTGAGGTGGTGCTATGAGTTCCCTTTCAATCCTCCTTTATTTTCTAGTTTCCAAAGCAGTCTTGTATGTGGAACTTTGTCAAACGCCTTTTTCAGGTCTAGGTGGACGCAATCAACCCATCCGTCCCTTTCCTGTATTTTGTCTGTCACACATGAGTAAAGCTCAGTAAGTTTGTCACACATGAGCGCCCTTTTCTAAATCCATACCGTTTGCTTGCGATTAAATTTTGCTCCTCTAGAAATTTTGTCCATTGCTTCTTTCTCACTTTCTCACATATTTTACATACTACACTGGTCAGTGATACAGGTCTGTAGTTCAGGGGTTCTTCCTTCCCTCCACTTTTGTATATGGGGACCACTTCGGCCCTCCGCCACTCCTTAGGCACTGTACCAGTTGTTAACACACTGTACCAGTGTGTGTGTGTTCTCTCCTTCCTCATTTATTTCTCTTCCTTTCCCCTCCCTGCCATTTTTTCTCTCTTAATCTCTCATCTTATTTACCAATGCGATATTATGTTCCTGTATCACTGGAACTTTACGGCGGTGGCTGAGTGATAGTGTGCTGGGCCCACATTCGCCACGTGATGGACAGCGTGAGTTTGAATCCCCACGCTACCACCTGGGATTTTTCAGTCACCGCTGAGTGGCTTATGGGGAGAAGACGCCTAAAAAACTATTTTTCGACCCATTGGTCAATATTGAGTTATTAACATCACAATCACCCTTGAAATGTCTGGCATCTTCTGTGAAAACCGCAAGTTGATACCATTATTCCTTATATTTTTAAATCGCCAATGTTTACCATTATTTAAATGCCCCGCGCGCTCCAAGCCACGTGTTATTGCTATTGTTTGTGGTTTTGATGATATTGAAGCTTTTTTCTGCTTTATTGGGGGGCAATTTTTAGTGCTTTTACCCTTTTAGCTATCATATGGCAACATCCAGAGAGCGAGAGAGTAGTAGGAGGAGTGAGTCACGGTTGTGACCGTAGTGTCCCCGCTGACTCCTTGAGAGGTGGATGTCACGCACTCAGCTCCCAAGCGTCTTTCTTGCTCAGGAAAACGCACCTAGAAAAAGTTATGAAGATGACTGAGAGGAGGAGGAGCAGGAGAAGGGAAGAGAGCATAGCTTCAGGTGAGCAAGCCTTATCTCCCGCCCCCCAGCCAGTCACCACCTCACGACCTGAGTCATCACCACTGCCTCACCCAGTACCCTCAACCTCCCAGCATTCACCTCCACCATCACAAGTGACTACCATAGCACCAGAAGTAACACAGACATCTGCGATGCTAGCTGTTCAATAAGGAGTTTCCTCCTCCTGACGAAGACGAAGAAAGACTTATACTTAGTCGCAAACAACTGGAAAGCCTTATTTCAACAGCATGCACAAAATGCTGGGAGAGAAAGACGCTTCAGCTGACTCGTCACTGTTTTGACTCAACCGTCACTGTCACGTGTCCTCACCTGCGAGTGAGTAATATCCTGTATACAGGAGGGGACCAGGTACCATAAAGCCTAAACACTAAAATAAACAATGAATTACATTGAATTGCTGTTATTATCCCAATATATGTACAATTATGCCACATAAGCCTGTAAATATGATGATATGCACTACTCAGAGGAAAATGCCTCGTATCTCAGAAGTAAGGTTTGTGACCTTTAGGGCAAAATCACGGTGTCAGGTTTTTAAGTGACTGCAGACATAAAGGTAGGTTTAGAAAGAGGAAAGAAAGGAGATTTTTTATGTAGATTTAGATTTCCAAAAAAATGTAGTACATCTCGGTAGAATTTCTTTTTTGTTAAATAAGGTACAGTTTTGTAATCATGATTTTGTAATGTTTTTTTTCGAATATGCAATCCGAAAATGAAAATCTAAATCTTCAGAATCAAAGCTACATGTATCTGGATTATACAGACCGATTAGCAAGACATTAAGAAGAAAAATCCCAGAGTAATTTTGATTAATGCCGACAGCATTTATTGGCATTTACCGAGCACATTATAATTTATTTCTCGTCACTTAATGATCGGATCTCAGTGATACTTGGACACTGTATAGTAAACTTACTAAGACATTTACATAACAAATTTCATATCGATCTGAAAAAAATGAATGTCAGCCTCTAAGTGGAAGGCGTCTTCTTTCCTTAAAACTACCCACATGCTGTCCTGAAAGCCACCCATCAACCCAGACTCTAGAGGAAACCGTCCAAGTAAATAAAGAACAAGTTCCGGGGGGCAGCACGAGACAAGAGAAGATGGCGCCACTATAAACACTTGCCTGCACCATGACGGGCTGGGGCCGACTACCATCCAGGCCCCTCAAGCAAGCCTACCGGCGCTATAGGCATAGACAAAAAAAAAAAAATAATAATAATAATAATAAAAATAAAAAAAGAGAGAAAGAAATCTGAAGAGTGTGTAACAATTAGAACGGCTTACCTCCAGCACCGGGGGGCTATCTGCTGCTGTCTGTGCTTCCTTCTTCTTCCTCTTCTTTCCTCTTTCCAAGGGGACAGTGGTGCTGCTCCGAGGTGATGATCCTGCCCCCTCCACAGCTGTACTACCCACCGACCCTTCGCTTAGTTGTCGCTATGGAGAAAAAGGGAAAGTTTTGTTTAGTGGGCGCAACATCTGTGGTCATATGCTGGAGAGAGACAGAAGGGGAAGGAATTATAGGAGAAGGGAACAGTTGGAAAGTTTTGTTTAGTGGGCGCAACATCTGTGGTCATATGCCGGAGAGAGACAGAAGGGGAAGGAATTATAGGAGAAGGGAACAGTTGGAAAGTTTTGTTTAGTGGGCGCAACATCTGTGGTCATATGCCGGAGAGAGACAGAAGGGAAGGAATTATAGGAGAAGGGAACAGTTGGAAAGTTTTGTTTAGTGGGCGCAACATCTGTGGTCATATGCCGGAGAGACAGAAGGGGAAGGAATTATAGGAGAAGGGAACAGTTGGAAAGTTTTGTTTAGTGGGCACAACATCTGTGGTCATATGCCGGAGAGAGACAGAAGGGGAAGGAATTATAGGAGAAGGGAACAGTTGGAAAGTTTGGTTTAGTGGGCGCAACATCTGTGGTCATATGCCGGAGAGAGACAGAAGGGGAAGGAATTATAGGGGAAGGGAACAGTTGGAAAGTTTGGTTTAGTGGGCGCAACATCTGTGGTCATATGCCAGAGAGAGATAGAAGGGGAAGGAATTATAGGAGAAGGGAACAGTTGGAAAGTTTTGTTTAGTCGGCACAATATCTGTGGTCATATGCCAGAGAGAGACAGAACGGGAAGGAATTATAGGAGAAGGGAACAGTTGGAAAGTTTTGTTTAGTGGGCGCAACATCTGTGGTCATATGCCGGAGAGAGACAGAAGGGGAAGGAATTATAGGAGAAGGGAACAGACCCCAGGAGACGGGACACAACCCCTGATTAATACCTGGTACACTGCTGCGTGGACAGGGACGTAGGGTATTGGAAAAGCCGCCCAAATTTTTCCACTCCGCCCGGGAATTGAACCCGGGCTCTCTCGGTTGTGAGCTGAGTGTGCTAACCACTGCACCATGAAGCCCCCAGAGAAAAAGGGAGTAAAGGTGAAGTTGGAGGATGAATAAATTTTGCAATTACTCTTACGTTACTTTATTTTTTTAGTGCGGTCCTTCACGTCGGTAATCTCAGACGCTTCCGATTCTCAACAGTTTCCAAAGACCAAAAATAAGATTAACCCTTAGACGACGGTGGAACTCTATACAGGTGGTCCAGAATACAGTCAGACAGTTTTGTATGGCAGAAATATAACACCAGTTCCAGATTGCGGTAGAATCTATATAAAGACGATAGTTAGAACACCTCTTATGCGCCGTAGCTATATTTACTGCTAACCACTGCACCATGAAGCCCCCCCACTACTCTTGGAAATGCCCCCAACTCTTACAAAAGAAAGCCTTGTCAAACGTCTGTGGCTGGACGCAGAAATGTTTAGGAATACAACTCTTAACCCTGGATGAGTATCGATATTTTCAGTACCCATATTGTATATCGTGTTGCACCTTTGCAACTGTGACTTTAACGCTTTAAATGACCACTTTAGGTATGTTGTACTTTAATGTTTGTTCTTTCTAAAATTACTTTAGACATTACTTAGTGCTAATAAGTGGTGAAAAAAACAATCAGAATGCTTTATGTACTTTATTACAAAGAATACAAAAAACTTCTACCTTATTTTAACTATCATTAGAAAAAAATAAAAAAAAAATACTTATGTCCATACAAAAAAATAAAGCCTCTGGAGATCGGTGTATTACAGTTGTCTCTCACAGCCTGCACAGTCCCAGTTCTCTGCAAAATCCACGCTGAAAAATAGAACAGGTCAAACTTTAGTAAAATTTTCTCACCCTGTTTTTCTTGTTTCTTTAAAAAAAAAAATTTTGGGTACCTAAATATGCTTTAAACTTCATGAAAATTTTTATGTATACTACCCAATCATTGACAAAGCTACTGTGGAAGTTTCATGGAAATCGAAATAAGATAAGGTACTAAATAAATTATTTTCCTAGAGAGGGTCGAGTTACAGGTAGGCCAGTCAAATGAGACAAAGAAAATGATGAGAAAGGAAAAAAATTACGGAAAGCTGCAATTAGTGTCATCACCTTCATAATAGAGTATATAAAAACATATCAATTTTGCACCCCTCTATCGCCCCGGTTTTGGCGGCCATCTTGAAAAAATGGCGGCGAAAAACAGTTTTTTGTAAATATCTCGGTTAATATTAACTTTAGAGGAAGAAGTGTTTATATAAAAACTATTCTATGAAAGATTTTCTACAAAATATGTTTTATATAATTTTCTGTATGGTGCTTGGTTTCGATGCTAATGGTACGCATATATCATACATTTCTTAAATTTTGCGCCTACTTATGTATTATTGGTAGTAAAGTTATTCAAACTCAATCTCTCCTCTGAAGAAAGGTCAACAATAGAGGGAACTTTACAGGAGACTGATTCCACACCGATTGATGATGAACAACTGCAAGGTGTGCTCCGTAGGTTCAATGGCATTATTAACCAAATGAAGAGCAAGGGTGACACTGCAAAACTTTGGGTCCAGTACTTTGAAATGGTAACCCTGGTTAAGCAATTCATTGAAGCAGAACGTTCAGGAAACTGGCAATTACACCTTGAAACAATCCAAAAGATGCTACCCTACTTCCATGCTAGTGGTCACTTTCTCTATGCAAAGTCTGCTCATCTGTACCTTCAAGACATGTTTAATCTCAAAGATCACCTCACCCCCAAGGAATATGAGGATTATGTACAAAGAGGCTATTTTACAATAAGAAGGTCAGATAAGTTTTGGTCTGGGATCTGGTCCGACATGACCATTGAACAGACATTGATGCGATCTATGAAGAGTTCTGGTGGGCTGACAAATGGCAGAGGGATGACTGATTCAATGCTTACTAAGTGGGTGATTGGAATGCCTACCACTCTGAAGATCACAGAGAAGATTGAAGAATATTGTGATGTTGCTTTTAGTACATCAGAGCAACATGTAGACGCCAGAAAATCACGTATTTCAAGAGATGCTCAAGATCTTCAGAACTTCATGGAATGGTTTTCATCACATCCACCATTTCCAGATTTTGATGGCATAATGTCAATAAGTACAGGATTAACAGGAGATGAAAGAACTAATCCTCATAGTGCTTATGAAGTTGGATTGGTTTCTATGTCAAATATTGTTGGCGACAATTTTGCAAAAGTCAAGTTTCAAAGAAAGAAAAGAGTCAAAACACTAGTAGCTACCAAGACGGGAGTAAAAACCAAAGATTTTGCATGTTCAGCTGATCCTGAGATGTTATTTAGAAGAATTTCATATGTTAAAAAATCAAAAGAACAATTAAAACAAAGCTTTCAGCATGAACTGGCTCCTCATCCCTTGTCACTGTTTGATGAATTAGGAATGCGCAAAACCAAGAAATCTTCACTTTATGAAGCATTTTTACCTTTGTGTGACATTGAGATTGGAGATACTGTTTATGTTGTTGATGGGGGATTTCTTATGCATAGAGTTGTTTGGCATCAACAAGAGCTCTTTTCAACAATTTTGGACAGATATGCTGAATATGTGAGGAAGCACTACAAGGAGACTGCCATCATTATCTTTGATGGGTATCCAGAAAATCTAGACGACAAAGGTACAAAAGGCGCTGAACGTGCACGTCGAGTAATTTGTGCTACAAGAGACACCATATTTGATGAAACTATGCCAGCAACAACAAGTCAGAGCAAATTTCTGTCAAATGAGCGAAATAAGAGCAGACTTATTACAAAACTCATCACCAAGTTGACCTCAGAAGGATTTACTGTAAAACAAGCTAGTGAAGATGCAGACACACTCATTGTTAATACAGCTATCGAAGAATCCTTCAAGACTGATTCTGTAACAATAGTTGGAGAAGATGTAGACCTTCTGGTAATCCTGACCGCATTAGCAGGATCAAACAATAACATACATTTCCTAAAACAAGGCAAAGGAAATACAGAGAACAAACTGTATACACAATCGTCCATGAAGTATGGATCAGTCATTAAAGACAATATTCTTTTCTTGCATGCATTTAGTGGGGCTGATACCACTTCCGCCTTTTACAAAAAAGGGAAACTTAAGTTTGTAAACCTCCTGGAAAAGCATGAAGAACTTCAGGAACTTGCAGCTGTGTTTAAGAAACCACATGCAGATCCAACAGAAATCGCTGAAGCAGGAAAAGCTTTCATCCTTCAGTTATATGGGAACAAAGAATGTAAATCCCTTGGTGACTTGAGATATCAATGCTTTGTCAAAACATTAAGTAGAAGTACATTTACCTTGAGTTCCTTGCCTCCTACAGACGCCGCTGCTCGGTTTCACTCTCTACGCACTTATCTCCAGGTTCAGAAATGGTTAGGAATTGACTTGCCACCTACAGATTGGGGTTGGAAGAAGACTGAAAATGGACTAGCCCCAATCGAGACAAACAAAGACCCTGCTCCTCCAGATCTTCTAAACATTATATCATGTAAATGCCTCAAAGGATGTATGACAGCCACTTGCAGTTGCAGAAAGTCAGGATTAAAATGCAGTGAAATATGTGCGTCATGTAAAGGACTATCTTGTAGCAACTCTGATGTAAGCATAGATGAGGAGGACTGTGATGACCCCACTGATGAGATGCTAGAAATTTTCTTAGTGCCAGAAGGCGAAACCCATGAAGAAGATTAAAGATAAGCTCAGATAATTTCCATAAAAATAGGCTATGATGTTTGGGTGGATGGTTGTGTGTAAGGGTGGTAACTACGCCAGTGAGTATTCACTGTCTGTCCTAATATATAAGCCAGAAAAAAGGAGGAAGGACACCTCTAGAAGAAGATTTTCCTAAGTATTTCAAGTAATAGGGCCAACGAAAAAAACAGTAAGAACGTTCTCGTGCGTGTAGCATCAAAACCATGCAATATACAAAAATAATGTATAGAACACTTTTTGTGTAGAATTTTATGTAGAATAATTTGTATTTCAATACCTTTCCCTGTAAAATAATTATCAAGGTAGATATTTACAAAAAACTGTTTTTGGTCGCCATTTTTTCAAGATGGCGGCCAAAACCGGGGTGATAGAGGGGTGCAAACTTGATATGTTATTAAGTACCCCATTATAAAGGTAATAAAACAAACTGCAGCTTTCCGTAATTTTTTTCCTTTCTAAATTACCATTTGACTGGACTAAGGGTCTTTTTAGGGGGGTTCAGAGATGCACAACATCCATATAACTTATTAGATACCAATGAAATGTACACTTGCATAACACACTCAAGAAAACTGGAAAACATAATAGTTCCTCACCCTAGCAACAGGAGGGGCAGAAGACAGAGTAGTGGGATGCACACACGGACTTCCCACATCCACTGCAGCAGACCCGGGTTCGTCCCTGCTCTCTGGTGGGGCAGAGGAAGCACCGCTGCCTCTTCTCAGTTTTCTTTTGCTGTGTTGCTGGCCTCTCCTCAGGTGGGACATTGAAAGTGTTACGTATGAGGCTACGCAACTGGATTCTGGGGCCCCCTCCTCCGTTTGGATGATCTCACTGCTGTAGAGGGGAGGAGTTCAGCAGAAGGCAGTGGTTGTGGGTCATCCACGTCTTCATCATCATCATCCATCAACCCACGAGACGTAGATGGAAGAGGAGAGAACACACGGCCACGCTTGGGTCGGTGAGGGGTGGCAGGGGTGGGCTGATCATCAGCAGGTGTAGAGGTGGAAGGCAGAGGTGTAGAGGGCTGGAACAGTGTCCTGCTACGAGTTGTGATGATGGCAGGAGGCAAGAGAGGTGTTGTTGTGGTGGAAACTGTAGTGGTGGGGTAGGCTGCTGTGTTTACACAAGATAAGAGGTCAGGCGAGCGAGATAAGGTGGCTGGCTGGGTCAGAGTGGAGAGTGGAGTTGCCAGGTCGTGTATTTCTGCCTCTGCTGCCTCCTCTTGTGTGCAGGGCCGGATTTTGGGTTTAGGGGGCCCTGGGCACTAGAGCTTTGCGGGGCCCCCAGAGGAGGAGGGTGTGATTGAAGTGACAGCATGAAACATCTTATAAATATTAATAAAAGTAAATCACAAAAGTTAAAATCTTTGGGTTCTCTTACGTATTTTATTTATAAAATTAACCTGTAATTAGCTCCTTATGCAATACGTTTCAGTACCTTACTTTGTACTTAAATAAAAATAATCATTTAATTTCTCACTGCTTATATTTCTTCTAAAATAATACCATGATTGACTTGACTATTCCATGGAGCTACATACAATACATATAATAATACGTATTTCCATTCAGTGACTAATCCTTAATATAAATAAACATTTTAACATTTACTCTTTAAACTAGGAAAAAGTGTGTAATTATCACAAAAGGAAATTCATCTTAAAAGTAAATTCAATCATTGCACAGCAGCATAGCACTACATACGTAATTATAAGAACTAATGACTAAGTACAGCATGAAACATGTTACCTTATATCACAACTTCAAAAAATAAAGTAAATCACAGAAGTTAAAATCTTTGGTTCCTCTTAGGTATTTTGTTTATAAAATTAAACTGGTAATTAGCTACTTATGCAATAAGTTTTAGTACCACACTTTGATTTAATGTCTGGAAATGATAATTGATAAATAAATCAATGAATTCCAAGGGTCTACAGACAGGAAAATATATAACTGTTTCAAAATAAAATAGGAATGTGATTCAGATAATTCTGTAAATGACTGAACACATAAAACAAAGAAATTCTTAGCAAAAAATATAATAGCAAGAATTTAATGAGATAACATACAAATTATACAAAAAACTTTAAAACACTTTACGCCTGGCTTTCATTCTTGCAAAGTCTTGAATAACTTCAGCTGTGTCAATTCTCTTGAGAATTTCACACTCAGCACTTAATAAAGTAAGAGATGCCAAACGATTTTGATTCATTGTACTTCGCATTGAGCTCTTAATCCTCTTTAGTTTTGAAAATGATCTTTCCCCAGTGCAGTTTGTCACAAACATGGAAAGGTATATCCTGAATGCTAGCTCTACATTTGGAAAGGCTGATACAACATCACATTCATGTAGTATTGAATACATATTACATTCTGAAGTTGGACTAATCAGTGAAGTGGTTTCAGAATCAATTTTATGCAGAAAAGCTTGAAAATGCACCATTTCAGATACCAAACATGATTCCAAATCTCTAGGGTAAGTCCTCACCAAATTTGAAGCAGACTTTCGAAGTTCTTCTGTTTCCATGGTAGTTATATGCGACATGAAGCCAAACCATTTTCCTAACTTTTCATATGCCTTAAGGCGATCGTCAAGTGCTGTTGCTAGCTGATCAATGATAGGTAGGTACGCCATGGCTCTAAATTGCTCTCTCGGTTGTAAATGAGCATCTTCTGCACTATCACTCTCATCATACTGCCGCTTTCTTCTTCGAATACGCCGTTGCTCTCCTTCATACTCACTGTGTCCACATTTTTCTACAGCAATCTTTTCATATTCATCAAAGCGATCTCTTAAATCATGAACAAAATCTTTTAGTGACCCTAACAATTTTACTGCTGTGTTAAAGTCAAGGCCTGAGGTCTGCAATTTCTGACTAGTGACATTGAATCTAGTTAGAATATCTTCCCATGTTACCAGTAAAATTACTGTTTCTAGTTTATCAAGCTCTTTCATAATACCAGAAGCCTCACATTTAGCCTCACCATTCAGATTGTCATCATTCATTAGATTTTCTAATACATTCATACTTTGTTCATATCCCTTTGATAGTGCTTCTACAGCATCTGCACGCGCTGACCAACGTGTGTCAGACAAACACTTAACAACAGGCTTTTCCTGTAATGCTTGTCGATGTTTCTGCCATCGATATGTTGACTTTGATAAATATACATAGAGTCTTTGAATTATGCCAAATAAATTGACAGCATCTCTGCAGCATTCAGCAGCACAAACCCCTACCAGGTTTAAAGAATGGGCCATACATGGGACAAAATCAGCAAATTCACACTTTGTTCTAATATATGCCTGAGTTCCTTTGTACTTGCCAGACATGTTGCTGGCATTATCATAAGACTGGCCACGGCAGTCAGAAATAGAAATGTTCTTACTTTCAAGAAAACTCAGAACTAAATCTGCTATTCCTTTGCCTGTGTGATTAAGTAATGGGACAAATGTTAAAAAGCGTTCAACTGGTCCCTCTGGCAGCACATATCTAATGGTTAGGCATAGTTGATCTACATGTGATATATCTGGTGTAGAGTCTACAGATATTGAGTAATACTTTGCTTTCTGAACTTCCTGAACTATTGTACACATAACATGCTTTCCAAGAACATGTCCACTCCCTTGATTTGCATGCTTCTTTATGTGTGTTGCCAAGAAAGGATCATATTTACTTAAGAGCTCTAATATACCCAGATAATTTCCATTATGAGGTGATCCAATAACTTCATTATCACCTCTGAGTGGTAGCCCACGTTCACAAATAAAAATGAGTACATCCACGCATCGCTGCAAAACCTCACTCCAATAGTAATGCTCAGATTGATATTGGTGAACTAATTCTTCATTCACTTGTCCTCTTTGCGATTTTCTAATTACTAGGCTTGTCAGTGAATATTTATGCATTTCAGAGTTACTATGACTTTCAATGGCCTCCCTTGCATGTTTCCAGTCTTTAAAACCAGAGGTAAATTTTGATTTTGTTTGTGACATAAGGCGGCATGTAAAGCAAAAAACACAGCCAGTCTTTTCTGAGTAACATAACCATCCAAGATCAATATCTTCCCCAGATAATGTGTGCTTTCTAGTAAAAAGGCTTCTTGAACAATAGCGAGTTTTTTCTCCATCCTTAACTGCTGAGTTTTTGAAGTCACTGCCAACATAATTACGACATTTAGCACTTCCCTTTTCAATCCAGTAACTTCTAAAGTCTTCACTTAGGTGTTCAGGCCAAAGACCAATGTCATTTTCATAAGTCAGTTTCACGGTTTGATTTTTCTCTAAAGTTGAGTCACTTACATTACCACCGACAGTTACTGAGGTACTGGAACTAGCAATAGGCTCATTTGTACTGACAGCCACAGACGTACTGACACTAGTAACAGGCTCACTTGAAGGTGCTTCGTTAGATGCTTTAATGGAAGCCTCTGAATCAATGCTGGCTTCATCTTTGTTTTCTCCTAGCTCTAAGGGTATCTCATTAACTTCATCTAGTGGAGTACTCTTTACCCATCCTGTGATTTTTGGTAGCTTTTTTTGTTCATTTTCTAGCAGCACAACTTTTTTCGCTTTGCTGAGCCTGACTGATACTTCCTTCCCTTATCTCGCTCTCGTCCGGACATTGTTATGACATTTGGAAGTGGTTGCCAGCTTTCACATTTATAGGAGTGACAGTATTCTCCTTCAGTAACCGATGGTCCAGTCCAGTGATAAGTCAGCTGTCGGCCTGTACAAAAGAAATACAGTTCAAATACTAAGTGGTGAGGTGAGCAATTCAGCACACAACTGGAAGGTATATGCTAGGCTACCATAGATTAAGAGCCAATAGTATTAGGCTATTCCAGTTTTGTGAATGAAACAAAATAAAAGTAGGTTAGCCCCATTTCTGTCGCAAATCATTACTTTTTAAATAAAATGTTTTGTTCAGTTCAGTAGGAAAATTCATGTGTATAACTGGTGCAACAAACCTCGTGAAAAATATGTGTGTAAAATATGAGTTTGCAGTATTACATAATATGTATATGTATGTATACATGTGTGGACAAGAAGCCATGTAGGCTCAGCAAAAATGGCTGGCTGGGTCGTTTTTTCCTTAAATCGGGACTTGTATATGTGCCAGCTTGGTATGATGCTCGGGTATATCTCCTAATCTAACCATGGGATATTATCGAAAATTATCCCATTGTGACCAGCTATTCATGTGTTATTCACCTGTCAGATTCACCGTTCAAGATGCGAAGTTAACTTATTATAGGGAAAAATGTAATTGGGACCAAAGCTGTGGCAACTACCCATATTTCCACATCTTCTTTTATCAGTTTTTCGATTGCTTCACTTGCATCAACCTTTTCTTCTAACAATTCTTTCATTATATCATTCTCATTAACGTCACCACCACCACAACACCACACTCACCACCACCACAACAACTCACTCACCACCACCACAACAACTCACTCACCACCACCACAACACCACACACCACCACCACAACACCACACACCACCACCACACCACACCACCACCACAACAACACAACCACCACAACAACACTACCACCACAACCACAACACCAACACCACCACTACAACAACACACTCCCACCACCACCACAACACCACACACCACAACCACAACAACTCACTCACCACCACCACAACACCACACTCACCACCACCACAACAACTCACTCACCACCACCACAACACCACACTCACCACCACCACAACACACTCACCACCACCACAACACCACACTCACCACCACCACAACACCACACTCACCACCACCACAACACCACACTCACCAACACCACAACACCACCTCCACCACCACCACAACACACACCACCACCACCACCACAACACCACACTCACCACCACCACCACAACACCACACTCACCACCACCACAACACCACACTCACCACCACCACAACACCACTCACCACCACCACAACAACACACTCACCACCACCACAACAACACACTCACCACCACCACAACACACTCACCACCACCACAACAACACACTCACCACCACCACAACAACACACTCACCACCACCACCACAACACACCACCACCACCACAACACACCACCACCACAACACACCACCACAACACACCACCACCACAACACACCACCACCACAACACACCACCACCACCACAACACACCACCACCACCACAACACACCACCACCACCACAACACACCACCACCACCACAACACACCACCACCACCACAACACACCACCACCACAACACACCACCACCACCACAACACCACAATAACACACCACCACCACAACACCACCCCCACCACCACCACAACACACTCACCACCACCACAACAACACACTCACCACCACCACAACAACACACTCCACCACAACACCACACTCACCACCACCACAACACCACACTCACCACCACCACAACAACACACTCACCACCACCACAACAACACAAACAACACCACCACCACAACACACACAACACCACCACAACAACACCACACCACCACCACAACAACAACAGCACCACCACCACAACAACACACTCACCACCACCACAACAACACACTCACCACCACCACAACAACACACTCACCACCACCACAACAACACACTCACCACCACCACAACAACACACACCACCACCACCACAACAACTCACTCACCACCACCACAACACCACACTCACCACCACCACAACAACACACTCACCACCACCACAACACCACACTCACCACCACCAAACAATAACACTCACCACCCACCACCACAACAACACACTCACCACCACCACAACAACACACTCACCACCACCACAACACCACACACCAGCACCACCACAACAACACACTCACCACCACCACAACACCACACACCAGCACCACCACAACAACACACTCACCACCACCACAACACCACACACCAGCACCACCACAGCAACACACTCACCACCACCACAACACCAAGCAGCAGCACCAGGAAGCTTGCTTCCGCTGCAACGGCAGGCTGCGTGCTTGTGTTTACATACGGCTTGATCTTGATCTTGATTCTACAGGTGGATACATGAGACTCTCATGTATCCACGCTTCGCTAATACTAATACAGATGCTTATTTTACTTGATTAACTTCACAGTTACGAATGACGGGTTTGACGGCACTTAATTAGATTCCTTAAGAATAAAAACCCTATACAACAACGAGATACACGTAACACAGGTATATTAATTTGCTGCGAAGTAGCGGCACCACTACGTATGTTTGGCGTGGAAATGTTGCCTGCTCCAAGGAGAATAGTTAGCGAGCAAACTACCTCGTCCATGACGGACGGCGAAACCACATATAGATTAAATCAATAGAAAATTAGAAAGGGGTACTTAAAGTACAGAAATATTGGGGGGATATCATGTTGTGGTAACAACCCCATCGATTGCGCCCCTCCTCGGTATAGAACCTTAAAAAAAATAAAAAATAAAATAAAAAAACGCTTCAGCGCGGGGCCCCTAAAAGCGCGGGGCCCTGGGCACTGGCCCCTTGTGCCCCCCCCCAAATCCGGGCCTGCTTGTGTGGTGCAAAGTGTTACCATGTCTGTAGATGAAGGGGAAGCCTCTGGGGTGGCTGCAGGGCTTGATGGAGGTGGGGGAGGGGAGGTACTCCTCGAGGTCCCCTTTTCAGAGGGCCTTGGGGTAGGGTCATCTTCATCTCCCTCCACATCCACGTAAACCTCATCCACCCCCTCGTCAACCTCCCAGTTGTCGGTCCCATCCTCCCCGTACTCACTTCCGTCCGAGTCATCCCACTCCAACAACTCATTTATCTCCTCGTCGGTCAAACTTGGCTTCGACATGATTTCTGTAAAACAAAGCAAAAAGCATGTCTTAGAAAAAAAAATCTTAAAAAAAAAAATAAGGTACATACCTCAATTCTGTAAATGGCATACGTCAGCACAATCACTTACGAACCCCACATAAAAATTTCACTAAGTTATTCCAACAAATGTTATTGTTATGAATTTTATTATCAAAACAATACGCATTTAAATGTACTTACATAACAGTCACAGCTTGTATAATGATGTTGCTGAAATGCAACGCAAGTGGCTCATACACCATGAAGGGAGGGCGAAGTAGCACAGAGACCCTCACAGCTTGACAGCAGGCACCAAACTGAGGCGGCAGGCGAGATGTGGGGTGCCGACGCAGTTTAAATGCCCGCGCGCAGGCGCAAATACGCATTTAAAGGAAGTGGCGCGTTGTAAATACACTCAACCCTCGATTTGCCGGACCTCCTTTGCCGGATTTCGGATTTGCCGGACAAGAGTCCGTGGGGTAAAAAAAAAAAAAAAAAAAAAAAGTCCGGGACAAGTCGATTTCAAACTACCGCGCCAGACAAAGTTCGCAAATCGGGCACTAGATGGCAGCGCGGGCGGACATACACGTCTAGTACTGGACTGTACACAAGTCTGCCGCGTCACACGAGTGTTGTGCTTACGTGCTTGTCGTGGATACACCTCTTCTTCACAACGATGCCACCCAAAAACCCACCAAAGAAAGTAACCAAGCGTACAGCTAAACCTGTGCACCTTTCTGTGTCGCAAAAACTGGAACTTTTACGTAAAATAGATGGAGGAATGAGTGTTGCCCAAGTCTGCGAGCTGTATGGGGTGAAAAAACAGACAGTTTCGGACATAAAAAAAGCTAGAGGAAAGTTAGAAAATTATGCAGTTAAATTTGCTGTGTCGGGAAAGGGTGATGCAACTAGAAAGCATATGAAAGACCCGAAATGTGTTGAACTTGATTTGGCAGTGTACAAGTGGTATACCCAGGAGCGTGCATGTGGGGTGGAAGTGAGGGGAGTGGAGTTGGCCGCTAGTGCTGCTAAGCTTGCTGCCCACATGGGTATTGAGTTCAAGGCCAGTGATGGGTGGCTCTGGCGCTTCCGCAGGCGCCATGGCATCCGCAATCCGGCTGTGACAGGTGAGGCTGAAAGTGCCGATGCTGAAATGATTGAACCTTTCCGTGATGAGTTGATGAAATTTATTAATGATGAAGATTTATCCATGTCACAAATATATAATGTTGATGAAACTGGTATGATGTGGCGGGCCTTACCAAGAAACACTCAGGCTGGGATGCATGTATATGTGCATGTTGTAGAAGGTAATATATTATATTACAGGACAGTATAGGACAGCTATGCGAGGTGTAGTCCGGGGGAGGGTTGTGTTTCCCGGACATATATAGGGTAAAGTCCGGCAAGGGGGTAGACCCCCGGACATTTTCCATTGCCGGACATTTGCCATTCCCGGACAAGCCTTCCCCCCTTTTAGTCCGGCAAATCGAGGGTTGAGTGTATACAACATCGATACTCACATAGGGTTAAGCTGGTATTACAAGACACTTCCGCTGCTCACATCAGCTACTTACAAAGGTCAAAGGGGGGATCAATCAGGTTCTAATAAGTCTTTTTTTAGGCTCATGGTACAGAGGAAGGGTCAGACTACCACCAGGGTCATAAAACTACCCCTGGAAATGCCCACAACTCCTACGAAAGCCTTGTCAAATGTATGTTTCTTTAGGTTCATGGTAGAAAAGAAGGGTCAGACTACCACCAGGGTCATAAAACTAACCCTGGAAATGCTCACAACTCCTACGAAAGCCTCTTCAATTATGTGTTCTTAGGGGGCAATATGTCTGTTAATACGCCCCTTAGTCTTGTGAGCTAAATAACAACACAGACATTACGCCAAGACTCACCTTCCTCCGCTGGGGTGTCTCAGGGCTCGCCTCCATGGGACAGTTGTCGAGGCTATCGGCGGGCGTCTTGTCGATGGGCTCTCCGTATTTATCAAGGAGCCCGCCCATGATCTTCTTCTTCTCAATGGCCTGCAGAGGAGATGCAAACGTAAGAACTTTGAGGTATTTTGCTGGTGTCATTATATTTGCAGCTGTCCTTAACCCAGTAGCAGCAGGGATCATGTTTCTGAATGGTCCCTCTCAGCAAGAAAAATGAGAAAAAATCATCCCTCACACAAACCATTTTATAATATACAGTTGAGCCCCATTTAGCCTACAACTCAAGCCTATAACAACATAATACTCTCAACATTCCATCTTTAACCTGGTGGTGGTGGTAGCAGCGGGGATCATGTTTCTTAATGGTCCCTCCAAGCGAGAAAAATAAGAAAAAATCATCCCTCACACAAACCATTTTATAATATATATCAAAGCATTTGTGATCAGATTATGTATCATCTATTTTGGGGGGTTTGTATCATGGCACAAATTTGGCCTGTTGCTGCTACACGGTAAAGCCACAAATTTGGCCCATCGCTGCTACACGGTAAAGCCACAAATTTGGCCCGTCGCTGTTACTGATCAAGCCACAAATTTGGCCCGTCGCTGCTACACGGTAAAGCCACAAATTTGGCCCGTCGCTGTTACTGATCAAGCCACAAATTTGGCCCGTCGCTGCTACACGGTAAAGCCACAAATTTGGCCCGTCGCTGTTACTGATCAAGCCACAAATTTGGCCCATCGCTGCTACACGGTAAAGCCACAAATTTGGCCCGTCGCTGTTACTGATCAAGCCACAAATTTGGCCCGTCGCTGCTACACGGTAAAGCCACAAATTTGGCCCGTCGCTGCTACACGGTAAAGCCACAAATTTGGGCCGTCGCTGCTACACGGTAAAGCCACAAATTTGGCCTGTCGCTGCTACACAGTAAAGTCACAAATTTGGCCCGTCGCTGCTACACAGTAAAGCCACAAATTTGGCCTGTCGCTGCTACACGGTAAAGCCACAAATTTGGCCCGTCGCTGCTACACGGTAAAGCCACAAATTTGGCCCGTCGCTGCTACGGTAAAATATAATTTGGCCCATCACTGCTAAATGGTAAAGCCACAAATTTGGCCCGTCGCTGCTACACGGTAAAGCCACAAATTTGGCCGTCGCTGCTACACGGTAAAGCCAGAAATTTGGCCGTCGCTGCTACATGGTAAAGCCACAAATTTGGCCCGTCGCTGCTACACGGTAAAGCCACAAATTTGGCCTGTCGCTGCTACACGGTAAAGCCACAAATTTGGCCCGTCGCTGCTACACGGTAAAGCCACAAATTTGGCCTGTCGCTGCTACACGGTAAAGCCACAAATTTGGCCCATCGCTGCTACACGGTCAAGCCACAAATTTGGCCTGTTGCTGCTACACGGTAAAGCCACAAATTTGGCCCATCGCTGCTACACGGTCAAGCCACAAATTTGGCCTGTTGCTGCTACACGGTAAAGCCACAAATTTGGCCCGTCGCTGCTACACAGTAAAGCCACAAATTTGGCCCATCGCTGCTACACGGTAAAGCCACAAATTTGGCCCGTCGCTGCTACACGGTAAAGCCACAAATTTGGCCCGTCGCTGCTACACGGTTAATCCGATTTAACTTTAACCCAAAGTGTCATATTGGTGTATAGTAATCCCTCACCATATCGCGGTTCACTTATCACGGTCTCGCTGTATCGCGGATTTTTAAATTGTAAATATTTAGTTTCATATCGTGGATTTTTAAATTGTAAATATTTAGTTTCATATCGCGGATTTTTAAATTGTAAATATTTAGTTTCATATCGCGGATTTTTAAATTGTAAATATTTAGTTTCGTATCGCGGATTTTTAAATTGTAAATATTTAGTTTCGTATCGCGGATTTTTAAATTGTAAATATTTAGTTTCGTATCGCGGATTTTTAAATTGTAAATTTTTAGGTTCGTATCGTGGATTTTTAAATTGTAAATTTTTAGGTTCGTATCGTGGATTTTTAAATTGTAAATTTTTAGGTTCGTATCGTGGATTTTTAAATTGTAAATATTTAGGTTCGTATCGTGGATTTTTAAATTGTAAGTATTCAGTTTTGTATCGCGGATTTTTCGTTATATCGCGGGATTTTGCGGTACAGAGGTATTTTAATATATTTATTATTTCACTTATTTTGCATTAAAAGAAGCATTTTGTACCCTAAAAAAATGTAAATATAAGAAAATTACGAAAGTATTAATAAGAATAAAATAAGTAGCGTAAAGCAGATGAGTAGACAGACTCACACGTATGTAAAACACAGCTACGGCCGCTTCCGCTTGAGCTAGTTTGCCCACGTGTGATCGTACACGGCACACTATTGGCTGATGGATGGGAGGCGGCCAACACTGTGTTCTGTATCCTGGGCGCTGATTGGCTCAACGACTGCATCATTTCTTGGTTCGTGAGTGGTTAGCTCGAAGACAAAGGGAGAGTGTGTTACAGCTTGCTACCGTTAAATGCTACGAGAACTTGGCAGTGAGGACCCAGACAGGATGAGGCAATGACTACACTTGAACAAGACTAAAGTCCTAAACTTGCTCAAAATGATTACTCCAAGCTTATGTAGTTTCATGGAACTCTTTGCGGTAGGAATAAACACGTGGAGAGCTACTAAACGAACAGCTGATACGCTCCTCTTCTTCTTGTGACCACAACTTACCGACCACACGAGTAACCGACATGTTGGTGACTGAGTTTCTGACGAGAATTTCGACGAGTTTCCGGTGAAATGTAGCCGACTTTGAATCTCTCGAGAAACTAGTGGTTGGCTGACTGTTTTCACACGGACTGGGGTGAGATTCACAGAGATGCGTGCTTATATAAGCAATATACATAAAATATATATAAATTATATAAGTAATAAAATAAATATAAGGTCACTATCTTGCGGATTTCCGCCAACTGCGGGGGGTTCTGGAACCTAACCCCCACAATAGACGAGGGATTGCTGTACTCGATGAATTCATACAGTTGAGTGAGTTGAGCCAAAACGCATCTGAAGGGGGAATTTCGGCAATTTGGGTGAAAATTATCGAAATTTTCAAACTTCGTGTATGGCGTCGTCACTCTTCACCCAACCGGGGTGACTGGTTGCCAGGCACATAACGCCGCGTACAGCGGATGTAAATGGCTGGACATTTAAATGCCTTCGCTGCGGACACACCCCCTTATCCCTTATCCCCCTTAGAGACTGTGACGAAGGATTGTGTTCTGAGAGCACATCATCAGCGAGAGAAAGGAAGAGATGATGAAAAACTGAGTGTTGATATTAGCTTTAATGGTACGTGGCTCACCAGAGGTCACCAAAGTCTAATTGGTGCTACTTTTGTCATGGACATAGACACTGGAATGGTGCTTGATTCTGAGGTGCTCAGTAACTTTTGTAGGGCCTGTGCAATCATGAGGAAGAAGAAAGAAAAGGCTGCTTGTGATGAATGGCACAGAACACTCCATTCAGGAAAGTGCCAAGCTAACTTCAGTGGATTATCAGGGGCTATGGAGTCTGAAGGAGCAGTGAGAATGTGGGGAAGAGGTGAGGGGAAAGGGTATAGATATATAACATTCCTCAGTGATGGAGACTCAAGTTCCTTCAAGGCTGTGTGCAGCATGAACAATGGCAGTGGACTGTATGCTAGACACAGTGTTGTGAAGGAGGAGTGTGTCAACCATGAACAAAAGCGACTGGGTACACGACTACGAAAACTGAAGGATGAACTGAAGGAGGAGAAAATAACTAAAACAGGAAAAGTGATCAGGAAAAGTTTATTTGGTGGCAGGCATCAACTCACTGACAAGCAGATTGATGCTTTCACAAGGTACTACGGAAAAGCAATCAGGGACTGCATTGATGTTTTGACCATGAAACTGAAAATCTTGTCAGGATTTTGGCATGCAATTTCCCGTGATGGAGATCATATACACTGTGATTCTAGCTGGTGTGTCTTGAAGAAGGCAAAGGAAGAAAACAAGCCACTCCCTTCCCACGACACCATGAAAAATTACATTCGACAGGACAAAACGTACGAGGACAGAGTGAGTGAAGTTTTCTATGACTTATCAAGCCCTGTCCTCCTTGAAAGGTGCCTGCGGGGAGAGACCCAGAACAGAAATGAAGGACTGCATTCCAAGCTCTGGCACCACCAAGGCAAGGCAAAGTTTGCTGGCCTCAAGAGGGTGACATTTGTGTCTCAACTCACCATCATTGAGCACAATTTTGGATATGAGGCTAACAAATTTCTGCAACACCTTGGCCTATCCATGACATCACAGAGCGTGTTATCCAAACAGAGGATGGATAAAAGGAAAATAATGCCACGGAAAGCAGTAAAGAAGTCAAAGAAGAAAAGCAAGACAACACCTGGCCCTATTACCAGCCTGGTAAACAAACTGTCCTGGCAACAATGAGGCGGGCTGGGCTCCACTGAGACCCAGTGAATGTGTTATTTTCATTTTGGATATATATAATATATCAAAAATGTTATATAACCTAATGTGATTATAACAGGGGACCAGGAGCCTTGGTTTCTTTAGAGGTCTAGCAGGCAAGGGAGAACTCACCCTCCGTAGGGGCTATACAGGTGACATAAATGTGATGCAAACATGGCCTGAACCACCTAAACAACCACTGCCAACCTTCCAGGAATGGCCCAAGAGTTATATAAGTAAATGTTTGGGCCTGGTGCATGTTGGAGTGGTTGTTATGGGGTACTGAAGATGTTCACACAAAAATGTGTTTTTCTCAAAACTTTTTTTTGGCACACACAATGTTGAATAACTGTCAGTAATTGACCAATTTTAGAAATTCAGGTACCAAAATGATCACCACCCTCGTCTTTAGTAAACGTACTATGATCACGCATTAACTTCCTCAAATAAATTTATAACATTTATAAAACTCAAATTTTTGATGAAATAAAAGGTAACATTTTGTGGTGTAATAAATTTGTTGTAACTTGAGCCAGGTGTACGAAAATAGTACCATAGGTACTTTATTGTGTATATTATCTGTGATCAAAAGGAAATTGCCAAACTATTCATAGTTTTGAAGTTATTACGTGACTTTGAATGTCTTTCGTCATCGCCAATCATAACGCACGGCACAAACACTACAGCAGCTTTCTTTACCATATTACTGGTATAGAAGCAATGCTTATTAACACACATTGGGTAAAAATACTATTCACCTAGGTGAGAAAATAAAGGTAGGAGGACCCAAAAACCAATATCAGTGCCAAGTGGCCAAAATTCCATCTGAAAGGAGGACGTACCTTGGCCCCGAGTCCCCAGCTGTGAGGGTACGTGTCTCTCTCCATGATGGCACGCTTGACCCTGGCGACGGCACCGTGGTCACAGGAGGACATGGTGGCTGAGGTCATGAGCGCTATGCCTGCAAGGACACGATCATGATAATTAATTTCATTTTTTGTGTTTGGTATAAGTTGTTGTATCTTTCTTTCGCCTCATTATTTTGCGATTTTCCTACTTGTTTATTACTACAGGTCCTGCTTTTAATTATTTATCTCTATCTCTCGTGTTATCCAGACTGGTTCTATATCTATTGTGTTTTGTTTTATTCTTCTTCGTATCTGTCTGTCCGAGAATTTATTGGATGCTTCTTTCAAGAGGTTTTCCAATTCTTGCAGAGAAAGTTGGAAAGTTTTGTCTAGCAGGCGCAACATCTGTGGTCATATGCCAGAGAGAGACAGAAGGGGAAGGAATTATAGGAGAAGGGAACAGTTGGAAAGTTTGGTTTAGTGGGCGCAACATCTGTGGTCATATGCCGGAGAGAGACAGAAGGGGAAGGAATTATAGAAGGGAACAGTTGGAAAGTTTGGTTTAGTGGGCGCAACATCTGTGGTCATTTGCAGGAGAGAGACAGAAGGGGAAGGAATTACAGGAGAAGGGAACAGTTGGAAAGTTTGGTTTAGTGGGCGCAACATCTGTGGTCATATGCCGAAGAGACAGAAGGGGAAGGAATTATAGAAGGGAACAGTTGGAAAGTTTGGTTTAGTGGGTGCAAAATCTGTGGTCATATGCCGGAGAGAGGCAGAAGGGGAAGGTATTATAGGAGAAGGGAGCAGTTAGAAAGTTTGGTTTAGTGGGCGCAACATCTGTGGTCATATGCCGGAGAGAGACAGAAGGGGAAGGAATTATAGGAGAAGGGAACAGTTGGAAAGTTTTGTTTAGTGGGCGCAACATCCGTGGTCATATGCCGGAGAGACACAGGAGGGGAAGGAATTATAGGAGAAGGGAACAGACCCCAGGAGACGGGACACAACCCCCAATTAGTACCTGGTACACTGCTGGGTGGACAGGGGCGTAGAGTATCGGATAAGCTGCCCAAATTTTTCCACTCCGCCCAGGAATCGAACCCGAGCTCTCTGGGTTGTGAGCCAAGTGTGCTAACCACTGCACCACGGAGCTCCCCCTAAAATGACGGTCTCGATTCCCTTGAAAGACTTATAACACTAACACCTACAGCATAATTCAAGAGGGTAGAGACTATTGTTTTATTTAATCGGGCAATAATGAGATTATTTTCATTATTATTATTATTAAGATCCATGACGGGACAAAAGCTCGTATTTTAAAACATTTCGTCGCCCATGTTCACATATTTGGCATGACTTCTGTAGGAGCTGTAGGCCTTTCCAGGGGTAGTTTTATGACCCTGGTGGTAGTGTGACCCTTCTTCTGTGCCATGAATCTTAAAAACACTCATGAAAACCCGACTGATCCTCTCCCTGACCCTTAGAAATAGTTGATGTGAGAAGCGATGGTGTCTTAAAGAACCCAAAGAACTCACCCAGACAAATAGCTTCCCCCTTAGTAGTGATCAGGACAATTTCCTCGTCGATTTCTATGCTGTCGTCGTAGCGGAGGACGCCGGGCAGCATGACCTTGGCCCCGTAGCAGATTGCATTCACTGCCGAGTCCTGAGGAACGACGGGAAAACATTAGGAGAATAACCAACTTCACGGCACTTTTTTTTAACCCGGTGGTGGCAGCAGCGGGGATCATGTTTCTTAATGGTCCTCCAAGCCCCTGTCGTCCCCCCCTCCCTCCCTCCATCCATCCCACTCCCTGCCTCTGCTTCAGATTATTATTATTATTATTATTATTATTATTATTTTTTTTTTTGTTTTGTTTTGTTTTGTTTTTTTACGTGTACGCCTATAGAACCGGTAGGCTCTCTTGAGGGGCCTGGATGGTGTTCGGCCCCAGCCCGTCATGGCGCAGGCAAGTGTTTATAGTGGCGCCATCTTCTCTTGGCTCATGCTGCCCCCCGGAACTCCTTCTTGATTCACTTGGACGGTTTCCTCTAGAGTCCGGGTTGATGGGTGGTCTTCAGGACAGCATGTGGGTAGTCTTAGGCCACTCGGTGGAATATATGATTTATGGAAAGTCAATCATTCGCTAATTTAGCTGCATGTCAGACGGAGCACTCGTAGGGTAGGAGGTGGCTGAGTGGTAGCGTGCTGGGCCCACATTCACTGCGTGATGGACAACGCGGGTTCGAATCCCCATGCTACCACCTGGGATTTTTCAGTCACCGCCGAGTGGCTTAAAACTACCCACATGCTGTCCTGAAGACCACCCATCAACCCGGACTCTAGAGGAAACCGTCTAAGTGAATCAAGGAGGAGTTCCGGGGGGCAGCTTGAGCCAAGAGAAGATGGCGCCACTATAAACACTTGCCTGCGCCATGACGGGCTGGGGCTGAACACCATCCAGGCCCCTCAAGTAAGCCTACCAGCGCTATAGACGTACACGGAAAAAAAAATAAAAATAAAATATAAAAAATCATAGTACCGCAGTTTATGGGTTCAACGAAATGAAGAGATAAGGAAAATAAATGAAAAGAAGAAGAAAAGATTGACATTATATTGGAGTCATTTTGAGGCTCACCTTCATGATGATCCGCTTGTGGCTCACCAGCAGGGCCTCGAGGGGCTGGATGACTCTCCGTAAGTATGACTCGTCTTGGCAGCGGTCGTACAGAAACTTGGCATCCAGGACATCGTGCAGCGTCACAGAGTCATTATCAGTTTGGTTGCCTGGACAAGACGAGACTCATTAGTTAACCCGGTGGTGGTGGTAGCAGCGGGGGTCATGTTTCTTAACCCTCTCGCTCACACACCATAAGTTTCCGATAAGTTTCTGTTCCATTCACCCGCAGCCCCGATCGGACATTTTTTGCCACCGCGATACTCTACATTCCCGGACGTATCTTGCCCTCACAGATATATCGTACCCCAATAAATTTGGTATCAATGGCTTCATAAAGACTTGCACTAGAACACACACAAATAAAATAAGAGGAAAATATATATATAAAGAATACAAACTTATTTCAAGTCTCTGTATAGAGTATTGTAGACAATAAATCCTAAGAACCAACTCTTCCCCACTCGCTAGCTCCAAATTTTGTGGGCCAGCTTTTTTAGCCGAATAAATGTTTTGAAGCGGAATTTATTGAGGATTCTTGTGGTATCCTCAAAATCCTCATACGCCTATTAGTTCCTGAGCTACACCAAGAAAACAGTATTTTTTTCCTCTCCCGTCAGAGTAGGCTAACAAATAAAAACCACTCAAAGCTCCTCATCTACGCTCCTTAGAAAGGTTGCCATGTGTTACCATTAAGAAACTTATCCCAGCAAATGATGCTCCCAAATTTGACGCACTTTCACTGATAACTTAATTTTTAATCAATTTTTTTTTAACTTTTATGATGCGTTTTGCGTCATCATGTGCCAGGACCTTTTACCCTTTGATGATGCTAAACGTGTCATCGTGCGCGAGAGGGTTAAGCACAGTACAGTCGCAACATGAAGTGATGTCGCCGCTCTCAAAGTGTTTTGTACGGGAGCATTTGAAGGTAACGGAAGTGATGTGTATTTATAGTTTATGTTATATTGTTTCCTTTTAATGATAATCCATATTACGGTGTGATGTAATACACGGTAAAATAACATAGCAGTACCTGAATTACAATTATACATTTGTTTTAAAAAATGCGACTGCGAATGTCATGTGTTGTCTTCATTACTGAAGACAACCTTGAAATGATTTACCTCACGTCGTGTGCTTATCACTGCAAAACAGTTGTTATATGTTGTTTAGATTTAGGCAATATATATATATATATATATATATATATATATATATATATATATATATATATATATATATATATATATATATATATATATATATATATATTCTGGGTCATTCCAGGAACTGTCTTCTGCAGTTATTAATACACACACACAGTATGACACAAAGCGAATGGACAGTTACTGGCATTACTTTGTGTTTTATTGATTAAGAAACGATCAAATAATAAGGTTTCACATTAAACACCTTTTATTCACTATGATGGCTTCTTATCATAAGCATGGGCACTGAAATATATAGTAACATTGCTCAGTAACGATGATGAATGAAGAATGCCTTCATAGGTAGGGTTGCCATATCTGAACTATCAAAATTCCGGACGCCTCCATGAACACTGGACCATAGCCTAATGTTTGGCAACGCTGCCCGCAGCCACGACCACCGCCTCCATTTCAAAGCCATATATTCTTATTTCCCCACCTTCCTTGATTATTCTATGGCACTTATAAGCTGTTCCACTGATCACCTCCATGCATTAGAAGTCTACATGAAGCTTTTGTCATTGTTATATTGACCAAGGAAGGCAATGATGTTTGCGATCGGCAGCAAAGAGTGAGGAGCTTGGAGTTACAAAACACGACTATTCTGAAGCTATTTATTCTTATTTTTCCATTTCCCACTATCCCTTGGTAGTTATAGGCTGTGGGCATCTTCCCTTGATCACTGTCATGCATTAGAAGTCCACGGAAAGCTTTTGTTATCGTTATGTTGACCACGAAAGGCAAAGAGTGAGTCAGGGCTGAATAATAGGTATGGTGCGCGGGCGATGACGTCATCATCAAACGAGAGTATAAATTAAATCAATTACGCCATCCTAGTTTAGGATATCGACTAATTATGCATGTCCTATATATTGTGCATATGTTAGATTTAGTGTTGTCAACAATGATCATGAAAAGATAATTTTACTTTGTTTGAGTAATGTGTCGATAGTTGGACTTCATTTGACTCTTTCCTTGGTGAACGAAAACACTTTGTGTCAAGATATTTCAACAACTCTTCGTAAGACATCATTGAATATTTCTTTTCTATTTTTTTTCTACCTTGTAAAATATATTTAGTCAAGTTATGATGAAGATACAGGAAAATAATGGTACTCTTGAAAATATATAACGATACTTGCGTGATCGAAAACAAACGTACACGGCGACATCACTTCATTTCGCGACTGTACGTATGGCAAAACATCATCAGCTGCCATGTGGATGTTGGAATGGAGTGAGAAAATTGTTTAGGGTAAAGATATTATACTTTTCAAGCTTTTTGCACATTGCTAGAAGACATTACAGACGTTATTCGATCCTGTAGACTTACAAACTGACGGAACACAGCAGCCACCCACCTGAGCCCACCTTCCTCAGCTCCTGCATCTGCGCGCCCACGCCCAGGAGAATGCCCAGGTGCACACACAAGGCGCTGATGTAGGTGCCGGCCTCACACCTCACCCGGAACACACCTGAACACAGCAGTCATGCATCAGTGGAGTCATGATCATGATGGTGGTCAACAGCATTAGACGTTGAAAAAAGGAAAGTTTGGTTTAGAGGGCGCAACATCTGTGGTCATATGCCGGAGAGACAGAAGGGGAAGGAAAGGTTTGGAAGGTTTGGTTTAGTCAGTGCAACATCTGTGGTCATATGCCGGAGAGACAGAAGGGGAAGGAAAGGTTTGGAAGGTTTGGTTTAGTGGGCGCAACATCTGTGGTCATATGCTGGAGACAGAAGGGGAAGGAAAGGTTTGGAAGGTTTGGTTTAGTGGGCGCAACATCTGTGGTCATATGCCGGAGAGACAGAAGGGGAAGGAAAGGTTTGGAAAGTTTGGTTTAGTGGGCACAATATCTGTGGTCATATGCCGGAGAGAGACAGAAGGGGAAGGAAAAGTTTGGAAAGTTTGGTTTAGTGGGCGCAACATCTGTGGTCATATGCCGGAGAGACAGAAGGGGAAGGAAAGGTTTGGAAGGTTTGGTTTAGTGGGCGCAACATCTGTGGTCATATGCCGGAGAGACAGAAGGGGAAGGAAAGGTTTGGAAAGTTTGGTTTAGTGGGCACAATATCTGTGGTCATATGCCGGAGAGACAGAAGGGGAAGGAAAAGTTTGGAAGGTTTGGTTTAGTGGGCGCAACATCTGTGGTCATATGCCGGAGAGACAGAAGGGGAAGGAAAGGTTTGGAAAGTTTGGTTTAGTGGGCGCAACATCTGTGGTCATATGCTGGAGACAGAAGGGGAAGGAAAGGTTTGGAAGGTTTGGTTTAGTGGGTGCAATATCTGTGGTCATATGCCGGAGAGACAGAAGGGGAAGGAAAGGTTTGGAAGGTTTGGTTTAGTGGGCGCAATATCTGTGGTCATATGCTGGAGAGACAGAAGGGGAAGGAAAGGTTTGGAAAGTTTGGTTTAGTGGGCGCAATATCTGTGGTCATATGCTGGAGAGACAGAAGGGGAAGGAAAGGTTTGGAAGGTTTGGTTTAGTGGGTGCAATATCTGTGGTCATATGCCGGAGAGACAGAAGGGGAAGGAAAAGTTTGGAAGGTTTGGTTTAGTGGGCGCAACATCTGTGATCATATGCCGGAGAAAGACGGAAGGGGAAGGAAAAGTTTGGAAAGTTTTGTTTAGTGGGTGCAACATCTGTGGTCATATGCCAGAGATTTACATAGATTTACATAGAAAATCAGACCACACAGACCCCATGGTCCAGACTTGGTAGTCTGTCCTTAAACCTAAGTGATTTTACATTAATCAGAAGACTCCAAAACGTTGCATTTCTACTCTAGTTGATATTAAGTTAAGTGGGCGCAACATCTGTGATCATATGCCAGAGAGAGACAGAAGGGGAAGGAAAAGTTTGAAAAGTTTTGTTTAGTGGGTGCAACATCTGTGGTCATATGCCGGAGAGAGACAGAAGGGGAAGGAAAAGTTGGAAAGTTTTGTTTAGTGGGCGCAACATCTGTGATCATATGCTGGAGAGAGACAGAAGGGGAAGGAAAGGTTTGGAAGGTTTGGTTTAGTGGGCGCAATATCTGTGGTCATATGCCGGAGAGAGACAGAAGGGGAAGGAAAAGTTTGGAAAGTTTGGTTTAATGGGCGCAACATCTGTGGTCATATGCCGGAGAGAGACAGAAGGGGAAGGAAAAGTTTGGAAAGTTTGGTTTAATGGGCGCAACATCTGTGATCATATGCTGGGGAGAGAGACAGAAGGGGAAGGAAAAGTTTGGAAAGTTTGGTTTAATGGGCGCAACATCTGTGGTCATATGCCGGAGAGACAGAAGGGGAAGGAAAAGTTTGGAAAGTTTGGTTTAGTGGGCACAACATCTGTGATCATATGCCGGAGAGACAGAAGGGGAAGGAAAGGTTTGGAAAGTTTGGTTTAGTGGGCACAATATCTGTGGTCATATGCCGGAGAGAGACAGAAGGGGAAGGAAAAGTTTGGAAGGTTTGGTTTAGTGGGCGCAACATCTGTGGTCATATGCCGGAGAGAGACAGAAGGGGAAGGAAAAGTTTGGAAGGTTTGGTTTAGTGGGCGCAACATCTGTAGTCATATGCCGGAGAGAGACAGAAGGGGAAGGAAAAGTTTGGAAGGTTTGGTTTAGTGGGCGCAACATCTGTGGTCATATGCCAGAGAGAGACAGAAGGGGAAGGAATTATAGAAGGGAAAAGTTGGAAAGTTTGGTTTAGTGGGCTTAACATCTGTGATCATATGCCGGAGAGAGACAGAAGGGGAAGGATTTATAGAAGAGAAAAGTTGGAAAGTTTGGTTTAGTGGGCGCAACATCTGTGGTCATATGCCGGAGAGAGACAGAAGGGGAAGGAATTATAGGAGAAGGGAACAGTTGGAAAGTTTGGTTTAGTGGGCGCAACATCTGTGGTCATATGCTGGAGAGAGACAGGAAGGAAAGGAATTATAGAAGGAAACAGACCCCAGGAGACGGGACACAACCCCCGATTAATACCTGGTACCCATTCACTGCTGGGTGGACAGGGGCGTAGGGTATCGGAAAAGCCGCCTAAATTTTTCCACTCTGCCCAGGAATCAAACCCGGGATCTCTCGGTTATGAGCTGAGTGTGTTAACCACTGCACCACAAAGCCCCTACACATTTTGAAACTTCTGATGAAACACAATAATAACAGAAGTGGCTAAAATCATCACTGCTGTTTAACCTGTGCCCCTCAACTCAAATTCAAGGCTAAAGTCAGCCAAGGCATGGGAGAAGTTGGAGCACCCGATTTAGCCTACAACTCAAGCCTATAACAACATAATAATACTCTCAACATTCCATCTTTAACCCGGTAGCAGCGGGGATCATGTTTCTTAATGGTCCCTCCAAGCGGGAAAAATGAGAAAAAATCACCCTCACACAAACCATTTTATAATATATATCAAAGCATTTGTGATCAGATTATGTATCATCTATTTTGGGGAGTTTATATCATGGCACAAATGTGGCCCGTCGCTGCTACACGGTAAAGCCACAAATTTGGCCCCTCGCTGCTACACGGTGAAGCCACAAATTTGGCCTGTCGCTGCTACATGGTAAAGCCACAAATTTGGCCCGTCGCTGCTACACGGTAAAGCCACAAATTTGGCCTGTTGCTGCTACACGGTAAAGCCATAAATTTGGCCTGTCGCTGCTACACGGTAAAGCCACAAATTTGGCCTGTCGCTGCTACACGGTAAAGCCACAAATTTGGCCTGTTGCTGCTACACGGTGAAGCCACAAATTTGGCCTGTTGCTGCTACACGGTGAAGCCACAAATTTGGCCTGTTGCTGCTACACGGTGAAGCCACAAATTTGGCCCCTCGCTGCTACACGGTAAAGCCACAAATTTGGCCCCTCGCTGCCACACGGTGAAGCCACAAGTTTGGCCCCTCGCTGCTACACGGTAAAGCCACAAATTTGGCCCCTCGCTGCTACACGGTGAAGCCACAAATTTGGCCTGTCGCTGCTACATGGTAAAGCCTCAAATTTGGCCTGTTGCTGCTACACGGTGAAGCCACAAATTTGGCCTGTCGCTGCTACCGGGTTAAGCTTCAGAGCAAACAACAGACAACCTTACCCAAATTTTTCTCTGCGTCAAACTCCAGAAGCTCAAGGTTGCATACATTTCTGACTTGTAACGACCTGGGTGCAGATTTCCAAGGCAGTCGCTTAAACTGTGGCCCCTTGAGTCTGGCCAATGCCGGTGAGAAAGACCGATAAGGCCTCAGAAGCGGTCGCTGAAACTGTGGCCCTTTGAGTCTGTCCAATGCCTGTAAGAAAGACCGATCAGGCTGGCAATTAGCATCATCCAAAGTTAAACACCCACACTATTTCTAGATAAAAAGTTGGGAAGTTTGGTTTAGTGGGCGCAACATCTGTGGTCATATGCTGGAGAGAGAAAGGAGGGGAAGGAATTATAGGAGAAGGAAAAAGTTGGAAAGTTTGGTTTAGTCGGCGCAACATCTGTGGTCATATGCCGGAGAGAGACAAGAGGGGAAAGAATTACAGGAGAAGGGAAAAGTTGAAAAGTTTTGTTTAGTCGGCGTAACATCTGTGGTCATATGCTGGAGAGAGAAAGGAGGGGAAGGAATTATAGAAGGAAAAAGTTGGAAAGTTTGGTTTAGTCGGCGCAACATCTGTGGTCATATGCCGGAGAGAGACAGGAGGGGAAGGAATTACAGGAGAAGGGAACAGTTGAAAAGTTTTTAGTCGGCGCAACATCTGTGGTCATATGCTGGAGAGAGACGGGAGGGGAAGGAATTATAGGAAAAGGGAACAGACCCCAGGAGACGGGACACAATCTCCGATTAATACCTGGTACCCATTCACTGCTGGGTGGACAGGGGCGTAGGGTATCGGAAAAGCCGCCCAAATTTTTCCACTCCGCCCGGGAATCGAACCCAGGCTCTCTCAGTTGTGAGCCGAGTGTGCTAACCACTGCACCACGAAGCCCCCAATTCTAGATAAAGGGATCACACAGGAGAATAAGTGAACTGTTACGGTCTGATGAAAGCTGCGGACCTGTAACACAACCCCACTAAGGGAAACCTCACCCTGTCAGAGTAACAAGTCTTCAAAACTCAAAACAAAAACAGATCATTCATACTAGAGCAGCTAATCACTCTGACATGATTTCTTGATGTATAAATAAAAACTCACACTGGCAGACGATAAAGTTATATTTTCAACCAAACAGTTTCGGTGGACACTGCCGCCATCTTCAGCGGTGTAAAGCAAGAGTAGAAGTGGGTGGAGTGAGTACAAGTGTCCACCGAAACTGTTTGGTTGAAAATATAACTATCGTCTGCCATCTTCTATCTTCTATCGCTATTTTCACGCTGACGGCTCTGCTGAACTTGCTAACTGCTTTCTACTCATGCCTATCCCTGTACTGTCCAAACCCCTTATGCAAGAGTTAACCAGCATCTTCACTCTTTCATCCCTATACTGTCCAAACCCTTTATGCAAGAGTTAACCAGCATCTTCACTCTTTCATCCCTATACTGTCCAAACCCTTTATGCAAGAGTTAACCAGCATCTTCACTCTCTCATCCCTATACTGTCCAAACCCCTTATGCAAGAGTTAACCAGCATCTTCACTCTTTCATCCCTATACTGTCCAAACCCCTTATGCAAGAGTTAACCAGCATCTTCACTCTTTCATCCCTATACTGTCCAAACCCCTTATGCAAGAGTTAACCAGCATCTTCACTCTTTCATCCCTATACTGTCCAAACCCCTTATGCAAGAGTTAACCAGCATCTTCACTCTTTCATCCCTATACTGTCCAAACCCCTTATGCAAGTTAACCAGCATCTTCACTCTTTCATCCCTATACTGTCCAAACCCCTTATGCACGAGTTAACCAGCATCTTCACTCTTTCATCCCTATACTGTCCAAACCCCTTATGCAAGAGTTAACCAGCATCTTCACTCTTTCATCCCTATACTGTCCAAACCCCTTATGCAAGAGTTAACCAGCATCTTCACTCTTTCATCCCTATACTGTCCAAACCCCTTATGCAAGAGTTAACCAGCATCTTCACTCTTTCATCCCTATACTGTCCAAACCCCTTATGCAAGAGTTAACCAGCATCTTCACTCTTTCATCCCTATACTGTCCAAACCCCTTATGCAAGAGTTAACCAGCATCTTCACTCTTTCATCCCTATACTGTCCAAACCCTTATGCAAGAGTTAACCAGCATCTTCACTCTTTCATCCCTATACTGTCCAAACCCCTTATGCAAGAGTTAACCAGCATCTTCACTCTTTCATCCCTATACTGTCCAAACCCCTTATGCAAGAGTTAACCAGCATCTTCACTCTTTCATCCCTATACTGTCCAAACCCCTTATGCAAGAATTAACCAGCATCTTCACTCTTTCATCCCTATACTGTCCAAACCCCTTATGCAAGAGTTAACCAGCATCTTCACTCTTTCATCCCTATACTGTCCAAACCCCTTATGCAAGAGTAACCAGCATCTTCACACTTTCATCCCTATAATGTCCAAACCCCTTATGCAAGAGTTAACCAGCATCTTCACTCTTTCATCCCTGTACTGTCCAAACCCCTTATGCAAGAGTTAACCAGCATCTTCACTCTTTCATCCCTATACTGTCCAAACCCCTTATGCAAGAGTTAACCAGCATCTTCACTCTTTCATCCCTGTACTATCCAAACCCCTTATGCAAGAGTTAACCAGCATCTTCACTCTTTCATCCCTATACTGTCCAAACCCCTTATGCAAGAGTTAACCAGCATCTTCACTCTTTCATCCCTATACTGTCCAAACCCCTTATGCAAGAGTTAACCAGCATCTTCACTCTTTCATCCCTATACTGTCCAAACCCCTTATGCAAGAGTTAACCAGCATCTTCACTCTTTCATCCCTATACTGTCCAAACCCCTTATGCAAGAGTTAACCAGCATCTTCACTCTTTCATCCCTATACTGTCCAAACCCCTTATGCAAGAGTTAACCAGCATCTTCACTCTTTCATCCCTATACTGTCCAAACCCCTTATGCAAGAGTTAACCAGCATCTTCACTCTTTCATCCCTATACTGTCCAAACCCCTTATGCAAGAGTTAACCAGCATCTTCACTCTTTCATCCCTATACTGTCCAATACCCTAAAGCAAGAGATAACCAGCAACTACACTCTTTCATCCCTGTACTGTCCAAACCCTTTATGCAAGAGTTAACCAGCATCTTCACTCTTTCATCCCTATACTGTCCAAACCTTTATGCAAGAGTTAACCAGCATCTTCACTCTTTCATCCCTATACTGTCCAAACCCCTTATGCAAGAGTTAACCAGCATCTTCACTCTTTCATCCCTATACTGTCCAAACCCCTTATGCAAGAGTTAACCAGCATCTTCACTCTTTCATCCCTATACTGTCCAAACCCCTTATGCAAGAGTTAACCAGCATCTTCACTCTTTCATCCCTATACTGTCCAAACCCCTTATGCAAGAGTTAACCAGCATCTTCACTCTTTCATCCCTATACTGTCCAAACCCCTTATGCAAGAGTTAACCAGCATCTTCACTCTTTCATCCCTATACTGTCCAAACCCCTTATGCAAGAGTTAACCAGCATCTTCACTCTTTCATCCCTATACTGTCCAAACCCCTTATGCAAGAGTTAACCAGCATCTTCACTCTTTCATCCCTATACTGTCCTAAACCCTTATGCAAGAGTTAACCAGCATCTTCACTCTTTCATCCCTATACTGTCCAAACCCCTTATGCAAGAGTTAACCAGCATCTTCACTCTTTCATCCCTATACTGTCCAAACCCCTTATGCAAGAGTTAACCAGCATCTTCACTCTTTCATCCCTATACTGTCAAAACCCATAATGCAAGAGTGAACCAGCATCATAACTCTGTAATACCTATACTGTCCAAACCCCTTATGCAAGAGTTAACCAGCATCTTCACTCTTTCATCCCTATACTGTCCAAACCCCTTATGCAAGAGTTAACCAACATCACTCTTTCATCCCTCATGCTGGTAAACTCTGGAACAATCTTCCTTCATCTGTATTTCCTCCTGCCTACGACTTGAACTCATTCAAGAGGAGGGTATCAGGACACCTCTCCCTCCGAAATTGACCTCTCTTTCGGCCACCTCTTTGGATTATTTTTAGGAGCTGTGAGTAGCGGGCTTTTTTTTTTACAGTTTCCTTTTCTTGTGCCCTTGAGCTGTTATCAGGACACCTCTCCTCTCGAAACTGACCTCTCTTTCGGCGAGCTCTTTGGATTTCTTTTTGTAGGAGCAGCGAGTAGCGGGCTTTTCTTCTGTGCCCTTGAGCTGCCTCCTTTGTTGTAAAAAAAATTAAAAAAATAAATAAAATGAGGCGAGACGTATTTGTGACGTGTATCCAGCACCTACCTCCACCCCTGCCTTCCCCTACTCCCACCCCTTCCTATCCACCCCTGCCTTCCCCTACTCCCACCCTTCCTTTCCCTCCCTCCCATCCACCCCTGCCTTCCCCTACTCCCACCCCTCCCTTTCCCTCCCTCCTATCCACCCCTGCCTTCCCCTACTCCCACCCTCCCTTTCCTCCTCCTCCTATCCACCCCTGCCCCTACTCCCACCCTCCCTTTCCCTCCCTCCTATCCACCCCTGCCTTCCCCACCCCTCCCTTTCTCTCCTCCCATCCACCCCTGCCTTCCCTACTCCCACCCCTCCCTTTCCCTGCCTCCTATCCACCCCTGCCTTCCCCTACTCCCACCCTTCCTTTCCCTTCCTCCTATCCACCCCTGCCTTCCCCTGCTACCACCCCACCCTATCCCTCCCTTCTATCCACCCCTGCCTTCCCCACCCCTCCCTTTCCTCCCTTCTATCCACCCCTGCCTTCCCTACTCCCACCTCCCTTTCCCTCCCTCCTATCCCCCTGCCTTCCCCTACTCCCACCCTCCCTTTCCTCCCTCCTATCCCCCCTGCCTTCCCCCACTCCCACCCTCCCTTTCCCTCCCTCCTATCCACCCCTGCCTCCCCCTCCCACCCTCCCTCCTATCCACCCCTGCCTTCCCCCTCCCCACCCTCCCTCCTATCCACCCCTGCCTTCCCCTACTCCCACCCTCCCTTTCCCTCCCTCCTATCCACCCCTGCCTTCCCCTACTCCCCCTCCTTTCCTCCCTCCTATCCACCCCTGCCTTCCCTACTCCCACCCCTCCCTTTCCCTCCCTCCTATCCACCCCTGCCTTCCCCCTCCCACCCTCCCTTTCCCTCCCTCCTATCCACCCCTGCCTTCCCTACTCCCACCCTCCCTTTCCCTCCCTCCTATCGACCCCTGCCTTCCCTACTCCCACCCCTCCCTTTCCCTCCCTCCCATCCACCCCTGCCTTCCCCTACTCCCACCCCTCCCTTTCCCTCCCTCCTATCCACCCCTGCCTTCCCCTCCCACCCTCCCTTTCCCTCCCTCCTATCCACCCCTGCCTTCCCCCACCCCTCCCTTTCCCTCCCTCCTATCCACCCCTGCCTTCCCCTCCCACCCTCCCTTTCCCTCCCTCCTATCCACCCCTGCCTTCCCCACTCCCACCCTCCCTTTCCCTCCCTCCTATCCACCCCTGCCTTCCCCACTCCCACCCTCCCTTTCCCTCCCTCCCATCCACCCCTGCCTTCCCTACTCCCACCCCTCCCTTTCCCTCCCTCCTATCCACCCCTGGCTTCCCCTACTCCCACCCCCTCCTATCCACCACTGCCTTCCCCTACTCCCACCCCACCCTTTCCCTCCCACCTATAGTCAATCCAAGAGGAACTGGCAGATTGGGGGGTGATTTAAAGATCATCCATATCAATCACTTCAGCTCCTGCCTATTACACACACACACACAAGTATATATTATTGCCGACACTGAGGCTGGTACTACAAGACTCTGCCACATCACATCAGCTATTTCTAAAGGTCAAAGAAGGGATCAATTGGGTTCTAATGCGTGTTTCTTTAGGTTCATGGTACAGAGGAAGGGTCACACTACCACCAGGGTCATAAAACTACTCCTGGAAATGCCCACAACTCCTACGAAAGCCTTGTCAAATATGTGTTTCTTTAGGTTCATGGTACAGAGGAAGGGTCACACTACCACCAGGGTCATAAAACTACTCCTGGAAATGCCCACAACTCCTATGAAAGCCTTGTCAAATATGTGTTTCTTAGGTTCATGGTACAGAGGAAGGGTCACACTACCACCAGGATCATAAAACTACCCCTGGAAATGGCCACAACTCCCATGAAAGCCTTGTTAAGTATGTGTTTCTTAAGTTCACAGTACAGAAGAAGGGTCACACTACCACCAGGGTCATAAAACTACCCCTGGAAATGCTCACAACTTCCTACGAAAGCCTTGTCAAATATGTGTTTCTTAAGTTCACGGTACAGAAGAAGGGTCACACTACCACCAGGGTCATAAAACTACCCCTGGAAATGCCCACAACTCCCATGAAAGCCTTGTTAAATATGTGTTTCTTAAGTTCACGGTACAGAGGAAGGGTCACACTACCACCAGGGTCATAAAACTACCCCTGGAAATGCTCACAACTCCTACAAAAGCCTTGTCAAGTATGTGTTCTTGGGAAGCAAAATGTCTCATAATACAACCCTGAGAGCTTACCAGTTTGAAACTCTCCTCACTACTCAGATTCTCTTGCAGGCGGAAGACACACACATACTCCCTGTCAGCCCACTGCTGGGACCTGACCAGCTGCGTGGCCCTCTCCAGACACACGATAAGGCAGCCTAGAGATGGGTGACAAGAGGAAGGAAGGAAAGGTTTGTTTAGTCGGCGCAACATCTGTGGTCATATGCCGGAGAGAGACAGAAGGGGAAGGAATTATAGGAGAAGGGAACAGTTGGAAAGTTTGGTTTAGTGGGCACAACATCTGTGGTCATATGCTGGAGAGAGACAGAAGGGGAAGGAAATATAGGAGAAGGGAACAGTTGGAAAGTTTGGTTTAGTGGGCGCAACATCTGTGGTCATATGCCGGAGAGAGACAGAAGGGGAAGGAATTATAGGAGAAGGGAACAGACCCCAGGAGACAGGACACAACCCCCGATTAATACCTGGCACACTGATGGGTGGACAGGGACATAGGGTATCGGAAAAGCCGCCCAAATTTTTCCACTCCACCCGGGAATCGTACCCATGGTCTCTCGATTGTGAGCTGAATGTGCTAACCACTGCACCACGAAGCCGCTATATATATATCCAGGTGAAACTAACAACACCTTGCTCTGTATAGGCAAAAGAAGAGAAAATAGACTGACAGACAAAAAGAAAAATAAGAGATGCCACAAGGCCCTCCATAACCCACCTGTCTCCTTGGGCTCCAGCGTCCCCGAGTGACTTATCTTCCCCAGGTCCAGGATACCCTTGACCCAGGACGCCACCTCTTGGGCCGAGCAGTTGGCGGGCTTGTCCAAGTTGATGAAGCCAGACTTGATGTACTCGGTGATGTCGCGCTTCAGTGGTGAGCACCCAGAGGTCAGCGGAGTGAAGTGGCAAGTCCGCACACTGAGCTTGTCGAAGTTCTGTGGGCGTGGAAGTATTACAGGTAACTCTCAGAATATATCAGGTGTATGGATGGAAGGGTTTTATATATGGGTAACTCTCAATTTACACGAGTTTGGTTTACGCGTTTTTGAAATAACGCGTGGTCCAAAATCCAAATAAATGTTTAATTTACACATTTATTTCACTTCTACGCGATATTTTATGGAGTGTCCACCAGATGTCTCACGCAACTGGACTCACACAGCCACACAGCTGAGCTCAGTTTTTCCCGCGCGCCACTTGAACAACAATACAGTACCCACGCTACTCAACAACAACAACAACACCCTCGCTGCTGTGCTACCACGAGGGGAAGGGCAGCCAGAGGAGGAACCACGAGAGGGAGAGGAGTCAGAGTGATACAGTAGGCAATAAAGGTACAAACCTACCTCTTGTTGGATTTACTACATTGTTTTGGATTTACGCCACCTCTTCAAGGACACAATATTCGTGTTAATCGAGAGTTGCGTGTAGTTGTGTTCTGACAGTGCAACAAGACTTGGAGGTGTTAGAGAGAGAGGATTAAGACTGGGTCGAGCGAGTCGGAGGAGGATCATCGCAAGTTCAACCCCAAGAATGGGAGAAGATGGACTATGAATGAAGAAAAGGTAAAGGAAAAAAAGGAAGAAAAAGGAAGAAAATAAGGAAGGAAAAAAGGAAGGAAAAAAGGAAGAAAAAAGGAAGGAAAAAAAGGAAGGAAAAATAAGGAAAAAGAGAAGGAAAAAAGGAAGAAAAAAAGGAACGAAAAAAGGAAGGAAATTAAGGAAGGAAAAAATAAGGAAAAAAGGAAGGAAAAAGGAAGGAAAAATAAGGAAAAAGGGAATGAAAAAGGAAGGAAAAGGGAAGGAAAAAAAGGAAGGAAAAAAAGGAACGAAAAAAAGGAAGGAAAAAAAGGAAGGAAAAATAGGAAGGAAAAAAAAGGAAGGAAAAAAAGGAAGGAAAAAAAGGAAGGAAAAAAAGGAAGGAAAAAAGGAAGGAAAAATGGAAGAAAAAAAAGGAAGGAAAAAAAAGGAAGGAAAAAATGGAAGGAAAAAATGGAAGGAAAAAAAAAGGAAGGAAAAAAAGGAAGGAAAAATAAGGAAGGAAAAAAAAGAAAGAAAAAAGGAAGGAAAATAGGAAGGAAGGAAAAAAGGAAAAGAAAAAAAAGGAAGGAAAAAAGGAAGGAAAAAAAGGAAGGAAAAAAGGAAGGAAGAAAAGGAAGGAAAAAAGAGGAAGGAAAAAAAAGGAAAAAAAAAAGGAAGGAAAAAAAAAGAAGGAAAAAAGGAAGGAAAAAAATGGAAGGAAAAAAAGAAGGAAAAAAAGGAAGAAAAAAAAAGAAGGAAAAAAAGGAAGTTAAAAAAGGAAGGAAAAAAGGAAGGAAAAAAAGAAAAAAAGGAAGGAAAAAAAGGAAGGAAAAAGGAGGAAGGAAAAAATGGAAGGAAAAAAAATGGCAGGAAAAAAAGGAAGGAAAATAAGGAAGGAAAAAAAATAAGGAAAAAAAGAAAGGAAAAATAAGGAAGGAAAATAAAGGAAGGAAAAAAAGGAAGGAAAAAAAGGAAGAAAAAAAAGGAAGAAAAAAAGGAAGGACAAAAAGAAAAAAAAGGAAGGAAAAATGGAAGGAAAAATGGAAGGAAAAAAGGAAGGAAATTAAGGAAGGAAAAAATGGAAGGAAAAAAGGAAGGAGAAAAGGAAGGAAAAAAAGGAAGGAAAAATAAGGAAGGAAAATAAAGGAAGGAAAAAAAGGAAGGAAAAAAAGGAAGAAAAAAAAGGAAGGAAAAAAAGAAAAAAAAGGAAGGAAAAAATGGGAAGAAAAAATGGAAGGAAAAAAGGAAGGAAAATAAAGGAAGGAAAAAAATGGAAGGAAAAAAAGGAAGGAAAAAAGGAAGGAAAAAAGGAAGGAAAAAATGGAAAAAAAAAGGAAGGAAAAAAAAGGAAAGAAAAAAAAGGAAGGAAAAAATGGAAGAAAAAAGGAAGGAAAAAAAGGAAGGAAAATAAGGAAGGAAAAAAAGGAAGGAAAAAAGGAAGGGAAAAAATGGAAGGAAAAAAAAAAGTAAGGAAAAAAAAGGAAGGAAAAAAAAGGAAGGAAAAAAAGGAAGGAAAATAAAGGAAGGAAAAAAGGAAGGAAAAAAGGAAGGAAAATAAAGGAAGGAAAAAAAGGAAGGAAAAAAAGGAAGGAAAAAAAGGAAGGAAAAAAAGGAAGGAAAAAAAGGAAGGAAAAAAAGGAAGGAAAATAAAGGAAGGAAAAAAAGGAAGGAAAAAAAGGAAGGAAAAAATAGAAGGAAAATAAAGGAAGGAAAAAAAGGAAGGAAAAAAAAGGAAGGAAAAAATAGAAGGAAAATAAAGGAAGGAAAAAAAAGGAAGGAAAATAAAGGAAGGAAAAAAAGGAAGGAAAAAAAAGGAAGGAAAAAACAGAAGGAAAATAAAGGAAGGAAAAAAAGGAAGGAAAAAATAGAAGGAAAAAAAGGAAGGAAAAAAAGGATGGAAAAAAAAGGAAGGAAAAAAAAGGAAAGAAAAAAAGTAAGGAAAAAAAAGTAAGGAAAAAAAAGGAAGGAAAAAAAGGAAGGAAAAATGGAAGGAAAAAAGAGGAAGGAAAAAAAGGAAGGAAAAAAGGAAGAAAAAAAAGGAAGGAAAAAAAAGGAAGGAAAAAAAGGAAGGAAAAAAGGAAGGAAGAAAAGGAAGGAAAAAAAAGGAAAAAAAAAATGAAGGAAAAAAAGATATACAAAAAAGGAAGGAAAAAAAGAAAAAAAAGGAAGGAAAAAAGGAAGAAAAAATGGAAGGAAAAAAGGAAGGAAAAAAAGGAAGGAAAAATAAGGAAAAAAGGAAGGAAAAAGGAAGGAAAAATAAGGAAAAAGGGAAGGAAAAAGGAAGGAAAAAAAGGAAGGAAAAAAGGAAGGAAAAAAGGAATGAAAAAAAAGGAAGGAAAAAAAGGAAGGAAAAAAAAGGAAGGAAAAAAAGGAAGGATAAAAAGGAAGGAAAAAAAGGGAAGGAAAAAAAGGAAGGAAAATAAAGGAAGGAAAAAAAGGAAGGAAAAAAAAGGAAGGAAAAAAAGGAAGGAAAATAAAGGAAGGAAAAAGGAAGGAAAAGGAAGGAAAGGAAAAAAGGAAGGAAAAAAGGAAGGAAAAAAGGAAGGAAAAAAAGAAGGAAAAAGGAAGAAAAGCAGGAAGGAAAACAGGAAGGAAAAAGGAAGGAAGGAAAAGGAAGGAAAAAAGGAAGGAAAAAAAAGGAAGGAAATAAAAAAGAAAGGAAGGAAAAAAGGAAGGAAGGAGAAAAGGAAGGAAAAAGGAAGGAAAAAAAAAAGGAAGGAAAATAGGAAGGAAGGAAAAAAGGAAGGAAAAAAAAGGAAGGAAAAAATGAAGGAAAAAAAGGAAGAAAAAAATGGAAGGAAAAAAAGGAAGGAAAAAAGGAAGGAAAAAAAAGGAAGGAAAAAAAGGAAGGAAAAAAAAAGGAAGGAAAAAAAGGAAGGAAAAAAAAGGAAGGAAAAAAAAAGGAAGGAAAAAAAGGAAGGAAAAAAAAAGGAAGGAAAAAATGGAAGGAAAAATAAGGAAGGAAAAAAAGGAAGGAAAAAAAAGGAAGGAAAAAAAGGAAGGAAAAAAAGGAAGGAAAAAAAGGAAGGAAAAAAAGGAAGAAAAAAAAAGGAACGAAAAAAAGGAAGGAAAAATAAGGAAGGAAAAAAAGGAAGGAAAAAAAGGAAAAAAATAGGAAGGAAAAAAAAAAGAAGGAAAAAAAGGAAGGAAAAAAATGGAAGGAAAAAAAGGAAGGAAAAAATGAAGGAAAAAAAGGAAGGAAAAATAAGGAAAAAGGGAAGGAAAAAGGAAGGAAAAGGGAAGGAAAAAAGGAAGGAAAAATAAGGAAAAAAGGAAGGAAAAAAGAAGGAAAAATAAGGAAAAAGGGAAGGAAAGAGGAATGAAAATGAAGGAAAAGGGAAGGAAAAAAAGGAAGGAAAAAAAAAGGAAGGAAAAAAAGGAAGGAAAAATGGAAGGAAAAAAGAGGAAGGAAAAAAAGGAAGGAAAAAAGGAAGAAAAAAAAGGAAGGAAAAAAAAGGAAGGAAAAAAAGGAAGGAAAAAAGGAAGGAAGAAAAGGAAGGAAAAAAGAGGAAGGAAAAAAAAGGAAAAAAAAAAGGAAGGAAAAGGGAAGGAAAAAAAGGAAGGAAAAATAAGGAAAAAGGGAAGGAAAAAGGAAGGAAAAGGGAAGGAAAAAAAGGAAGGAAAAATAAGGAAAAAGGGAAGGAAAAAGGAAGGAAACAGGAAGTAAAAAAGGAAGGGAAAAAGAAGGAAAAAGGAAGGAAAATGGAAGAAAAAGGAAGCAAAAAAAGGAAGGAAAATAAAGGAAGGAAAAAAGGAAAAGAAAAAAAAGGAAGGAAAAAAGGAAGGAAAAAAAGGAAAGAAAAAAGGAAGGAAAATAGGAAGGAAGGAAAAAAGGAAGGAAAAAAAAGGAAGGAAAAAATGAAGGAAAAAAAGGAAGAAAAAAATGGAAGGAAAAAAAGGAAGGAAAAAAGGAAATCTGTGGTCATGTGAAGGAGAGACAGAAGGGAAGGAATTATAGGAGAAGGAAAAGTTGGAAAGTTTGGTTTAGTGGGCAAAATCTGTGGTCAAAGGAGAGAGACAGAAGGAAGGAATTATAGGAGAAGGAAAAGTTGGAAAGTTTGGTTTAGTGGAAGGAAAATCTGTGGTCATATGCCGGAGAGACAGAAGGGGAAGGAATTATAGGAGAAGGAACAGTTGGAAAGTTTGGTTTAGTGGGCGCCAACATCTGTGGTCATATGCCGGAGAGAGACAGAAGGGAAGGAATTATATTAGAAGGAACAGTTGGAAAGTTTGGTTTAGTGGGCAACATCTGTGGTCATATGCCGGAGAGAGACAGAAGGAGAAGGAATTATTGGAGAAGGGAACAGTTGGAAAGTTTGGTTTAGTGGGCGCAACATCTGTGGTCATATGCCGGAGAGAGACAGAAGGGGAAGGAATTATAGGAGAAGGGAAAAGTTGGAAAGTTTGGTTTAGTGGGCGCAACATCTGTGGTCATATGCCGGAGAGAGACAGAAGTGGAAGGAATTATAGGATAAGGGAACTGTTGGAAAGTTTGGTTTAGTGGGCGCAACATCTGTGGTCATATGCCGGAGAGAGACAGAAGGGGAAGGAATTATAGGAGAAGGGAAAAGTGATATTTATAAGTTGGAAAAGTTCGAAAGTTTTCGTTTAGTTGGCGCAACATCTGTGGTCAGATGACGGAGATAGACAGAAGTGGAAGGATTTATAGAAGGGAAAAGTTGGAAAGTTTGGTTTAGTGGGCGCAACATCTGTGGTCATATACTGGAGAGACAGAAGGGGAAGGAATTATAGGAGAAGGGAAAAGTTGGAAAGTTTGGTTTAATGGGCGCAACATCTGTGCTCATATGCCGGAAAGAGACAGAAGGGGAAGGATTTATAGAAGGGAAAAGTTGGAAAGTTTTGTTTAGTGGGCGCAACATCTGTGATCATATGCCGGAGAGAGACAGAAGGAAAAGGAATTATAGAAGGGAAAAGTTGGAAAGTTTGGTTTAGTGGGCGCAACATCTGTGGTCATGTGCCGGAGAGAGACAGAAGGGGAAGGAAAAGTTTGGAAAGTTTGGTTTAGTGGGCAAAACATCTGTGGTCATATGCCAGAGAGAGAAATAAGGAGAAGGAAAAGATTGGAAAGTTTGGTTTAGTGGGCGCAACATCTGTGGTCATATGCCGGAGAGAGGCAGAAGGGGAAGGAATTATAGGAGAAGAGAAAAGTTGGAAAGTTTGCTTTAGTGGGCGCAACATCTGTGGTCATGTGCCGGAAAGAGACAGAAGGGGAAGGAATTATAGGAGAAGGGATAAGTTGGAAAGTTTGGTTTAGTGGGCGCAACATCTGTGGTCATGTGCCGGAGAGAGACAGAAGGGGAAGGAATTATAGGAGAAGGGAAAAGTTGGAAAGTTTGGTTTAGTGGGCACAACATCTTTGGTCATATGCCAGAGAGAGACAAAAGGGGAAGGAATTATAGGAGAAGGGAAAAGTTGGAAAGTTTGGTTTAGTGGGCGCAACATCTGTGGTCATGTGCCAGAGAGAGACAGAAGGGGAAGGAATTATAGGAGAAGGGAAAAGTTGGAAAGTTTGGTTTAGTGGGCGCAACATCTGTGGTCATGTGCCGGAGAGAGACAGAAGGGGAAGGAATTATAGAAGGGAAAAGTTGGAAAGTTTGGCTTAGTGGGCGCAACATCTGTGGTCATATGCTGGAGAGAGACAGAAGGGGAAGGAAAAGTTTGGAAAGTTTGGTTTAGTGGGCGCAACATCTGTGGTCATATGCCGGAGAGAGACAGAAGGGAAAGGAATTATAGAAGGGAAAAAGTTGGAAAGTTTTGTTTAGTGGGCGCAACATCTGTGGTCATATGCTGGAGAGAGACAGAAGGGGAAGGAAAAGTTTGGAAAGTTTGGTTTAGTGGGCGCAACATCTGTGGTCATATGCCGGAGAGAGACAGAAGGGGAAGGAAAAGTTTGGAAAGTTTGGTTTAGTGGGTGCAACATCTGTGGTCATATGCCGGAGAGAGACAGAAGGGGAAGGAAGAGTTTGGAAAGTTTGGTTTAGTGGGGGCAACATCTGTGGTCATATGCCGGAGAGAGACAGAAGGGGAAGGAAGAGTTTGGAAAGTTTGGTTTAGTGGGGGCAACATCTGTGGTCATGTGCCGGAGAGAGACAGAAGGGGAAGGAAAAGTTTGGAAAGTTTGGTTTAGTGGGCGCAACATCTGTGGTCATATGCCAGAGAGAAACAGAAGGGGAAGGAAAAGTTTGGAAAGTTTGGTTTAGTGGGCGCAACATCTGTGGTCGTATGCTGGAGAGAGACAGAAGGGGAAGGAATTATAGGAGAAGGGAAAAGTGACATTTATTTGAAGTTTTTTGTTACAACAAAGGAGGCAGCTCAAGGGCACAAAAAAAAGGAAACAATAATAAAAAAAAGCCCGCTACTCGCTGCTCCTAAAAAAAGAATCAAGAGAGGTTGGAAAGTTTAGTTTAGTGGGCGCAACATCTGTGGTCATATGCCGGAGAGAGACAGAAGGGGAAGGAATTATAGGAGAATGAAAAAGTGATATTTATAAGTTGGAAAAGTTGGAAAGTTTCGTTTAGTCGGTGCAACATCTGTGGTCATATGCTGGAGAGAGACAGAAGGGGAAGGAATTATAGGAGAAGGGAAAAAGTGACATTTATTAGAAGTTGGAAAGTTTGGTTTAGTCGGCACGACATCTGTGGTCATATGCCGAAGAGAGACAGAAGGGGAAGGAATTATAGGAGAAGGGAACAGACCCCAGGAGACGGGACACAACCCCCGATTAATACCTGGCACCCATTCACTGCTTGGTGGACATGGGCGTAGGGTATCGGAAAAGCCGCCCAAATTTTTCCACTCCGCCCAGGAATTGGTTGAGAGCCAAGTGTGCTAACCACTGCACAACGAAGCCCCCAAGAGGACAGGGAGAAGAAATTGATTCAAGAAAATGAAGAGCTGAAGAAGAAATTGGCAAAATATGAAAAATCAACGAAGGAGGGACTAGGAGTGGCAGGAAAGGAAAAGGAAAATCTGAAGGAAATAGTGAGCAAAAAGGAACACATTGTTAAAGAGGAAATGATGGGGGGAATAAAGACTTGGAAGGTGGAAAATGAAAAAGCAAATGTAGTCCTCAAAGAAGTGATTGAACAGCTGAAAGAAAACAAGGAAAACGTAGAGAAGGAGGTGATTAAGGCTTTGAAGAAACACGAAAAATTAGCAAGAGAGAGACAGTAGTACGTAATACATATTTGGCATGAAGGAAAAGAATATAACGCACAGACCAAGAAGGGAAAAGGAAGAACTGAAATCGGCAAAAGACTTACTTAAGAACTAAAATGATGAAGAACTGCAAAACCTTAAGGAGGAAAAGTTGGAAAGTTTGGTTTAGTGGGCGCAACACCTATGGTCATGTGCCGGAGAGAGACAGAAGGGGAAGGAATTATAGGAGAAGGGAACAGACCCCAGGAGACGGAACACAACCCCCGATTAATACCTGGTACACTGCTGGGTGGGCAGGGGCGTAGGGTATCAGAAAAGCCGCCCAAATTTTTCCACTCCGCCCTGGAATCGAACCCGGGCTCTCTCGGTTGTGAGCCGAGTGTGCTAACCACTGCACCATGAAGCCCCCTACCTTGAAGAGGAAGAGGAAGAAATCAATAGGATGGGCCCTTACACAGAACGAAAAACAAGGCCAGTTAAATTGAGATTGAGATCGCAGAAAGCAACAGAGGAAATTTTGTACAGAAGAACTAAGTTAACCCTTCAACGCTTGAATTATTTTCTCACTGATAAAAAATGATCTGATACTTTCTTCATGTTCATTTTGTTGCATAGTTGACATGCAGATATTTTTTTTTATAAATATTTCAATATTCATGGATTTTTTTCAATTGTGACAAAAATGTCACACTCATCCTTTGTGCATTTAAGTTTAAGTCATTGAAGTCTCTCTCTCTCTCTCTCTCTCTCTCATTATAATACATATATATGTGTGTGTGTGTGTGTGTGTGTGTGTATGTATATATAAATACATGTGTTTGTAAGTGATATTTATTCATAATCAAGTAGTTTATATAAGCACGGAGGCGGTGGCTGCGTCGGCAGAGTAACAGCACCGCGTTCAGGAGGACGCGAGTTCAATCCCCGCCCGGTGCCACCAAGCTGGGATTTTTCAGCCGCCGCCGAGTGGCTTAAAACTACCCACATGCTGTCCAGACGACCACCCATCAACCCAGACTCTAGATTCTAGGATTAAAGATGAGCTCCGGGAGGGCAGCATGAGCCAATGCAAGATGGCGCCACTATAAACACTCGCCTGCACCAGAATGGGCTGGGCCGGGAAGAAGCCTTGGGCCGACCATCAGGCCCCACCGGGAAGAAGCCTACCGGCGCAATAGGCAGCGACGTAAAAAAATAAAAATAAAAAAATAAAAATCAGGTGCATCCTCATAAAAGTCATCATGTGACCGCCTGAGATCCTTGCCATCATCCTGACTCACGGCATTGCGCTCCAGAGTTCACTGTACGCCGTAGAATCGAATGGAATCCAACTTTGCATAACGTGTATTTTTACTTGTGAAGGACTTCGGCCTTCACAAGTAAAAATACACGTTATGCCAAAGTCAACAAAAAAAGTTACATTTGAATAGGTAACCTAAGTGCGACTTTAGAAATGTGGATGAGTTACTGCTTTTATATCTTTATTTTCACCAAAGGTTTGGCAACTACGACAAATTAACTGAAGCAAAATACTGACCAATGATTGAGAGAAATGGAAGAAATAATCAGCACGCATCAACGCGTCACCCCTTGCTGACAAAGAGAGTAACTTGAGATGCCAAATACCACTTATAATCTGCGTGACGATCCCGTAGCACCCGGCGGTGAGTTGATCAGGTCTACGGTCTTAACATGCCATCCACTTACTCCAAACGTAACGAAATCATTCCCGTCGTTGCTTTCGGGTTAAGGGAAATAGAAGGATGTAAGAAAAATATATAAAAAAAAGAAAAATGAAGAAGAAATTGAAGAGATGGAATGAACTTCTAGCAGAGGCAAAGGAAAGGAATAATGCAAGACTTGAAGCGGAAAAAAAAAAAAGTATTTTTTGGAGAGTTTTGGGAGACAGGGTAAAGGGGTAGAAGGAACCTGGTGTCCTTCAATGCCTCAAAAACTCAATTTCTCCACCTATCAACCCGACACAATCTTCCAAACACCTATCCTCTATTCTTCGACAACACTCAGCTGTCACCTTCTTCAACACTAAATATCCTCGGTCTATCCTGAACTCAAAATCTTAACTGGAAACTTCACATCTCCTCTATCACTAAATCAGCTTCCTCGAGGTTGGGCGTTCTGTATCATCTCTCTCTCTCTCTCTCTCTCTCTCTCTCTCTCTCTCACATTCTTCCTTTCTCATTCTTTCTCTCATAACGAGTCTCCCTCATTCTCTCATTTTTATTCTTTAATTCTCATTCTCATTGATATTTCCCCTCATTTTCAATCTCTCTCTCTCTCTCTCTCTCTCTCTCTCTTACCAGAGTTATCTTGTATTATTTATTCCACTCCTGTAAGCCTTTTTTTTCATCTCTGGTGATCAAGCCATCTCCACCACTCCACAGCCATTTCTCTCCCTAAAAACATGTAGCCAACCCCTCTCAGTAATTGGTGCCTGACCTGTATGTTGCATTTTCTCCATTTACTGGTTAATATACCTTCAACAATGACATGCATGATTGTGTAACACGGTTGGTTGATGTTGAGTCAAATATAGACTATTAAGAACAAAAGAATATAGGGAAACTGCAACAGGCAACAGGGCAGCTCCAGCAGAATCCCCCGGCCACTGCTCACACAGACCATTTCTTCTTTTGACCTGTGACGCTTTGTATCGCTTCTTAGGACTGCTTACCAAGCCACATGTGACTGGTTGAGTGTGTCTTCCAATTAAAATAAACTTCAGCTTTACGTAATGACAGACTTGAACAGTAGAATTGAAAGTTATAGAAGGTACAGTTAGCAAAGGGTAATTAAAAGGAGGAGACTTCAGCACTCAAAAGTAGTTGTAGCTTAGACTTAAAAGTTGACAGGCTTGGAGCATTAACCACATCAGAGGGCAAGGAGTTCCAACGCTGAATCACCCGACAAGAGAAAAATCGCCTACGAGCTTCCATTTCTGTGTGCTGCATCAGGATCTTGAATTGGTGGCCTCTAGTGCCCACTGGTGGGGACAGTGTGAAAACATCAGAAGGTTGAATAGACCATGGAATATTTTGTAGCAGTAGATCATGTCTTGTCTAAAGCATTCTACCTTTGACTGAAAAAAGGTTAAGTCTGGCCAGTCTATCAGCATACGAGAGATCATTTAGCCCATCAACCTGTTTGGTCCACCTACGTTGCACAGATTCCAACAATTTCAGATCTCCCTGATAACCCGAGTTCCACACAGGGGAAGCAAGATCTAGAACAGGTCTAGCCTCAGAGATATACAGGGAGGACAGGAACTTAGCTGAGCGGCAGACAGTGGACCTCAGCAGGTTTGTTGCGACACCTCCAGCCTTTGTAACAGTACTTCTGATATGTTGGTGAAATTTCAATTTGTTGTCTACAATCACACCAAGGTCTTTGTGTGTAGAACAGCGGTTGATTGGTGAACTATTAAGTGTGTATAGAGGATGAAGATTGTCTATCATCACATGGTGTAGTCTAGCAAAGAGGAGGTGGACACACTTGTTAGAGGAGAATCTAAGCCCCCAGGAGAAGGCGGTGGCTGACAGCATATCAATACTATTTTGCATTTCATGTGAGGCTTGATCAGAATTAGATAAAGGAGCTAAATGGAGGTAAAGTTTAAGATCATCCGCAAACATTTTGTACTCACATTGGAGTTGAGAACAAGTGTGGTTAATGAAGATAAGAAACAGGAGTGGTCCAAGAACGGAGCCTTGCGGAACACCACTTAGAACGGGCTTAGGAGAACTTACACAACCATTGACAGAGACCCTTATGGTGCAACCAACAAGGAAGCTGATGATCCATTGTAAAAGATTCCCAGCGATCCCAATAGAGATTAACTTATCTACCAGTACCTGGTGGTGAACACGGTCGAACGCCTTGACTAAATCAAATAGAATAAATTCCACCACGTGACCCCAGTCGTACCAGTATGTTACATAGTCGTAAGTAAGTAGGAGCTGACCTGACACAGATCTGTTTGGCCTGAAGCCAAAATGGTGTTTGTCGAACAATAAGTGATCTTCAATGAATCCATAAAGAGACTTGCAGATAATGCGCTCCATAGTTTTGCAGGGTATGGGATTGAGGCTGATGGGTCTGTAGTTTAGGGGATCACTACGAGGCCCTTTCTTATAGATGGGGGATACATGGGAAAGTTTCCACAATTGAGGAAAGGAGCCCGAGGCCATTGACATATTGAAAAGGATAGCCATGGGGTAGGCAAGTTCAAGAGCACATTCCTTAAGTAGCCTAAAGAGCGGAGCTGGATGAGCCTGTCCTCATAGTTGATTTGAGTGGTTAGGACAGAAGCCCTTAGAATAGCATTGGTCTCATTAAACTTGAATAGCTTTTGTAGCGTGAGGTAAGACTGTCTACCGTGAGCTTGTCGTAAGTGTTTGTATTCCATCCAAAGTTTGCTGCGTTGTTTAAATAGATTACGAGGAATATCTCTACTCCAAGGTGGACACTTACTCCGAGGCCTCTTTATAGGGATGAATTGGTTGGCTAACTGGATCAGGGTGTTGGATAAAAGGCATTAGCAGTGTCAACATAGAGATGCATTAGTTCGTAGTCCCAATCAGTTTGGTGAAGAGCATTGCAGATCTCACCATATTTACCCCTGGCCCAGTCCAATAGAGGAGCACCAACCCTATCATGAGTGTCTTCTCCTTGATAGAGATATGCTATTTTAACAAGAGCATGGCCACAATTAGGAAAAGGAGGAAATATGTTGATATCTTGAATATGGTCATCTTCAGTGGTAAGGATTAAATCCAAAATGTTTCCTGACTTAATAAAAGTTGGTTCTAGAACCCACTGATGGAGACCCAAAGTTTGGAATAGGTTAAGAAACATGATGTCACAAGCAGTAACGTTATGGTCTGGCACCACATCATTCCAAGAGATGGAGGGCAGATTGAAGTCACCCATAATTACCTATGAATTCTTTACCGACACAGATATTTGATATGAATTCAATAAGGGCACTGTTGTCTTCCTGTGTGTAGGATGGAGGACAGTAAACTGTTAGGATATACAAATCCAACGTAGGCAGACAAAGTTAAGGTGTTGGGAAAGGACCCAGCGTCGTTAAACTTGTAAACCTTGATCATAATCATTACAAAATAGAGAATAGCCATCAATATTAACAACCGAATCCTTTATAACTGGTTGCAGCCGTGTCTCTGAGACTGAAAATATGGCTATATTCTCCTCATGGCAAAACTTATTTACATAAAAAACTTTATTGGATAAGCTATTTAAATTGGAAAGTGCAACATTAAAAACTTTAGAACAAAGGATGTGATTATTGGATAACGCTGGTGGAGCTAGTTTTTTGCAGTAAGACCAGCAGTGTGGCCGTTACTTGCTGGTGATAGTTTTACTCTACGGGCTCCTCCCGAGGACATAACTCCATCAATAGCTCCACCACCGTCACTACTGACATCCTTGGGCAGCATATTTTGGGGCTGAGCACCGCTGTTAGAGTCCTGCCTGCGAGAGGACAGACGTTCTTTAAGAACTGCCCGTTGTTTGAATGTCATGTCTCTAGTGATGTACACTTTATCAAAATTAGAATTTTTAAGTCTCTTCGCCGCATCCAGCAAGTCACGTCTAGCAGCAGTATCCTTGATCTTAGCACGACATAGGTCAGACTTAATGGGCGCAATTTCCTCCAAAACGATAGATTTCCCAACACCAAAAAGAAAAGACACCACATCCCCAAACTTCTGAGAGAGGGATTCAACATCTGAGCCCAAACCACGGATGATCAGAGTCAGCTCTTTTCTCTCTTTCTCTGATTTCCACTGCCTCCTTATGCAAGATATTCCTAATTTCTGTGGGGCTAGGCATTGAAACAGAACTGGGAGCTGAGTGGCTGGCCCTGAACCTGATCTAAGTACTCTGATCTCATCAGACACCTTGGCAACTGCACTACTTAAGCCTTTAACTGTTTCAAAGAGTTGAGCTAGATCATTGCTACTAGGTTGTTTTTGACTTCGTCCTAGTCAACAGGAAGTACAGACATAACCCAGCAGAGTCACCCCGCACAATTGCTTCCAGCAGTAGTGGCAACCATGAACCCAACCTGGGCCTGGCCCAGGATAGAGGCTCACTAGTGGAGAAACTCTTAGTGGGCAATATTCAAGGTCTCTACCCGAAGACTAACCAAACCAAGCTCCCATTTCTCAGCGAACTAGCCCGGGTGGAGGCCTTCATGTTTATTGCCCTCACTGAAACCCACCTATCTGCAGGAGTCAAAGAGGCAGAAATCAGTATTTCCAACTACACCTCATTCCGGACTGATAGGAAAGAACGAACCCATGGAGGCACAATAATATACCTGAGGGATGACATAGCTCTAAATGCAAAACTGCTCATGCCATACTCAGACGGCCAAGTAGAACTCCAGGCAATCCACATACAGGCACGCAATATGGTGCTTGTAAATTGCTACCGCCCACCGAGCTGCTGCCCCAGGAATTTCAGCAATGCCATGGTGGCCCCGAGTCACCTGCTGGACTCCTTACCCATCCCAACACCTGATATTATCCTCACTGGGGACTTCAACTTCCCCTTCTTAAAATGGCCTGAAGGGATTTTAACTGGGAGCACGCTTGCCGATAAGTCTCAGGCAGAATTACTCCTAGATAGAACAAACTCTGCTTTCCTTATTCAGGTTATAACTGATCCGACCAGGGGCAACAACATCCTTGACCTGCTCTTCACAAACAATAGTGATGCAGTGAATAGCATCGCTGCCGAGAAAACTATCTTCTCTGACCACAGGCTTCTCAGGATACACACAAACTACAAGATATCAACACTACCCCCTGAAGTGACCAGACCTAGAGAAAAGACCCCTTTCTCTAGTCTCAACTTCTTCAGCAGTGAAGTAAATTGGGACCTGATAAATGCTCATCTAAGGGACACTGACTGGGAGGCAGTATTGCAGGACGGTGACCCCGAAACTATGGAAGATAGCCTGCTCACGACCATCCTAAGAGCTTGCGAAGGCAATGTCCCAATGAAGAGAAGGCAAGGTTCCAGGAGAAGTGACATACCAAGGGAGCGGAAAATACTGATGAGGAGATGGGCCACCTTAAATCAGCACATGCTTAAAACATCAAACGACTGTCAAAAGAGCTCGCTTCAAGCCAAAATCTCTGCCGTCGAAAAATAAATCAGAGAATCTCACGAAAAGCAGCGAGACTGGGAAGAAAATCAGGCAGTCAAAAACATAAAGGTCAACCCCAAATTCTTTTTCAAGTACTGCAAAAAGTTTTCTAAAACACATGCCAGAGTTGGGCCACTTAATGCAGAAAATGGGGAAATGTCAAGAAATCCCCAAGAAACATGTCACATCCTGTCCCAGCAGTACACGACAGTCTTCTCACAGCCACAAACTACAAAGATCATACACAACCCCAGTGAGTTCTTCATAGACTGCAGCCAGACCCACCATAACCTTGCAAATGTTACATTCACCACAGCTGACATTCAGAGAGTCATCAGCGAACTTAAGATGAACTCTGCTGCTGGTCCTGACGGTGTGCCATCCATCCTCCTCCTGAAATGCAAAGAGGCACTGGCAAGCCCCCTCTACAAGCTCTGGCGCCAATCTCTGGACACCGGCATCATTCCGTCCACACTAAAAAGGGCAGTAATTTCTCCAATCCACAAGGGGGGAGACAGAAGCCAGGCAAAAAACTACAGACCTGTGGCCCTCACCTCCCATATAGTAAAGATATTTGAAAAATAATTAGGGATACCATCATGGCTTACTTAGAGGATAATGACCTCATGAGCAGCTCCCAGCATGGGTTCCGAAAGGGAAGATCGTGCCTCTCCAACCTGCTGGCCCACTACGACTGGCTGCTCCAAGGACTTGCAGAAGGAGGTAATGTGGACGTCGTGTACCTGGATTTCTCCAAGGCCTTCGATCGGGTCGACCATGGCATCCTCCTTCACAAGCTGAAGGCCATGGGGATAACGGGTGAGCTGGGTGTGTGGCTGCACAGCTTCCTCACACACAGGACACAGGCAGTCGCTGTCGATGGCCACATATCACAGCAAGAAAAGGTTGTCAGTGGCGTCCCCCAGGGTTCAGTCCTCGGCCCCCTGCTTTTCCTGGTCCTGATGGCTGACATAGAGGAAGTGGTCGACAGCTCCTTTCTGTCTTCCTTTGCGGATGATACCACCCTCAGCCACAGGATTAGAGAGGAAAGTGACACTTTTAAACTACAGACAAACATACAAAAGATCTTTGAATGGGCAGAAACAAACAATATGAAATTCAACGAGGAAAAATTTGAACTCCTGAGACTAGGGCCCAACACTGAGCTAAAAGACTCCACCAACCTATATTCAGGGGGACAGACAGTGATTCCACCAAGCCGGGTCGTCAAGTGTCTTGGTGTCCACATGAACAACGATGCCACCTTCCAGCACCACATCAAGGAAACAACCAGCAAAGCCAGGCGGATGGTCGGCTGGGTCCTCCGAACCTTTAGGTCAAGGGAACAGGAGGTCATGCTGGCACTGTGGAAGGCACTCATACAGCCAGTACTCGACTACTGCAGCCAGCTCTGGTCACCCCACAAAAAGGGTGACATACAAGAGCTGGAGTCGGTACAGAGGGCCTTCACCAGGACAATTAAAGGCATGAAGGGCCTCAATTACTGGCAACGCCTACAAAAGCTGGGGCTATACTCTCAACAGAGAAGAAGGGAGAGATATGGGGCCATATATGTGTGGAAGGTATTGGAGCAGCAAGTGCCGGATCCCACCCCAGAGCTACTCAAAGCCAAAGCAAGCGAGCGTACCGGTCGCTTATGCGAGAGACGGGCCCTCCCTTCAACAGCACCGGGGAGAATAAAGAATCTCCTCGCCTCCAGCCTCTCACACAGTGGTCCTAGGCTCTTCAATGTGCTCCCTAGACACGTCAGAGACACCACGGGCTGCTCGGTCGCCAGATTCAAAAAAGGACTGGACAACTTCCTGCAAACGCTGGCAGACGAGCCTCCTGTTCCAGGCTACACGGCTTACTGCAGGGCAGCCTCAAATTCTGTGCCGGACCAAATAGCTCTCCTAAGGGAGGACTCTCGGGCCGGCTGCAGCGGTGGTCCACCACAGCTGTGAGGAATACCCTCTAGATTCAACCAAGTAAACCAAGTAAGTAAGTACACTTTGGGCGGAAAATTCTACAACATTCTTGAAGGCTTTGAATGGAAGGCCTGAACACTTCTGAGCACCATGAGTCCAGGTCAGGCAATGCTCACACTCATCACCAATGTTTACACCACAGGTACCACAGGGGAAAAGTTTATCACCACGGCCGGGTGACGAAACAATCCCACAGTGCTGCCTGCTGCGCCAGGGTCATGGCCCGATCCCGGGGCCCATAGCCATTTACCTGCTTACCAGTCATTTCAGCCAGTTACCGGTTGGGCTGAGCAAACTACCGGTGTTCAGCAAGAATGTTGTAGAAGAGAAGTGGAGGCAGGCCAGCTGAGTTCAAATGTGTTGAGAGAGAGCAGGCACGTCCTCTCGCGGCGGCGGCGTGTGGGTGTTGATGTGAAAGGGTCGGGCATGTCTTGAAAGAGGTCTTGTCCCAGTCCCAGACAGTCGGCAAGACACCAAGACCCCAATAAAACCTTCCCCCCTTCTTGAACCGTGGGACCCAACTTGTCAAATGGAAAAGTCGCTGGGTTGTCGTGGCCCAGAGTCGGCACAGTGTGAACGGGGCTTTACCGAGGCCAGCCATGCTCTCCTGCACCCTCATCACACTGCACCACCGCCTCAGCCAGCCACCCTCAACTCATACTGATCCTAATGACATAATGAGTCGCCCAACTTACCGCGTTCTGCCATGTTGGAGAGGACTCAGGCGAACACGTGGTGGGCCGCCAGCGTAATTTTCCTTCCTGTCCACTTCCGTCCTTCTCGTGGTCTTCTTCTTCTTTTGACCTGTGACGCTTTGTATCTTCCTTTCGTTCCTCTTTTCTTCTTTTTCACTCACACTTTTCAGTACTGCGTCACTTTGTTAAGCACTTCATCCTGAGTGAGTTGCCGGTGGCCGGGAGTCTTGCCTTTATAACGACACTCCCTCATGTAACTCTTTCTGGGTCTGTCTTTCTCGGTCTGGGTCTTTTGAGTTTCCAAATTTCTTTACATCTCCTCTTCCTTTCTTTTCTTTTCTCTTTTTTGCCAAAATTTATATATAGTCTGAATGGCATGCTCCGATCCCTTCTCCTTTGTTGTTTACTTGCAACAATAAACAATCAATCAATCAGTCATGTAAAATGTATTAGAAAACCATTGCATATTAATCTTGTCACTCATTCACAGTCAGATTTTGCGCTTTTTGTATTGCCAAGGATATGTAATTGAATTATAAGCAGCTGTTGAGTTGGCAAAGAGTATACATACCTCGAGATCAAGGCCTTATTTATTTATTATTTTTTTATCACTTGTCCCCTACTTTTGTATCTTTCTAGTTTCCTGGTGCTACCTCCACATATATCCTTAGTTGTATAATGTACTGCCTGGGGGTTGGGATATGGCACATGCTCCTCCCTTCTCCTTTGTTTCATTATTTCTTTGATTTCCTTGATTTTGTGTATTTCCTTAGTTTCTTCTCTCTCTTTCCTCGCCTTTCTTCTTCGGCTTCGCTTGGCAGGAGGGTATTTACTGTATTCGCTTCGTGCACCGCCTTCCCATTTTCTTTTTTTCTCGCTTTTCTCCAGTTCTTCATTCTTTCATTTTGTGTATTTCCTTAGTTTCTTCTCTCTCTTTCCTCGCATTTCTTCTTCGGCTTGGCTTGGCAGGAGGGTATTTACTGTATTCGCTTCGTGCACCGCCTTCCCATTTTCTTTTTTTCTCGCTTTTCTCCAGTTCTTCATTCTTTCATTTTGTATTTCCTGTTTCTTCTCTCTCTTTCCTCGCCTTTCTTCTTCGGCTTCGCTTGGCAGGAGAGTATTTACTGTATTCGCTTTGTGCACTGCCTTCCCATTTTCTTTCTTTCTCGCTTTTCTCCAGTTCTTCATTCTTTCATTTTGTGTATTTCCTTAGTTTCTTCTCACCCTTTCTTCGCATTTCTTCTTCGGCTTCTCTTATTGGCAGGAGGGTATTTACTGTATTCGCTTCGTGCACCGCCTTCCCATTTTCTTTTTTTCTCGCTTTTCTCCAGTTCTTCATTCTTTCGTTTTGTGTATTTCCTTAGTTTCTTCTCTCTCTTTCTTCGCATTTCTTCTCTCTTTCCTCGCCTTTCTTCTTCGGCTTGGCTTGGCAGGAGGGTATTTACTGTATTCGCTTCGTGCACTGCCTTCCCATTTTCTTTTTTTCTCGCTTTTCTCCAGTTCTTCATTCTTTCATTTTGTGTATTTCCTTAGTTTCTTCTCTCTCTTTCCTCGCATTTCTTCTTCGGCTTCGCTTGGCAGGAGGGTATTTACTGTATTAGCTTCCTGCACCGCCTTCCCATTTTCTTTTTTCTCGCTTTTCTCCAGTTTTTCATTCTTTCATTTTGTGTATTTCCTTAGTTTCTTCTCTCCCTTTCCTCGCATTTCTTCTTCGGCTTGGCTTGGCAGGAGGGTATTTACTGTATTTGTTTTGTGCACCGCCTTCCCATTTTCTTTCTTTCTCGCTTTTCTCCTGTTCTTCATTCTTTCATTTTGTGTATTTCCTTAGTTTCTTCTCTCTCTTTCCTCGCCTTCTCTTGGCAGGAGGGTATTTACTGTATTCGCTTCGTGCACCGCCTTCCCATTTTCTTTTTTTCTCGCTTTCCTCCAGTTCTTCATTCTTTCATTTTGTATTTCCTGTTTCTTCTCTTTCTTTCCTCGCCTTTCTTCTTCGGCTTCTCTTATTGGCAGGAGGGTATTTACTGTATTCGCTTCGCCACCGCCTTCCCATTTTCTTTTTTTCTCGCTTTTCTCCAGTTCTTCATTCTTTCATTTTGTGTATTTCCTTCGTATCTTAATTCTCTTTCCTCGCCTTCTTCGGCTTGGCTTGGCAGGAGGGTATTTACTGTATTCGCTTCGTGCACTGCCTTCCCATTTTCTTTTTTTCTCGCTTTTCTCCAGTTCTTCATTCTTTCATTTTGTGTATTTCCTTAGTTTCTTCTCTCCCTTTCCTCGCATTTCTTCTTCGGCTTGGCTTGGCAGGAGGGTATTTACTGTATTCGCTTCGTGCACCGCCTTCCCATTTTCTTTTTTTCTCGCTTTTCTCCAGTTCTTCATTCTTTCATTTTGTGTATTTCCTTCGTTTCTTCTCTCTCTTTCCTCGCCTTCTCTTCGCAGGTGGGTATTTACTGTATTCGCTTCCTGCACCGCCTTCCCATTTTCTTTTTTTTCTCGCTTTTCTCCAGTTCTTCATTCTTTCATTTTGTGTATTTCCTTAGTTTCTTCTCTCTCTTTCCTCGCCTTTCTTCTTCGGCTTCGCTTTGGCAGGAGGGTATTTACTGTGTTCACCTCGCCGCCGCCTTCCCATTTTTTGTCCGCCTCAATAAATCACTGTTTACAAATGCTTATGCCGTCATGAGAGCTCGTTTCAGGGCTTTACTGTTTAGGCCGTGGTCCCATGGCCTAACCAGCCCCCTAAAACACTGAAGAAGACAGCTTAATTGTAAGGGCTATAGATGCATAAAAGTGGGGAAATAGGTGTGAGTTATTTGTAAACAGTTGGTAGCTACTCACTACTCAGACCTTATATGGCAGACCTTCCCTTCCCTTCTTATATACCAAGTCAAGTCACTCTGCTTCATAACTGCGACCGGTACGCGCAGGAGGCGGTTTTGGGGCGGAGCAGCGGGATGACGTCACTTGGAGCCAAAAAAAGAAAATTACCCGCCAGTTCAGGGGTGACTAAAGTTGGGGCCGTGTGTGCACTCTGGATGTGCATTCTCGCCTTCTTTCACAACGCGTTCAGGCAAGCCACTGACGAAAAAATATGTGTTTTTATTGTGCTATTGCGTGACTAATTTCAGTGCCTACAAACGGCGGTGTGGGGTGTGAGGGAGGGCATGTTGAAGTGATTGATTTAAATTAGTCCGCCTTTCTTCGTTTTCCCTAAATCCCTGCTTCTACATTCTAGTTTGGCTCCAAGCAGTGTCACGCATAGGCCACGCCTCGGCCGTGTATCCTCCCACAAACCTGTGTACGACTTGACTTGCTGTATATATAGACAAAGGTTTTTCTTACTAGTTTTTTGCTGTTATTTTGAAATCACATATTTTTCTCATAGCTACGGTATAGAAACGCTGGACTTACTAGTAGTAATTGAGAAATGAGGAAATGCAAGAAATAGGAAATTTAAATATATATTTTTCCAATATAAACAATCGTCACATGTTCGAGTGTTGTTCCTTTAAATTTCCATATAGTGAAAGTAATATTATAAGACGCTAAAGATGTATGTATTATGATTTAAACTAGGATTTTTATATAATTGTAATACTCAATTATGGTGCCGGCACCTATAGCTATACTACACCTACTAAGGTTCCTATATACGCAGGAACCTCAGGGCTCTGTGAGCTTTGGCAATATTGATATTATTGTTGTATTATGTAGTATTTATTGGTAGGTGCATTATATGAGTATGTTTATTATAATGTGAATAGTTAACATAATCCTGCTAAATATAGCAGCTCCTTGCGCTGCGTCAACAAGTGTCTGCTGGCAACACTGTGTGCGGTGTGTTGTGTTGTGCTCCTCAAACCTCGGCGCGGCGCGGCGCCCTCACCCTCAGACACCCCCAGCAGAACACGAGAACAGCTGCCGCTGTGACGGGCACGAGGGGCCTCTGTGTGTGTGAGGTGAGTTGTCCCGTGGCGGTGGCCACGTCCGTCCCCTGTGGCAGTGACCTGCCCCGGTGTTTGTGTGTGTTGTCCCGTGGTGGTGGCCACGTCCGTCCCCTGTGGCAGTGACCTGCCCCGGTGTTTGTGTGTGTTGTCCCGTGGTGGTGGTCACGTCCGTCCCCTGTGGCAGTGACCTGCCCCGGTGTTTGTGTGTGTTGTCCCGTGGTGGTGGCCACGTCCGTCCCCTGTGGCAGTGACCTGCCCCGGTGTGTGTGTGTGTGTGTGTGTGAGGTGAGTTGTCCCGTCCCATTTGTTAGATGTGATACAGGATAGTTTCCTTAAGCAGTTAATTAGAACACCAACGAGGGAAGTAAATATTTTGGATTTGTTGTTAACTAATAGAGAGGACATAATAAGCAACATTGAGGTTGGGGATTCATTAGGTAACGGTGATCATAAGGAAATTAGATTTAATATTAAATGGGAGGATAGAGTAAGCAGTAACAACACATTAATACTTGACTTCAGGAAGGTAGACTATGAAGGGTTAAGAAAGCAGCTGCAGAGACTTAGGGGAATGAGATCAGAAGTAGGTCAGGACCCAGAGCAGGGAGGGGCGGTAATCTCTGGTGAGGTCACTAGTCAGGTCAGTAGCTTGGAGGGTGAGTACAATAGTCTGGTCAGGGAGATTAAATTAGGACAGAAACAGTTTATACCTCACAGGGAAGTCAGGTCAACAGGTAATTACCCGAGATGGATGACTGACAGGCTAAAAACTGAAATAGGAAGGAAAAGAGGACTATATGTTAGAATTAAAAGGGGGGAAACTCACCTAAGGGATAGTTACAACGATTTAGCTAGAGCAGTAAAGAAAAACATACGTATGGCAAAACATATGAGATTAGAATTGCCAGGGAAGCAAAGACCAATCCAAAGGGCTTCTTTCAGCTTTATAAGACCAAGGTTAGGGATAAGATAGGGCCGCTTAAGTCAGGAGAATCACTGATTGATAGTGATGAGGAAATGAGCGAGGCGTTAAATAGATATTTCTTAACTGTATTTACCAAAGAAAGATTAGATGATATACCTCAGGGAGAACAGATCTACAGGAGAGAAGAGGTAGAAGAATTAACCGACATCAACATAAGTAGGGAGCTCGTGATTAGACAGATAGATAGACTTAAAGTCACTAAGGCGCCAGGGCCAGATGAACTTTTCCCCAGGGTAATAAAGGAATGCGAAACTGAAATAAGTGGGCAGTTAACAGAAGTATTTAGGAAGTCACTAGACACAGGGGTGGTGCCTGGTTCATGGAGGCAGGCACACGTTATTCCAGTATTTAAGAAGGGAGACAAATCTTCTATGGAGAACTATAGGCCGATTAGTTTGACGTCAGTTATAGGTAAAATGATTGAGTCAATAATAACTGATAGTATTAGGGACCATATAGACAGACAGTTTAATTCATGACTCACAGCATGGGTTTACTAAAGGAAAGTCGTGCCTCACTAATCTTATATCCTTTTACAATAGAGTATACGAGGCAGCTGACAATGATGAGAGCTATGATGTGGTTTATCTTGATTTTAGTAAGGCCTTCGATAAGGTCCCTCACCAGAGACTTAAATAAAGTCAGGGCTCATGGGATAAGAGGGAAGGTATTTGATTGGATTAAGGCGTGGATTAGCGACAGGAAACAGAGGATTACCATTAACGGTAAAAAATCCGAATGGGGTAATGTTACCAGAGGGGTTCCTCAAGGTTCAGTTTTAGGCCTGCTTCTATTCATTATCTACATCAATGACATAGACAATGGGATAACTAGTGACATAGGTAAATTTGCAGATGACACCAAAATAGGACGCACTATTAGGACAGGGGAGGATGCTAGAGCACTGCAGAAGGATCTCAACAAACTGTCAACTTGGTCAGAGAAATGGCAGATGAATTTTAACATCACCAAGTGTAGCGTACTTAGTGTAGGAACATACAACCCATTACACGGGTATAGTTTAGACTCTTCAGCGATAGGCAGGTCTGAGTGTGAAAGGGATTTGGGAGTGTTAGTGAACTCTGACCTAAAACTAAGGAAGCAATGTATTAGTGCGAGGAATAGGGCTAACAGGGCTTTATTAATAGGACGGTAACCAACAGGAGTGCAGCAGACTCTATTTAGCGTTAGTTAGGCCACACTTAGATTATGCTGTCCAGTTTTGGTGCCCACACTACAGAATGGACATCAACTTGCTAGAATCAGTTCAGAGGAGGATGACCAAGATGATTCAGGGGCTGAGGAACCTCCCATATCAAACAGAGCTGGGCACTTCCGTACCTCTGTCCGCACCTCCGCTCCTCCGGACCTGCGGACCTTTAAACGAGGTGCGGAGGTCCGAAGTGCGGAAAGTTTTTCAAAAGTGCGGAAGTAACAGGTGCGGAACGGCAGTATTTTAAGTCCGTACCTCCGCACCTGAGGTTTTCAAGGATAAAAAAAATGAAAACGACAAACAGTCCGCGCTCTGCAGTAATACTTCCGGTCGTTTACGCGGTCTGTGCTGCAGGGCATGTTTTCCCGCCACTTGAGTGACGTCACTCATTCAGATTTACGGCCCGGTTCAAAATATACCGTTTGTCGTCCGTCTTAAAGGAAGTGCGTCATCAATGACAACACCACGTGCACGGATAGCAAGAACCCAAGGTGTTGGTTTCCTTACGTCGAGACACACGTGTCCTGTTGCCATATTGTACAAAACTGGGAATGAAAGAAACGGTCACATTATTAAAATAATGTCGCTTAGATTACCACTTTTAATTACTGCGTATCAACCTTTATATTGGAAGAAAAAGGACTTCATAGCTATCATTATCAGAGCAGTGAACTGGCGTATGGTGAAGGTATGGCAACAGTCTCACAGATTTAAAACATGATAATTTAAATTTAGACAAGATTTAAATTTAAAAGCACAAGGTATGACGGTGACGTCACTGATGACGTACGCTCTTGCATGAGTAACTGATGACCTTGCCTTGTATTTCTTTTTTTTAAGGTACGGACTAGATTTTTCAGGCGCGCTTTAATAGTTTTGGGTACGGTACCGGAGGTGCGGAGGTGCGGTACCGAAACGAGTGAAAATTTTTTAGGCGCGGAAGTACAGGTACGGACTATATGTGTTTCGAGGTGCGGAGGAGCGGTACCGGACTACCCGATATCCAGTAACGCGCCCAGCTCTGATATCAAAATAGGCTGGAACATCTAAACTTACATTCACTAGAGAGACGAAGAGTGCGGGGAGATCTGATAGAAGTATTCAAATGGGTCAAGTTTTTTTTTTTTTTTTTTTTTATTTTTTTTTATTTTTTTAACGTTGTTGCCTATTGCGCCGGTAGGCATCTTCCCGGTGGGGCCTGATGGTCGGCCCAAGGCTTCTTCCAGGTGGGGCCTGATGGTCGGCCCAGCCCGTTCTGGCGCAGGCGAATGTTTATAGTGGCGCCATCTTGCATTGGCTCATGCTGCCCCCCGGAACTCGTACTTGATTCGCTTGGACGGCTTCCTCTAGAGTCCGGGTTGATGGGTGGTCTTCAGGACAGCATGTGGGTAGTTTTAAGCCACTCGGCGGTGACCGAAAAATCCGAGTGGTAGTGTGAGGATTCGAACCCGCGTCGTCCATCACGCGGCGAATGTGGGTCCAGTACGCTATCACTTCGGCCACCGCCTACAACAAAGGCAATATAAGTAAAGTACTGAGAATTAGCCAGCAGGATAGAACTTGCAGTAATGGATTTAAATTAGAAAAGTATAGATTTAGGAGAGATATAGGCAAGCATTGGTTTAGTAATAGGGTGGTGGGGGAATGGAATAGACTCAGCAATCACATAGTTAGTGCAGGGACGATAGCTTGTTTTAAGAGTAGACTGGATAGCTACATGGACGAGGATGACAGGTGGCAGTGAGGTGTGGGTGCAGTAAGGTGACGGGGTACTGGATGCGTGCCTAGTACCGTTGGTATAATGAGGATCAAGCCTTTACCTGTAACCCCTGTAACTACTCCTCACCCACCATGAGTAGTGGGGGGGATTCTGGAGCTGCCCTGTGTAGGCCACCCGGTCTCTTGCAGTTTCCTTATGTTCTTATGTGGTGGTGGCCACGTCTGTCCCCTGTGGCAGTGACCTGCCCCAGTGTGTGTGTGTGTGTTTGTGTGGCGAGTTGTCCCGTGGTGGTGGCCATGTCCGTCCCCTGTGGCAGTGACCTGCCCCGGTGTGTTTGTGTGGCGAGTTGTCCCGTGGTGGTGGCCATGTCCGTCCCCTGTGGCAGTGACCTGCCCTGGTGTGTGTGTGTGTGTGTGTGTGAGAGTTGTCCCATGGTGGTGGCCACGTCTGTCCCCTGTGGCAGTGACCTGCCCCGGTGTGTGTGTGTGTGTGTGTGTGTGTGAGAGTTGTCCCGTGGTGGTGGCCATGTCCGTCCCCTGTGGCAGTGACCTGCCCTGGTGTGTGTGTGTGTGTGTGTGTGTGTGTGTGTGTGTGTGAGTTGTCCCGTGGTGGTGGCCATGTCCGTCCCCTGTGGCAGTGACCTGCCCTGGTGTGTGTGTGTGTGTGTGTGTGTGTGTGTGTGTGTGTGAGAGTTGTCCCATGGTGGTGGCCACGTCTGTCCCCTGTGGCAGTGACCTGCCCCATTGTGTGTATTTACCTAGTTGTTACATACGGGAAAAGAGCTACGCTCACGCTGTCCCGTCTCCATATCCTCTCTTATCCAACTTTTCCTTAAAATCATGAATGTTTCTTGCACAAACCACTTCCTCCTCCAGTCCATCCCATAGCTCAATGCTTCTGTTTGTGAAGCTAAACTTTTTCACATCTCGCCTATACGTGGTCGCCCTCAATTTCTTTCCATGTCCTCTCGTTTCTCTCTCGCTCCACACACACAGGTCCTCTCTGTCCAGATTCTCCACCCTGCTCGCCACTCTGTACACCACTATCAGGTCTCCTCTTTCTCTTCTTCTCTCCAGGGTTGTGAGTCCAATCCCTAAGTTCCGGTACCATCTTAGTTGCCGCTCTCTGTACTCTTTCCAGCTTTCTTATGTTCTTCTTTTCGTGAGGAGACCAGACCACTGCTACATACTCCAACCTTGGCCTTATCATTGTAACTATTATTTTCTTCATCATCTCTTTGTCCAAATACACAAATGCCGTCCTTATGTTCCTCAGCAAATTCATAGTTTGTCCCGTTATCCTGTCGATGTGTTTGTCCGGTGACATGTTCTCTGAGATGGTCACTCCCAAATCTTTTTCTTCCACTCCTCTGCATATTATCTCACTTCCCATCTTATAATCATATTCATCTTCTACCACTCCTACCAAACTATTTTTTTACATTTCCCAAGGTTGAATTCCATCTGCCATGTACCACTCCACTCCCATATTTTGTCCAGGTCCCTCTGCAATGCCTCAGTCTTTCACATCATTGACTCGTCTCAATAGCTTTGCATCATCTGCAAACAAACTCACATAGCTGGTCACTCCGTCCACCATATCATTTATGTAAACAGCAAACATTATTGGTGCCAGCACTGAACCTTGTGGGACCCCACTCCTCACTGGGCACCCGTTGGAAACCTTGTCCTTGATTATTGTCCTCATTTCCCTGTTAGTTAGGAAGTCCTCCAGCCACTGTGAGGGTGAGTTGTCCCGTGGTCTTACCTAGACGGGCTCCACGAGAAGGCAACCCCAGAAGTGCCAACACGCCAGTAGAATGTAAACAGTCGTCCCTCAAATAGTATGGGTGTTAGGGACCCAGGACCTCTGTACTATTCGAAAATCCATATAAAATTAGTGCCCCTGTAGAAACACCCCTGGGCACTCCTACGGAATCCGGGTCCGGCCAGGCTCAGCTGTTACCCGCGGGCCCAAGTTGCCAGTTATGCATTTTCTGCTGCAGTCACAGTGTAGTGTTACCACGCTGGGGGGGTCGATGGGGGCGAAGCCCGCCGTTAGAGGTCAGGTTATTTAAAATTCGGTTGGAGTAGTTTAAATATGCGTCCCTTAACTATATAACATGGACGTGTAATGTTGTATTTTGGAGGGGTGGAGTCAATCTCCACAATTACCGTTTCATATCTTGTTTCAAGTGTGAATTAGAGAGCAATAGAAACTGTGGTAGAGAGTAAGAGAGAGTGTGAGTGTATGACACGGCTCACTCGCTGACAATGTGGAAGGCAGCGCTGCCAGGATGGCTAAGTTGCCCACTAAGCCAAACTTTCCAGCCAGTCAGGTGTGGCATTACAAGTGCTGCCTAGGCGCCACTGGAACACCTGGTTTGAACAGACTATAGTACCACTAACTCCATTCCAATCTGTCCTATTAACCCTAGAAAGGTATTCCCTAAAATTTTAATGTTCCAGGTATACGTGTGCCAATTAGAATCACTGTAGGAAAAAATAAAAATAAAATATAAAGACATGTTTTATTGATTATAAATGAAATTGTGGTACAAAAATAAGTTTTCCAGAGTAATGCTGGCTATGTTTTATACTAACAAAATAAAAAAATCTGACTTTTAGATCATTGACAAAAAAAAAATTGAGATTTTTTTTCATTAAAAAAAAATGAAATTAAGAAAAAAAATGTGCCCACACTAAACTAGAATGATGCTAGATGCCCCAGTCTGCCTCTCAACCCTGGGCTGCACAGCAATCCTGGTGCCTGGAATGAATAGAAATGGGTGATTCCAATTGGCCTCACTGTAGGAAAAAATAAAATATAAAGACACGTTCTATTGATTCTAAATGGTACCCTGGTACAAAAACAAGTGATCTGGTCTACTACTAGCTTTGTTTTATAATAACAAAATAAAAAAATCTGACTTTGACTTACCAGTTATTCTTATGGAGGGGGAGGGGGACATCACACACACTCACTGAGGAGTTCCCAGCACCAGCGATTGATTCCAGTGTGATGTCTGTTGACGGAGACATCACACTGGAGTTCAGTATCTTACACATGTCATATCAGGAATTGGTCGCGTTCGTTTTGTGGCCATGACTCAAACCCGCAAAAAAAACCCGTAGAAAATATATAGAACTAGGTTTAGTATATGGGTCATGGTTACTGATCAGCAATTTTTACTCACTGTAACACTCGGAAAATTCACGCTGATTGATCTAACATAACAGAACATGTGACTACTTTCCTTCACACTTTTTTTTATCGTAAAAATGATTCGGGTATACCCGTGCCAACTGGATACACAACTACTTATTATCATACTCGGAAACACTCACCCAACTGTTTTTTTCTTCCTTAATTCCCATCTTCATTCGTTTTATTTCTTTTGTTTGTAATCAAGAACGCTTTTTCTTTTTCTTCTTCCTTCCTTATTTTGTATTGTTGCTTTTTTCCTTCTCCTCCGTTTTCATTTCTTTTTTTTTCCTCCTCCTCCTCCTCCTCCTCCTCCTCTTCTTAAAAGCAAAAAAGTAACCATTCTTCTTCCTTCTCCACCTCTTCTTCCTTCTCCACCTCTTCTTCCTTCCTTATTTTGTATTGTTTTTTTTTTCCTTGTTTTCATTTCTTTTTTTTTTCCTCCTCCTCCTCCTCCTCCTCCTCTTAAAAGCAAAAAAGTAACCATTCTTCCTCCTCCTTCCCTTTTTCCTTCTCCTCCTCTTCTTCCTTCCTTATTTTGTATTGTTTTTTTTTTCCTTCTCCATTTTCATTTTTTTTTCCTCCTCCTCCTCCCCTTCTTAGGCAAAAAGGTAACCATTCTTCTTCCTCCTCCTTCCCTTTTTCCTTCTCCACCTCTTCTTCCTTCCTTATTTTGTATTGTTTTTTTTTTTCCTTCTGTTTTCATTTCTTTTTTTCTCCTCCTCCTCCTCCTCCTCCTCCTCTTCTTAAAAGCAAAAAGGTAACCATTCTTCTTCCTCCTCCTTCCCTTTTTCCTTCTCCACCTCTTCTTCCTTCCTTATTTTGTATTGTTTTTTTTTTTCCTTCAGTTTTCATTTCTTTTTTTCTCCTCCTCCTTCTCCTCCTCCTCCTCCTCCTCCTCTTCTTCTTAAAAGCAAAAAAGTAACCATTCTTCTTCCTCTTCCTTCCCTTTTTCCTTCTCCTCCTTTTCTTCCTTCCTTATTTTGTATTGTTGTTTTTTTCCTTCTCCGTTTTCATTTCTTTTTTTTTTCCTCCTCCTCCTCCTCCTCTTCTTAAAAGCAAAAAAGTAACCATTCTTCTTCCTCCTCCTTCCCTTTTTCCTTCTCCACCTCTTCTTCCTTCCTTATTTTGTATTGTTTTTTTTTTTCCTTCTCCGTTTTCATTTCTTTTTTTTTCCTCCTCCTCCTCCTCCTCTTCTTAAAAGCAAAAAGGTAACCATTCTTCCTCCTCCTTCCCTTTTTCCTTCTCCACCTCCTCTTGCTATTTCTTCTTCTCTTCCTTCTCCTCTTTATAATCCTCCACTTCTTTCTCCTTCCTTCCTTCCTTCTCATTGTCCTCCTTATAAGTATGATTGCCCATTCACCCTTCCCCTACAAGAGCAAGTGGAATACAGAGGATGGTAGATCTTCACTTTTTAGGATGAAGTATGTAACCACCAGCCTTTCTGAGCCAATCTTTTATACTTTCTCAGAATTTGAATCAGCTGTCCATGACTCCCTTCCTGTTCCTTATGTGCATCATCACCCTCTTATAATTATTGCTCCTGTGGTTATTTCTGTCATCACACTCTTCCCTAAGGTTGTCCGAGAAGTGTATCAATTATTTTTTATCTTGCTCCCACCTTTGATGTAGAGCCACTTAGTCATCATCTGCCTTCCTTTTCTGCAGGCCAGCACACAGGAACAGCTGCCTAATGAAGGACTCCACTGAATTTCTGAAGATGGAAGTGAAGGAAGAACCAGTGGACCAGCAGGGGTCATCCAGCCACCTCCCTTCCTCCTCCTCAGCAGGGGTGGATAGGGTCAGGTGAGCAGTCTTGTCTGACCTTTCATTTACCAGATGTTGGAGTTATTTGACAAATTCAGGGTACAGGTAACTCGGTGCAGTGGTTAGCACACTTGGCTCACAACCGAGAGAGCCTGGGTTCGATCCCCGGGGGGAGTGGAAAAATTTGGGCGGCTTTTCCGATACCTTATGCCTCTGTCCACCCAGCAGTGAATGGGTACCAGGTATTAATCGGGGGTTTTGTCCCGTCTCCTGGGGTCTGTTCCCTTCTCCTATAATTTCTTCCCCTTCTGTCTCTCTCCGGCATATGACCACAGATGTTGCACCCACTAAACCAAACTTTCCAACTGTTCCCTTCTCCTATAATTCCTTCCCTTTCTGTCTCTCTCCAGCATATGACCACAGATGTTGCGCTGACTAAACAAAACTTTCCAACTTTTCCCTTCTATAATTCCTTCCCCTGCTGTCTCTCTCCGGTATATGACCACAGATGTTGTGCTGACTAAACAAAACTTTCCAACTTTTCCCTTCTATAATTCCTTCCCCTTCTGTCTCTCTCCGGCATATGACCACAGATGTTGCGCCCGCTAAACAAAACTTTCCAACTTTTCCCTTCTCCTATAATTCCTTCCCCTTCTGTCTCTCTTCGGCATATGACCACAGATGTTGCACCCACTAAACCAAACTTTCCAACTGTTCCCTTCTCCTATAATTCCTTCCCCTTCTGTCTCTCTCCGGCATATGACCACAGATGTTGCGCCCACCAAACCAAACTTTCCAACTTTTCCCTTCTCCTATACAGGAAATCCCCGATATACGAAAGCTCGATGTACGAAAATTCGGATATACGAAAGTGAAAAATATAGGACAATTTTCGGTTCACGAAAGACATGCCGCATATCTGAAAAAATCGACAGTTTCCGCCCACTGTTTAGTACCCGATGTCTATATCGGTCTCCAGCGCCGTCAACAGCCTCACGCTTTTCGCGCAGTGATTAGGCAGCAAGTGTCCATGTCAGTCCCCTCCACTTCAACGCTCATCACTTAGCGTTGCCAGTTTGTGAACCCCTTGCTTGACTCGAATCCGAAACACATCCCAGCCAGCGTGAGAAGCGTGAGGGTGATGGAGGGGTTGGGGGGCTTGGAGTGGTGCGGTGGTGTACTGTTTGGCACGTGTTTGAACACGAGAGTCGAAACTGGCCTTTCACAGCTTGGGAAGTAAACATTGGCAATGTTAAGTGATGAGTTGTAGTGACGAGTTAGAGGGGATTGTCCTAACATATGTAATGCATTTCTATAACAGTAAAGGAACAGGAAATGGTAATTGTTTTTAATTATTTATGAGCCTTGCGTTTCATTGTATTGTGAGTAGTAAATTGCTTTTAAGCATAGTTATATTTAACTTTTTTTTTTTTTTTCTTGCGCTTTTCCATAACCCCCCTATTTATTAACAATCCTATGGGGGAAATGGCTTCGATATACGAAAAATCGATAAACGAAAGGTTTTTTCAGTCCCTAACCCTTTCGTATATAGGGGATTTCCTGTAATTCCTTCCCCTTCTGTCTCTCTTCGGCATATGACCACAGATGTTGCACCCACTAAACCAAACTTTCCAACTTTTCTCTTTCCTATAATTCCTTCCCCTTCTGTCTCTCTCCGGCATATGACCACAGATGTTGCGCCCACTAAACCAAACTTTCCAACTCTTCCCTTCTATAATTCCTTCCCCTTCTGTCTCTCTCCGGCATATGACCACAGATGTTGCGCCGACTAAACAAAACTTTCCAACTTTTCCCTTCTATAATTCCTTCCCCTCCTGTCTCTCTCCGGCATATGACCACAGATGTTGCGCCGACTAAAGAAAACTTTCCAACTTTTCCCTTCTCCTATAATTCCTTCCCCTTCTGTCTCTTTCCGGCATATGACCACAGATGTTGCGCCGAATAACCAAACTTTCCAACTTTTCCCTTCTCCTATAATTCCTTCCCCTTCTGTCTCTCTCCGGCATATGACCACAGATGTTGCGCCCGCTAAACCAAACTTTCCAACTTTTCCCTTCTCCTATAATTCCTTCCCCTTCTGTCTCTCTCCGGCATATGACCACAGATGTTGCGCCCACTAAACCAAACTTTCCAACTTTTCCCTTCTCCTATAATTCCTTCCCCTTCTGTCTCTCTCTCCGGCATATGACCACAGATGTTGCACCCACTAAACCAAGCTTTTTCTCCAGGCCCTTGATGATACATGTGTTGGAGTATAATGTGTTCTCTCCTCCTTCCACAGGGGTCCTTCAGGGGATGTCAAGGAGGAGGATGTCTGGGTTAAGGATGAGCCCATTGAGGAGCTGGACACTGTCAACACCACCACCTTCACTCCCAAGCCTGAAAGCACTTGGTGAGTACTAAATGACTCACCTTTGTCCAAGAACTCTTGCAGAATCTTGTGTTCCGGTGGCGCCCAAAGTCCAAGAGGTGCAAATACTTTCTGCATCATGCAAACATTGGGACGAGGCCAGACACATACAGTCACCTCTCGATTAACATGAGTTTAAGTAACGCACTTTTGATTTAACACAAATTGATATTTAAGGAGATACGTTTAACCATGGAGGTAATAAGGGTGGAGAGGCCCACAGTGCCAAGCGCGCTGTACTGGTGAGTGAAGGCAGTTTTCGTGGCCTCAGTTCTCAAATCGGCCGCCATATTGTTCAAGCCGTGAGGTACGAATACGAGGGTGGAGCGCGCCTAACATGGAGGGCGCTTGGCCTTAGAGTTAGAGTACTGCATCCATGGAGTACCGTAATGTTTTTATTTTCTCTTCTTACTGTTTTCTGGCACTTGAAACTGCAAGCGTATGAAAAAAAAAAAAATTGTAATTTATTAGTGTAAATATACTGTAACAGGTAAGAAAATACTGTACATGACATCCAAGAAGCGCGGTAATGTATTCTTGATCACCCAGCAATGCAGTGAGGACAATTCATCACCAAGATGTGCGGTCTCCTTTACGTATACAAGTTAGAAAATTGTAAGCGGCCAGCATGTACTGCCAGGCTGCCACACGAACCCTCGTGAAATGTCACACGCGGACACGTGGTCTGGCCGGCCGCTCATGGAGGTACATCCATGTGGCCGCTCCTCTCAGGCTTGAACAATATGGCCGACTGACAGTTTAGTGGCTTCAAACTGCAAGGCTCCATGCCCCCCCTGTGTTTAACCCTTAAACCGCTGCAATCGCTTATTTAATCAAGTCTCTCCGATCCCGTGACGCTGTGATCGCTTATATAATCATGAATTTTCCTGCCGTATGTATTGAGTTTTCCTGGCGAGCTTCCTTTTGAATGTGTTCTCGTGATCGCTGGCAACTCAGTCATACCTTCACCAGAGCCTGAAATTCCATGGTAAGGCCCTCATTCAAGTGTTTGTGGAAATGTAGGAGGCGCCTGGAAACTCTCCTGACCCGCTGGGTAGTAATCTACCATAACATAATAGAAAACGTGGTAGTGGAAGGGAAAATGGAGGTTGTCAAGGCAGACTATATTATAAATTTTGAATTATAACTTGAATATAATACGTAACAGTAAGCTTCTTTGCACACAGGTGTGTGTGTGTGTGTGTGTGTGTGTGCGGAAAGCCCCGGTTGTCTTGGTTCATGGTGTAAATCAGATTTTTTTTACATCATTATAGTTCATTACCTGATTGAGAGAGAGAGAGAGAGAGAGAGAGAGAGAGAGAGAGAGAGAGAGAGAGAGAGAGAGAGAGAGAGAGAAGAAAGGCGAGCTGGCAGGAAGATACGATAGGCCTGTAAGTGTGAACACACACACACACACACACACACACACACACACACACACACACACACACTCCATCCCGCCCTTCCTTCACTCATCCAAACACTCCGTGTGTGTGTGTGTTTGTGTGTGTGTGTGTGTGTGTGCCCTATACGTGTAATGGCAACGTGGGGCTTTCTCGGAGGGCACATAGCCCACGAACCTACACAATCCAGCGACCGATTCTCCCCTACGGTTTCACACAGGTCGTCGTCTTCTGAGTCAGGTCATTCGGCCCATTCCATCATCCGACGAAGGAACCTGGGAATGGTGAAACGAAAGAGAACGGGAACAGAGACCACAACACACTCAAGTGTACCTGAAGATGACGACACCACCATCAAGGATCTTCTGAATGAAGCCAAGAAGATCATGGAGAGGAGGGAAACGACAGGGGTGGAGGCTGAAATTCAGGACTTTACCACGTACCTCTGCTCCAGGCTTCGCAAAGTGGCGCGAAGGAATCACAAAGTTCTGTTTCCCCAGATCCTGGAGTTAGTGTCACTGTTGGAGGAGGAGCCTGGTGATGAGGTTGGGGAAGGCAAAATCGACGGTGAGAAGGTACTGTCTCGACACTCCACACCACAGCAGCCCGCACAGCCTCCACAGCAGCACTACCAGCCACCACAGCAGCAGTATCAGCCACCACAGCAGCTCTACCAGCCACCACAGCAGCCAGCACAGCCTCCACAGCAGCACCAGTCACCACAACAGCCCGCACAGCCTCCACAGCAGTACCAGTCACCACAACAGCCCGCACAGCCTCCACAGCAGTACCAGTCACCACAGCAGCCATACCAGCCACCACAACAGCAGTATCAGACACCACAGCAGCAGTACCAGCCTGTGTATACTGTGCTGTCAACACCAAAACAGCAAATACCTCCTAGCCCTGCTCCAGCTCCTGCAGCAGCAACTGTGACTACCAACCCTTCGCCCTTCACATTTCCTGTTTCGCTGGAAATGATGGTACCCTCCGTCAAGTCTCCCAGCGTCGCTAGTATCTCTTCCTCCAAGTCCGTCCTGGAGACACCCAAGGTGACCAGACCAGTTGACAATCTTGACAGTGATGAGGACGACGACTAGTCTCTACATACTAAAATTGTGAATGTCATCATTATGCAAATGTAAATTCTATATAAGAATAATTATGTAAAAAATCGTACCATGTATTTTATATACCTACCTTGCATGAAAATGTAGTTGTAGAGAACTTGAAACTTAAATAATATAATAAAGATAAAGTGACAAGGTTATAACATTCAAATAAATCACTATAAAGATACATGTATGGAAATATAATACAAGCAGGTACAAACAAAACTATTTATTCATGAAAGTTTACAGAATTTGTTTAGACTGAAGGTCTTCCCCTTGGATACACCACCCGATCTTGCCATGAGACTTGGCCGACTTGCGATGTGTAGTAATGGGATAGATAATCTCTGATGTCCTTTGCTCTGTTGGTGTAGTTGGATCCCCTCCTGTTCATCAAGCCCACCATCAGATTTTTTTCATCCCTCCACATGCCAGGTACCAGGTTGTAGTTGCTATCTTCTCTGTCCACATCGCCAAATGCATACGAGTAGCGGTCGAGGATGAGGTTGTGCAACACACAACCACACACTGTGATGAGTTTCACCACTGATGGCCTTTGTTGCATGGTGGTACCAAACACTCTGAAGCGCATCTGGAGGAGACCGAAGGAGTTTTCCACCACTCGGCAGGCACGGGACAACCTGTAGCTGAAGATCCTCTCCTCGTAAACTTGTGATTGGTGGGAGTATGGTTTCATCAGGAATGGCTTGAGGGCGAACGCATCATCCCCTACAATATGGTACTGGATTGAAGTAGTAGCATTGGGGAGTGGTGTGTCGTCAGGGAATGTGATGTAGTTTTTGTTGATGGCGTCATGCAGGTTGCATTTCTGCCACGTTCCTCCATCGCCAGCACCTCCCTCTGCTCCGACATCCACGTACAGGAATTTGTAGTTTGAATCAGCTAGGGCCATCAACACAATGCTGTGAAACTTCTTATAGTTGAAAAATAGGGAGCCGGTATTGTTGGGCTTCTTCATTGCGACGTGTTTGCCGTCCAGTGCACCCACACAGTTGAAATAGTTCCATTTCCTTGCGAAGCCTTCAGCGACATTATTCCACTCATCCAAAGTTTTGGGGCACTTCAGACATTCACCATACGCGTCGATCAGGGCCTGGCACACTTTCGGTATGAACAGGCAGATGGCGCTTTTTGATACTCGAAAATTGTACATTAAACTTGAGTACGAGTTTCCCGTTGCCAGGTATCGCAGGGTGACTGCCAACTTCAAACCAACAGGTAGGGGGAACCTCATTTTTGTTTCCGTCTTGGCTAGTACTGGAGTAACTCGATCGACCATCTCTCCAAACAGTCCTGGTTCGATCCTTAGGTAATTTTTGTAGCCCTTGCGGTCTTCTCTGTGCAACTCCTGTAGCAGTTGTTCATACTCTCCAAACATCTGTCTCCTGCAAAGCCATTGCCGACACCACATCCTCCTGACTCTTCGACTTGGTCTTGCAACAGGTTGCTGTAGACGTCTGCGTCTCCTTCTGCTGAGCAGCCACATAGCAGTAATTATCACGAACAGGCTTGTTCCTCGTCTTCTCTCTCTGTCCATGATGGGTGTCAGTCGAGAAGTGCCTACAGTAGCAGCCCGTGACCTCTATATATTATACCCCATGCCACTAATTATCACGATATTTCAATGTAGCAGGCACGCTTTGGCACGAGGTGACAGGTGTGTGCGTACCCCACCGCGCCCTCACCGTGGCTCGCCGCGCCCTCACCGTGGCTCGCCGCGCCCTCACCGTGGCTCGCCGCTCCACCCCGCCGTGCCACGCCGCGCCACGCCGTGACGTCGCCGTGCCATTGTGTCACGGTGTGTTGCGCACACTGTCATGGCGATGCCAAAAATGGACCTTTAATTGTGTGGCGTGGTCACGCCAGTCGCCCGTGACCACGCCGTGAGCAAAACGCCGTAAGTGTAAACTTACCTTTAGGCCTCTCTCTCTCTCTCTCTCTCTCTCTCTCTCTCTCTCTCTCTCTCTCTCTCTCTCTCTCTCTCTCTCTCTCTCTCTCTCTCTCTCTCTCTCTCTCTCTCTCTCTCTCTCTCTCTCTCTCTCTCTCTCTCTCTCTCTCTCTCTCTCTCTCTCTCACAATGCATGTATACGCATAGAGAGAGAGAGAGAGAGAGAGAGAGAGAGAGAGAGAGAGAGAGGAAAACAAACAAACATATGCAGAGAGAGAGAGAGAGAGAGAGAGAGAGAGAGAGAGAAGAACACATTTAGAGGAAAACAAACAAACATATGCAGAGAGAGAGAGAAGAGAGAGAGAGAGAGAGAAGAACACATTTAGAGGAAAACAAACAAACATATGCAGAGAGAGAGAGAAGCCACGCGGTCAGATGTCCACCGCTTTCACCCGCTCTACCTCATTCTACCCGACATGTCACATTTTTCCCGCACTTTGGAAAGCGCGCGAATTTTTAGGGCCTATTATTTGCTCTAATTATTCATGTACCACTCAGGATTGCTGTAATACATCAACTACATTTTTCTCATTGATGACATACTATTAGATTTATATTTTCGCTTTTTATTATAATGTTAATATTAACTAGCGAAGGAAAAATATCCGGCTCCGTGGTTTAAGGGTTAACTAACGCGATATGTTCGATATAACACGAGTTTCATTGATGACGTCACGCTCTATGACGATGAATGTTTCTCTGGGGTGCATTTGAGAGAGTGACTTGGGACGTCCCGGGCACCCACACCACCCGGGACCCTCTATCAAACGCTTCTGTGCACCTCTCAGTTAAGCCTCGTCGTTGCTATGGTAACAGCGTCTCACTGGCAGCAGAATGGCATCCGTTGCTCTCTTTCTAGCTGTTCTGGCAGCAAACTGGCGTCCACTGTTCTTCCTGATGACGTTTAAACATGCATCACAAGCTGTTCTGGACGATGAGCTCCTTTCCTTTGTTTGAATAGCCAGAATAGGCACTGGAGTATTTTTTTTATTTTGACTACCTCTACCGCAGTAATGCACACCGCGTACCGCACGGGGAAAGAAATGGAACCCCACTACCCCAACCGCACTACTCCGGAAAAAGTACCGCACTACCGTAACTGCACTACTCCGGAAAAAGAACCGCACTACCCCAACCACACTAGTGATTTTTCAGTACCGCGCCACCTCTGCTCACCCCCACACCACTGGGCCTGGAGTGGTGCATGGCCAGGCAACATCCGGGTTCCCACAGTTTACCTTCCCCAGGTTTCTCCAGGTACCCATCGGGGGGCTTCGTGGTGCAGTGGTTAGCACACTCGGCTCACAACCAAGAGAGCCCGGGTTCGATTCCCGGGTGGAGTGGAAAAATTTGGGTGGCTTTTCCGATACCCTACGCCCCTGTCCACCCAGCAGTGTACCAGGTATTAATCGGGGGTTGTGTCCCGTCTCCTGGGGTCTGTTCCCTTCTATAATTCCTTCCCCTTCTGTCTCTCTCCGGCATATGACCACAGATGTTGCGCCCACTAAACCAAACTTTCCAACTTTTCCCTTCTCCTATAACTCCTTCCCCTCTTGTCTCTCTCCGGCATATGACCACAGATGTTGTGCCCACTAAACCAAACTTTCCAACTTTTCCCTTGTCCTATAATTCCTTCCCCTTCTGTCCGGCATATGACCACAGATGTTGTGCCCACTAAACTAAACTTTCCAACTTTTTCCCTTCTCCTATAATTCCTTCCCCTTCTGTCTCTCTCCGGCATATGACCACAGATGTTGCGCCCACTAAACAAAACTTTCCAACTTTTCCCTTCTCCTATAATTCCTTCCCCTTCTGTCTCTCTCTGGCATATGACCACAGATGTTGCGCCCACTAAACCAAACTTTCCAACTTTTCCCTTCTCCTATAATTCCTTCCCCTTCTGTCTCTCTCCGGCATATGACCACAGATGTTGCGCCCACTAAACCAAACTTTCCAACTGTTCCCTTCTCCTATAATTCCTTCCCCTTCTGTCTCTCTCCGGCATATGACCACAGATGTTGCGCCCACTAAACAAAACTTTTTCTCCAGGGCCTTGATGATACATGTGTTGGAGTATAATGTGTTCTCTCCTCCATCCACAGGGGTCCTTCAGGGGATGTCAAGGAGGAGGATGTCTGGGTTAAGGATGAGCCCATTGAGGAGCTGGACACTGTCAACACCACCACCTTCACTCCCAAGCCTGAAAGCACTTGGTGAGTACTGAATGACTCACCTTTGTCCTGCATGGCATGTTTTTGCAGTCAACAAAGTCCAAAAACTCCTGCAGAATCTTGTGTTCCGGTGGCGCCCAAAGTCCAGGAGGTGCAACTGCAAACATTGGGACGAGGCCAGACACATATTTCCTTGTAGACACCACACACATGAGTGCTCCCATCCAGTGTGTTGTAGAGGTTGTTGTGGAGCTGCTCATCGCACTTGTGACGTGCCAGTATGTCGCCCGGCCTTTAAGCCTCTCGCCAGCGTTGCCAGATTATCGTATTCACCACTTCGTCTTTATTACTTTTAAGCCTCAAACTCTCGTACCTACACAAATAACGACAGAAAATTGAAGTTAGCGTTAAAACTCCTATTTATTGATGTTTGTTTGTTTGTTTTTGCAGTCGTCATTGGTCAGAAATTACGAAAATGCAATGCGATGAGTACGATAATTTGGCAACGCTGCCTCTCGCACACCAATGAGTTTCATAAGTTTTCTTTCTGATACCTCATCTGTTGAGAAGCATTTGTGACATATCTGCGTGCCTTGCGTAAACCTGCTTTGCATCCAGTTTACAGCCCATACAAACCCATGAGTAGGCACATATCATATACCACTAGACTCGCAAGGAATTTATCTGTAAGGTTATTACATAAAAAGCATGTAGTGAAGGTCTTACAATGAGAGGATTGGATGGGAGTAAGGAACACTGCAGAGAGGAATTAGTGTGTGGGATGGTTGTGTCTGGAGATGGTGAAGATCGGCCACTGAAGGAGTTGAGGGAGAAGGCAGCAATGGAGAGAGCAAGGATGCTTGGTTCAACGTGAGAAAAATAACTATTAAGGGGAGCCAGAAAAGGTTCATGGACGTACAGAACACTCACAAAACATGTTCAAGATTTTATAAGCGATACACGGACTGTTACATAGGGCCACTTTCACAGTCGTTTTGTTTGTTTTGATCGTTACTAATGGTGGCGATCGACGCTATAGTTTTCCACGTGAAACTGACCTATGGGGTAGTGGCGGCTGCAGAGGAAGGGAGAGGTGTTGAGAGTGTGTGGCAAGGTGTGGGGCTAGGCTAACCCCACAGCTGCCACTACCCCATCGGCCAGTTTTAACCCGGTAGCAGTGGGTTTCCCTAAGCGAGAAAAATGAGAAAAAATCATCACTCACACAAACCATTTCATAATATATATCAAAGCATTTGTGATCAGCTTATTTATCTATTTTGGGGGGTTTAAATCGTGGCACAAATTTGGCCCGTCGCTGCTACCGGGTTAAGTGGAAATTCTAATGCGTCGATCGCCGCCATTGGTAACGATCAAAACAAACAAAGTGACTGTGAAAGCAGCCCATAGTGGTGGTTGTATATAACCTTTACATTATGGCGATTGTATATATAAGTGCGCTACCACACGTCCCACCCGTACGGGGATCATATATATAATGATCACACTCTACGCTCCCTACGTTTCAAATACACCGCCAGTTCTTGACTCAGAAGAATGGTGGAGGCATCTGGCATCCGTACACACTCATTCGTCTCAGCCTACCGAAGGCCTCAGATCATTTTACACTCTTGTTGGGAATACATCTGTCATGTCTCGTGACGCGTCAAGCAGTTCCTCTGTCCGGGCGGAAGTACAGCACGGGAGAATCAAAGTGACAGTGACTCTGATGACTGCTGTGGTACTGACATTGACAGAGGAGGGAGGGGCAAGTAGAGAAAAAGAGAGAGAGAGAGAGTGGGGTGCTTCCACGCGACACGTCACGGCCACGAGAAAATGCGCAATATTTTCAGCTGTCATAACTTTTTTATTATTATTAGGAGAGAAGTTTTATTACTCCACCATATATACTTGATGAATATGCATTTATTGGAAAGACACCATTTCCACCTCTTTTAAATGTCTAAATTTTCCCCGTGCACACCATCCAGATAAATATATCGCCACCCGTACTCTAAGGGTTAAGGAACATAATTCAGTATAATAATGCCGAGGTAAACAAGCAGCACTCATGACTACTACTACAATCTCTTAGGACCGAGGACTCTGGTGCCCAACACACTCCCCACACAGCTGAAGGCAGCACGGCACGGCTGCACGTGGCCGCTGCAGCGCTGCCACAGGAGCCAGCCGCAGACCAGGACAACAGCGGCTCAGACACCGATGAGGCGGGTCAACTTGAGGGTGAGTACGCTGAAGACATGATTAACTAAAACCTTTGTCACAAACTTGTTTCCGGATTCTTTACTGCACTGGTCCTTTGCAGTCTCTGGACCCAGAAAAGGAGCAGTGCTTAACCCCTTCGCGCCGGATGTTCAAAAAGCCCGCCTGGCTGATATACGGCGTGCATGGCCGCGCACGGGAAACCTGAGGCGGCATGTATCTGCTTATCGCCTCCGTATATTATGCTGCTGAAAGCCCTCATTACATGTATCCCGTACTTGCAAAGCAGCATACACGACGAGTCAACATATACCTGCTTTGCATAATATAAATTGCGTCAACGCGGAAAAAAAAAAATCGAAATAAAGAAAGGGGAGAAAGGGGCAAGGGGGAAAGAAATAGAGAAAGCAGATGATTGTGTAGAGGAGGAAGAATGTCGAGAAATTATCAGCAAATACAACTCTGTTATCATCAGTCAGAGAGCTGCCAGATACTGCTTTGTCATCACAGACAATGTATGTGTGTACGTGTGTGTGTGTGTGTGTGTGTGTGTGTGTGTGTGAGAGAGAGAGAGAGAGAGAGAGAGAGAGAGAGAGAGAGGCAAGGAGTGGTGGTGTTGGCACCTTGGTGTCTGGGAGAGAGAGAGAGAGAGAGAGAGAGAGAGAGAGAGAGAGAGAGAGAGAGAGAGAGAGAGAGAGGTGGGCGAGATGCACCGTTGCCAGATTATCGTACTCAGAGCCTCGCATTTACCTATTTCTGAGCCATAGCAATTGCCAAAAGACACCAATAATTATTATTTTACCGATATCTATTTATATAGGCAGTTATTGGGGTCGAGGAGGCAGTTTTTGGGTTTCAAATCGGCAAAAATAGGAGGTTGAATACGGCAATCTGGCAACGTTGGCGAGACCTGATGGTGTCGGCTCCTCGGTGTCAGAGAGAGAGAGAGAGAGAGAGAGAGAGAGAGAGAGAGAGAGAGAGAGCCAATGAGACTTCCTAATTTTAGACACAAGGCGGGAAGAAGGCGGTGCATACTGTAGCTCATTTTTTGTGATTGGTGGGAACAAGGATGGTGGGAGGAGCAATAGGATTTCAAGGACAGCATATGGCGTCTTTACTTACTAACCAACACAAAGTACGGGACAACTCAATAGAAGAAGAAACAGAATAGAAATATAACGCCTACGTAGGCGTCATCGTATATGCTACTGGGGCTTCATGACGTCTACGTAGGCGTCATCGTATTGAAAGGGTTAAGACAAGGGAGCCTTCCAATTCCTACACTTTCTATATTTGCTTGGAATTAAGTCATATCTATTCTTTTGACTCACCAAAATCCTTTCCTTAGTAGAAAATGTCAAAACCTTACTTTTTGGCAAGGCTTTTTCTGGCACCTAGCTAAACATATTTTCAACCTCTTTCACTTATGGTGGCACTACAGCCCTCACCTTTAACCCAGTAGCAGTGGAGACCATGTTTCTTGATGGTCCCTCCAAGAGAGAAAAATGAGAAAAATCACCCTCACACAAACCATTTCATAATATATATCAAAGCATTTGTGATCAGATTATGTATCATCTATTTTCGGGGGTTTATATCATGGCACAAATTTGGCCCGTCACTGCTACACGGTAAAGCCACAAATTTGGCCCGTCACTGCTACACGGTAAAGCCACAAATTTGGCCCGTCGCTGCTACACGTTTAAGCCACAAATTTGGCCCGTCGCTGCTACACGGTAAAGCCACAAATTTGGCCCGTCGCTGCTACACGGTAAAGCCACAAATTTGGCCCGTCGCTGCTACACGGTAAAGCCACAAATTTGGCCCGTCGCTGCTACACGGTAAAGCCACAAATTTGGCCTGTCGCTGCTACACGGTAAAGCCACAGATTTGTCCCGTCGCTGCTACACGGTAAAGCCACAAATTTGACCCGTCAGCTACACGGTAAAACCACAAATTTGACCCGTCGCTGCTACACGGTAAAGCCACAAATTTGGCCCGTCGCTGCTACACGGTAAAGCCACAAATTTGGCCCGTCGCTGCTACTAGTTAAAGCCACAAATTTGGCCCGTCGCTGCTACACGGTAAAGCCACAAATTTGGCCCGTCGCTGCTACGGTAAAGCCACAGATTTGTCCCGTCGCTGCTACACGGTAAAGCCACAAATTTGACCCGTCGCTGCTACACGGTAAAGCCACAAATTTGGCCGTTAACTGCTACGGTAAAGCCACAAATTTGGCCCGTTGTTGCTACACGGTAAAGCCACAAATTTGGCCCGTCGCTGCAACACAGTAAAGCCACAAATTTACCCGTCTGCTGCTACGGTAAAGCCACAAATTTGGCCCGTCATGCTACGGTAAAGCCACAAATTTGGCCGTCGCTGCTACACGGTAAAGCCACAAATTTGGCCCGTCGCTGCTACGGTAAAGCCACAAATTTGGCCTGTTGCTACACGGTAAAGCCACAAATTTGGCCCGTTGCTGCTACGGTAAAGCCACAAATTTGGCCGTTGCTGCTACGGTAAAGCCACAAATTTGGCCCGTTGCTGCTACACGGTAAAGCCACAAATTTGGCCCGTTACTGCTACGGTAAAGCCACAAATTTGGCCGTTGCTGCTACGGTAAAGCCACAAATTTGGCCCGTTAACACTGCGGTAAAGCCACAAATTTGGCCCGTTGCTGCTACATGGTAAAGCCACAAATTTGGTCCGTTGCTGCTACATGGTAAAGCCACAAATTTGGCCCGTTGCTGCTACATGGTAAAGCCACAAATTTGGCCTGTCGCTGCTACATGGTAAAGACACAACTTTGGCCTGTCGCTGCTACATGGTAAAGCCACAAATTTGGCCGTCGCTGCTACACGGTAAAGCCACAAATTTGGTCTGTTGTTGCTACACGGTAAAGCCACAAATTTGGCCTGTCGCTGCTACACGGTAAAGCCACAAATTTGGCCAGTCGCTGCTACATGGTAAAGCCACAAATTTGGCCTGTTGCTGCTACATGGTAAAGCCACAAATTTGGACTGTTGCTGCTACATGGTAAAGCCACAAATTTGGCCTGTCGCTGCTACATGGGAAAGCCACAAATTTGGCTGCTACATGGTAAAGCCACAAATTTGGCCTGTCGCTGCTACATGGTAAAGCCACAAATTTGGCCTGTCGCTGCTACATGGTAAAAGCCACAAATTTGGCCTGTCGCTGCACATGCTAAAGCCACAAATTTGGCCCGTCGCTGCTACATGGTAAAGCCACAAATTTGGCCTGTCGCTGCTACATGGTAAAGCCACAAATTTGGCCTGTCGCTGCTACATGGTAAAGCCACAAATTTGGCCTGTCGCTGCTACACGGTAAAGCCACAAATTTGGCCCGTCGCTGCTACATGGTAAAGCCACAAATTTGGACTGTTGCTGCTACATGGTAAAGCCACAAATTTGGCCTGTCGCTGCTACACGGTAAAGCCACAAATTTGGCCTGTCGCTGCTACATGGTAAAGCCACAAATTTGGACTGTTGCTGCTACATGGTAAAGCCACAAATTTGGCCTGTTGCTGCTACACATGGAAAATGTTGCCACTTTCACTTCTCCCAAGAGGAAAAGGGGAGTGAATTGGAGAGACTGCCACACTCTGCACATAGTAGAGCAAGTTGATTTAAGGAAGACCATACTGAGGGGCAAATTCAGCCCTAGTTTAACATACAATGACAAGCGGGCAGCGTGGGAGGAGGTGACAAACAGCCTCAATTCCACGTTTGGGCTCAACCGCAGCCAGGCAGAAGTCGAGATGGAGTGGCAGAACACCAAGACCACTTCCATTCAACGGCTTTCTGCTATGAGGGAAGCCCAAAGAAAGACAGGTGAGTAACAGTGGCAAATTTTGTAGTATTGATATATTTTCGTTATGTTCGTATGAGGATTAGTAAGCAGGCTAAAAGTGGACAAGGAATTTGCAATGATCCGTTTGGAGATATTTGTTCTGTAGTGCATAATTAAATAGTAATCAATTATCTAGAAATTAAAGGTAAATATGGAGAGTCACTACGCACCTCTAGTTTTACTGCTGCATCATACATATACTGCATCCAGAAGTGATGATAGAAGTAACAGGTATTACTGCTCTCCACTTCAACAAACTTAAAACACCTGGTAGTGGGGAGGAAATTGTGGGGTAAAGGTATTGCAATAGTGCTGTCTATCTGAAATGAAGCGTTTCTGTGATCTACTTACGGGGAAAATATACATTTTCTAAATGAATCCCCCGATAGCATTGCTGTGGGGCAGTGCCGTTTTGATGGATGCCAATAAGTAATTGTATGTTTACATTCATTAGCAGAAGGCATTATGTGGGGTGGGTTCAGGGGGTTAAGCCCCCCCATCAGGGGTTAGGTTATGTAAAGTTCAGTTGGGGTAGTTTAAATATGCACCCCCACCTTTTTTTTAATTTCAAGTACTTGAGGCTTCATATTATGGTTGAGAGACATGTATTTCGTCCCTTAAATATAATATGGAAGCGTAATATTGTATGTATTTTGGAGGCACAGAGTTACTCCACAATTACCTGCTCTTCCTTCTAGGTTTGGGTTGACCAGGCTGTGTGTTAAGATTAATTTGGACCTTGTTACAGGTGGTGGCTCAGCGGTGGATACCTCGCTGGGTGACATCACAGAGGTAGTCCTCCGAGTCATCGGGGAGGACAGCAGTACAGTGAGGGGCATATCCAAAGGGATATCCCAAAATGACACAGCCCTCATGGAAGCAGACTTGTAAGTACAGTAAAACCCCGATTATCTGAAAGCGGATTATCCGAAAAACTGGATTATCCGAAATTGATCTGGATAATGCAATTAAATTTTTTTTTTTTCTATACTAAAACGTTATAAAATATCAAAAATAAATAAAAGTAACTACATATGTACTATATTAACACATTTAAAATTGATAAGAACAGTTAAAATGAATATGCTTTCTAATACGTATTGCCGAAATAGCTTGTAACGAATAGATCAATGTATTAAACAAAAAACATTAAACAAACTCTCAACAACACCACGTCCGCACCTTCGCCCCAGCAAGGACGTAGGTGCGGCGAACGAACAAACTACTGCACGACTACTCTCACACCGTACTCTCAAGACAACGACACAAACACGACTCCCCTCTCCACTCCATGCCACATTCCCCTTCCAACATACGAGTTGTGCGATAATATGAGTCATCATACTGTGTCTCCACCTGCACGATGCATCAAGGTCACACTTGCAAGCTTGCACAACCATTCACAATCGCACTCTGCAACATTCACAATTCAGATCTGCAACGCTCACAAGTATCAACATACACTGGTCCAGACAAGGAGACACACAGACAAACATACAATAAAACATTTACATCACATGTTTTAAGCGTACTACTTTGTTTAGCGTAGCGTGTGTTTGTTTGGTTTCATTGTTTACATCGTCAGTCGGCGGCAGTCGCGTCACACACTTCACACTGGGCAGTCGCATCGCGTTCTACCTGTGCTTCGACCTCACTTCTTCAAAGTGATATTCATCCAAACGAGAAAGCAAGACACAATGCCGACGATCAAAATGGCGTCCATAAATCCGGATTATCCGAAAAATCGGCTTATCTGAAAGAGGCTTCCCCCCTTCCATTTTGGATAATTGGGGTTTTACTGTACTACTGTTTGATATAATTTTTTTTTATGAAAATGTATTCTTTAAAAAGAAGACATTTGATTTAGACGTTCTCTTTGCACCCACTTCAGGTAAAACAGTTTAGCATCAACTTTATAAAACTTTATATAATACGCCTCCGTGGTCTAGTGGTCAGCGTGCCTGCCTACTACTCTGCAGGCCCGGGCAGTCTGCGTGCAGCGCACCCAGCTGTTCATCCTCCCTTTCGGGCTGGTCAACAAATGGGTACCTTTACCTCTATGTAATTACCCAATGCTGATGTGTGGGGGGTTCTGAGTGCCTACTGCTTGATTTATAAGTTATTTTGGCAGGTGTTATCATGGTAGCCTAGGCCTGGTACAGTGTCAGTTAACATGCCTAGCTCAATCTTGCAGCCACAGTTTTCATTCCAGAATCACCCGTAGATAATTAATTAGCGGGGTGCTGATATGCATAGGCACTCAGCATTTCCTTCTACAGCTTATTTGTTGCTTATTTGACTCCGTCATTAACATAAAAAATGTAACTAAGAATTTGTCATTCATGGCAGTTCAAACTTTTCTTTTTTTTCATTCTCCTACTAAGAAGTATTGTGCTCAGTACATAGTGTATTACTGTGCATTTTTTAATGCAAATTTCTTTTTTAGGGATGACGCTGCCTCCAGCACCAGCAAGGTGGCTCGTCTTGAGCCGCCGCCACCTGGAATGGAACCCAGCCCGGCCAGTGAGGCTGTAATGGTAAGGCAGCTCTTGCTTGGCCCACCTCCACCTCCAGTACCTCCTCCCCTTCCATCCAGCTGCCCCACCAGCAGAGAGGCTTTAGTCATATGCAAGGAGGCAGTAGAAGTTTCTTAGAAAATTTGTGCTGCATACATAGTTATTAAACATCCAAAGTTAGAAGTACAGGAAAAATAGTAAGAACGTTAATTTCTCTATTTATAAGTTTACTCTTTCTGTTCCCTCACAGGCAAGTGGGACGGAACTGTACCAGACGAGGGTAACACAGCTCGTCCTGGGACCACCTGCACCTCCACCACCTCCTACACCTCCTGTGCTCAATAGCACTCTGAATTCTGATAACCACAGATTGGCCATAGCCTACAAGGAGGCAGTTGCAGCATACAAGCGAATAAGCGCTGCATACGTTAAATCATTAGAAAACCGAAGTAAGAGGTATAGGAAAAATAGCATCATTGAGAGTATATTTATTTATATATATATGTTTATTCTTACTTTTCCCCCACAGCTTATCCTACGTTTATAGGGAAGTGGTGATCATAGTAAATACTTAACACATTTCAATTCAGTATAACAAAATTATAACGTACACCACAAAATTGCAGTAAACGTGGAAACATCAATTTACTTATAATGCTATGCTTCGTATTAAGTCATGCTTGGTACCTGCACCCCACTTTACAGCTTGATTAATCTCTGCACCACATATGTGTGCTTCTTGCTGTGTCCTGCTTAATCATTTTACAAAGGCGTCATATGGACTGAAGTTTTGTTTTCTTTCCAGATAGTGGTCCATGGCTGCCTAATAAATAAATACAATTGTATAAGTTAAAAAAAAATATATTTTGTTATGCATTTAAAGTGAATTTGGTTATTTTTTCATCCTCCTAGAAAAAAAACTTTAGCGTGTGTGAAGGAAAGTGACCTGGCGTAGTTAGGTGGAGGTGACGCTAGATCAAACCCCTCTTTAGGCAGCAACCCTGTATGGCGGTGAGAGCTGAATGGGAAGCCGGGTAAAGGTGTTGACGTCCCAGTGTAGTCTGCTCACTCCTCCACGCTGGTCCTCCACATCATGTTACTTCGAGCCCTTGGGGAGATGGAGCAGGGTCCGAAGCGTGTTCCCTCGACCTCGCCCCGAGCACACTAGCGACTTTGTAGAGCCACAAGTGGCTGCGTTTTGTGGCGGGGATATTTTCTCCCATAGGTTCCCATTGTTTTCAAGCTTTGCCGATCACACTTGTGTCTGTGGCTCATGACTGTGGCAAGCTGTCGCTCGTCCCATACAAACAGCGCATTTTGTGGCGGCGTTTGTATGACTGAGCACACTAGCGACCTCTGGCGACCACATGTGGCTGCTAATCAGTGATGCAGGAAACTTCGTAGAGGTGAGGTGTGTGTTGTCCCGCTGTTCAAACAAGGTAAGTTATTAAGCCCCAATAAATTGTACTTAGCATTCTTTTTTTTCAGTGTGAAAGGTCAATATTTATTTATAAACAGACAAACCATACCTAATACATAACCTTCCCGTTTTCAACGATAAGTTAATAAATTTAAGTTATAAAAAAGTACAATACAAATGAAATTTTAAATTCAGTGAAATATTAACGGACGCAGTTTTTCGCATGTTTTTTAAAGTTTTTTTTTATTTAATCATTTAATCAAATAAATTTAATCACTGCTAAGTAAGATATCATTGGCGTTATTATGTCATTGTAATCGTATTTAAAATGTGTTTCCCACATTTGGCATTATTTTAAATACCATTTGTTATTGTCTGCAGAGTGTGACTTGACAAACTTGTACTCCGGGCTGTACCTGCCATGGCTTCATTCGGCTTTGACACAGAGCGATTTATTATTGAAATAGAAGATAGGCTAGCGATTTGGGACGTGCGCCTCAAGGAATACAGCAACAAAATTTTGAAAGCAAAGGCATGGGAGGAATTGTGCTCTATATTCGTACCCAACTTCAATGAGTTGGATTGCCAAGGAAAAAACAAAGCAAGTAAGTATGACATTTCATATATCTCAACCCTCGATTTGCCGGACCTCCATTTGCCGGATTTCGGATTTGCCGGACAAGAGTCCGTGGGGGAAAAAAAAAAAAAAAAAAAAAAAAAAAAGTCCGGGACAAATCGATTTCAAACTACCGCGCAGACAAATCAGGCACTAAGTTCGCAAATCGGCTAGGGCGACATACACGTCTAGTACTGGACTGTACACAAGTCTGCCGCGTCACACGAGTGTTGTGCTTACGTGCTTGTCGTGGATACACCTCTTCTTCACAACGATGTGCATGTTGTAGAAGGTAATATATTATATTACAGGACAGTATAGGACAGCTGTGCGAGGTGTAGTCCGGGGGTGGGTTGTGTTTCCCGGACATATATAGGGTAAAGTCCGGCAAGGGGGTAGACCCCCGGACATTTTCCATTGCCGGACATTTGCCATTCCCGGACAAGCCTTCCCCCCTTTTAGTCCGGCAAATCGAGGGTTGAGTGTATTTATATTCACAATATTTGATATTGTAAGTCTAGTATTTCATACATAGCTGTATAATAATGTATATTTAATACATAAGTGACACAAGAAATAATTTAGAAAAAAGTTTGTAACACATTACATCCTTTACTATGTCACACATTGACTTGCCCTACACTCTGTTCCCAATCATTCTATCCTGCCACGACACTGATCCTATGCTGGAAAAGTAGTCCGAGAACTTTTCTCTTATTGTTATAGCGGATCGAGGGCATCCTGCTTGTATTGCACCATCACCATCAGTCAGACCTACAACATTCAGTGTGTTTTCAAAATGTACACCATCCCTTTCTCTTACAAAGTTGTGTAAAGTGCAACATGCCCTGATAATGTTTTCGGCATTCTCAACATGTAAATCCAGTGGTCTATGAAATATGCGCCATTTATTTGTGAGAATGCCAAATGCACTTTCGATGTATCGCCTCGCTCTTGATAAGCAATAATTAAAAATTTTCTTTTTGTGTTGGAGATTTTTTCCCCCATACGGGCGTAGCATGTGAGTAGAGAGGCCAAAAGCTTCGTCGCCAACGCAACGAAGGAAGTGGGTCCCCATTCGTTTACACTGGTTTATCGCTAGGAATGTTCAGTGTATTTTGCTGCATTTTTTTGTAGAGGTTACTGTTTTTGTAGATTGAGGAGTCTGATGCTTTACCATAAGAACCGACATCTATAAAAGTAAACCTGTAGTTTGCGTCACATACAGCTAACAACACCATTGAAAAATACTTCTTGTAACAAAAGTAGTTAGAACCACTGCCCGTTGGTTTAATGAGCCTCACATGCTTGCCATCGATGGCGCCTATGCAGTTTGGAAAGTGTGCTTCACAACGAAAGCCTTCTTCAATTTTCAGCCATTCTTGCTTTGTTAATTCTGGGAAACATAGGTCGTGTAGATACTCCCTTATCGCCTTGCACACTTCTTGCACGATCCCTCTAGCGGTGGACTTCCCACACCGGAAAGTGTAATGTAGTTCAGATGAGGAACACCCTGTTGCTAAGAACCTGAAAAGAACATTTAAAAATCGGTAAATTTATAGAACTACCCAATATTCGATAGCGGACTATAACATCGTTTTTCTTATACTTCAGACAATTCTAAGACACCTTTCTTCTATGGTATTTCTGCCGCAAATTAGCCGTTAATGAGATATATCCACTTCTAAAGAAATGTTCTGCTATTTATAGCAAGTATGGCTACCTAGTGCATAGGACTACTTGCGCTAGAGGATGTTACATATTATAACATGAAACTCATTTCACTCAGATTTTGACGCGACTTTAATTTAACCCGACAAATAATAATACATGAGAAAACGTTGTGCTATCATTGAAATTTTATTCATGTAGTTATTTTTGATGAAGCTAGTGTGTAGACTAATAACTTTATAACTAATCTTTACATCTTCTTACAGCTACAGATCTACAACGGAAATGGAAGAGTATGGAAACAGCATCGGTGTCATCTCAAACTAGCAGTGATCATGGGGGCTCTTCATCTTTAGCTGACAACATTCATGATGAGACCAATATTGCTGTAGCAGAGCTTTTAAAAACATCCAAAAAATTTGGTAATGAGGATTCAGTCTCAGCTCTTAAAATGTTCGTCCAGAGGCTAAGATCTGTTAAAACCTCAAATCAATTTAACAGCTTTCTTCACACTGTGGGTGTGGGTGTGTGTGTGCAAAAGGGAGCTGGACGTGGGAAGATACCCGTTCAGCCTACTTCAATTACCAGGCGATCAGAGGGTATGCCAAGAGGAGCCACGCCTCTTGGTAAAGGACGTCGCCCTCTACACTGCAATATGCCCAAGGCTAAACGTCCTCGAAACCTAGCGGAAAATGTTAGGAACAATGTGGCCAATGCCAAATCACATGGTAGTGGTCACTAAGTCATCCTTCTCCTGAATCTCATGCTCTTTATATTTCTGCCAGAAATCATGCCAAACCTGATCTCTAATTAGCCAAAAACTCCTTCATCAATAGAAAATATCAAAACCTGTTACCTTCTAACTCCCCTCGTGATTTCTGGCATCTAGCCAAAAAAATCTCCAATTTCTCTTCTTCTTTCCGTCCTCTATTTCAACCCGATGGGTCCACATCAGTCACTTTCTATCTCTAAGGCTGAACTCTTTGCTCAAACCTTTGCCTAAAACTCAACTCTGGCTGATTCTGGTCTTGTTCCTCCTTCTCCACCCAGCTCTGACTATTAAGATTCTTTGTAATTATGTTTTTCATACCCTCTCTGGATTTAATCTTGGAGACTTGCGGACCTGAAGGAGTCCTTCCTATTGTTCTCAAAATTGTGCTTCTGAGCTCACACCTGCCTGGTAAAACTTTTCCATTTCTGCCTACCTAAATCTACTTTTCCTTAATCCTGGAAGTTTTTACTCATACAGCTTGTTCCTAAGATGGGTGACTGCTTCACTTTGGGTGTGGCAATCTAAGTGGGCTTTTTTGTTTATCAATCAATTTCTTTTAGTTTTGCCCTTGGCCACCACACATAATGTAAAAAAAAAAAGTACGTATCATTTGGTACTGCACTACAATGTACGCTAACCCATACTCTGCATCGCTCCAAAATCCTTTTAAACACTAATTCCAGGCTCACACTGATATGCTTCCATTTTTTTGTACCATTGGTGACCAAATTGAATGGTATTACCACTGTAAATTAGGACTGTTAATTAAGTATAGCTATTCTGAAATTATGATGCTTGTTTTATTTGTTGCTTTAGAGTACATCGGCATGATCCAACCCATGTCAACATAAGTTGAAGATGTAAGCAAATTATCCTAATAAATTGTCTAATTTATACTCAAAACAGGATAACGAATATTTGCATTAGTAATGAAAGTTGAATTATTTATGCAATTTAGAACACTGCTTCATTTTACTGTTTGATATACAATGCTATTATTAAAAAACATGCTTAATGAAAAAAATAAAGTTAACAATTCAGATATGTCATGACTCACATATTCAATTATACATCAGGTATTATTTTAGAAAACTCAACAGAAGTAGTAACAAGAAAAGGAGTTCACTATTACAAGATACACCTTATTCTAAGATATTTCTTTCTTCTATGCAGTTTCCATCTTTGATTAGTCTTAAGAAGTACTGATAATGCATAAAATTTACCCTAGAAGTAATTATCCTTAGAACAGCAAGCTAAAAACCAGGCAGAAGGGAGGGCTATGAACATCAAGCAAATTGTGGGGTAAAGGCACGTATTTTACTGATTATGCACATGTTAATTGAGCACTTGATATGTATGTATATTTTAGAAATAATGCTGAAATGCGATTCTACCCCAGATTACTGGGAGGTCGCCATTGAACGCTCCACTCTCTAGAGCAGTAATGCGTTTATATTATTTGCAATTATATTTGATTCCGTATTTGTAGTATATATTACATGCAATAGATTGATGCTCTTATATTTTAGTTCTATCATGATGCTCAGCTGTGATATTGTTTATACATGCAATTTTGTGGAGTTAGCGACTTAATGCCAGGTTGTGCGTTTTCTAAAATTATACTTACACATCACCCGAGGTGCACCATAAGGTTGAGATACGCGTAATGATACTACATGAATGTTAAGGTTAAATTTGTTGACATGAGCGAGAGAGGCAGGTGAACTATGTAGGTATTATTCTAATACTAATTGTCTATTTAGCATGGCACGAATAAAATAATAATTGACAATAGAAGGTTAAATTTGTTGACATGAGCGAGAGAGGCTGGTGAACTAAGTAGGTATTATTCTAATACTAATTGTCTCAGGCTAAAAAGAGAATGCAGACTTATTTAGCACGGCACAATTACAATAATACTTGACAACAGAAGGTTAAACTTGTTGACATGGACGAGAGAGGCAGGTGAACTAAGTAGGTATTATTCGAGTTAAGCAGAGAATGCAGACTTAATTAGCACGGCACAATTAAAATAATACTTGACAACAGAAGGAGGTTGTAAATTATATTAAAGAACACAATTAATGAAATACGGGTAATGAGGCAGGTGAACTAAGTAGATATGATTCTAATACTAATTGTCTAGGGATAAGCAGAGAATGCAGACTATTTACCACGGCACAATTAAAATAATACTTGACAATAGAAGGAGGTTGTCAATAATAGGGAGAAAAGAACACAATGAATGTTACAGTGATAAAAAAAAAGTCAAGAGAGAGGTGTGGATGGACGACAGCGAACTTTGTTTACAAAATGCCATGGCAATAAATCCAGTCACCACAATGGATTATTATACCTTAAACGTCATATCTATCCATCACTGCATCCATAAAATAATGAGTAGCAAATTTATAAACCTAAAAAATATGCGCCCATGTATTATTAATGCCTAAATAGGGTACAAAATTGCATGTATTGAATTGTATAAACACGAATATGTGAGCTGGAATTATAACCAACTGGCCATACCCCAACAGTGTTCCCACGTAAGGCATATCACATTAGCTGCATAGCAATATAGTTTTTACGTGACACTTCCCTAGGAGGAACTGCCCAATGACAGAAGGTATTTTATATAAAATAAACATACACTGCTTAGCGATGCATGTAACGGAAGGAAGGTTTAGAGGCTTTATTTTGGCATAGGTGTTGGCAATACGATCGTGGGAGGAGCCATAAGACCGGAGGGCGGGGCTTGTATGGATTCACCTTGGGTTCAGGAATATGCGTCCGGCAGGAATGCGCGGAACACGCGTCAAATTCCGCGCCATCCACGCGTTCCTGGCAGGCATGCGCGGTTTGAGGGACGCTTCCTGGGATGACGTATGTAGGTGGCAGCACCAGCGTTCCCGCCAACAGTCGCTCGGTCAGCGTCGTAGACAGCACACCTCTGCTCCGCCGTACCTCCTACAGTACCTCCCACCGTACCTCCCCTTCAGCACCTCACCAGGGACACCCAAGGCCCAGTACGATTGAACAATGATGAAGAAGGGAATTATGAAGGCAAGGAAGGTTTCCCTGTGCTCTAGCGACGGTATAGCGTCGCAAATTCCACCACCAACCCCCTTGTCACGCACACCTGACCCAACCACACCTTCTCCCAGCCCTACACTTGTTACCTCTGATGAGGGGCACGAGGAGAATGTGCCCACAATAAATTTAGGAGACGATGCTGAATTATTAACACAGCAATACCAGACGACTGATACTGATCAACCTGTTACCGAATGTAGCGTGGAAAATAGAGAAAAAAAAAAAAAATTAAATAAATAAATGAAAGCTACATCCCTTTTTATGACAACCACTAGGGATATGATGGTATGTGGTGGCGTGGTAGTTGTCGAGCGCTGGTCCCGGATGTTAAGGCCTCAGGACAAGTGAACACTCGTTCCGAAGTTTGTGACCAGAAGGGCGTTACTTGTGTGGTTAATTATGGAAGGTGGGAGGATTTCCGTGGGAACCATTTTTTGAGACAGTATTAAGAAACTGGATGGTGATAATGTACTATGGAGGGGATGTGTGTATGGTTCAGTAATTTCCAATGAGCAGCAAAACGGGCTCCAAATGATAATACTCAGTAAGGTTATATATAAATATGTATTTGGTTTATTTGCAAAGGTTAGCGGAGTACTAATAAAAATATGAAAAAAAATGAATGACCGACAGGCTGTAGGCCTCTAAGCTAGCTAACTACCGGCACAAGGGAGATTTGGGGAATACACAGAATGCTTAGCTCTAGTTGCTGGATGCGGAGGAGGAGGAGCTGGCGTGAGTGTCGGGCTCGGCAGAGGACGTCCACGATGGGAATGGGCGGTCCTGATGCTGGACAGACGGGCGCCGCTTGATGTGGAGATGGAGCGGCTCGGGTGGTGTGAAGAGGCGGGCCCCCTTTGATGTAGGGAGCAGCTTGGGGCAGTGGTATTGGAGCCCCCAGGACAGTCGAGGGGCAGGTTACCCCGCCATACAAGTTCCCATCCTGTAGTCCGTCTCACCCCGCAGGCCGTGGGTGGTTTTTCGGGGGGGGCTGAGTGGAGAGATGGACACCGCTCTCACTCCAACTCGCTGCCTTTCCTTGCTAGGGCTGCTGCTCGTCTCCTGCTAGCCCGCCTCACACAGCAGGCCGTGGGCGGTGTGTGGGTCCTCCAAGCTTCTGGCTTGCTGCCGTGGTGCTCGTCTTCTCCCTTCTCTCCCGCTTCTGGCTTGCTGCAGTGATGCTTATCTCCTCACTTCTCTCCCGCTTCTGGTCTCTTCCTCCTCACTTACTCATCAGCTTCTCTCCCCCATCACGTGATCTTTTAACCCCGCATTACTGACTCTCTCTCCCTTCCGGAACATTCTTTTACAATCAAACCCCTACCTATCTAACTAACTAGTTATTGGTTTCTTGGAGGGGTTCGAGGCTTTGAGATGAGGGATTTCAGTAACTCGTTTATATATTCGCTCATTCGCTCGCCGTGTTATCTTCTCATAACCTTTTACACACTTACATTCCTCAGCTACCCATTCACTCTTTCACTCATTCACTCATTCACTCTCCCACTCGCTCACACTTACTCACTCTGTCACTCACCGACTTACTCACATTCTCTCATTCATTCATGCACTCGCTTCCACTTACTCTGTTACTCACTGACTTACTCACATTCTCTCGTTCATTCACATTCGGACCGTTACACGAAGATGACGACGAAACACAGGAGGTGACTCGACTCCCAACCAGGAAGCGTTCCACCAAACACAAGGCCCCAAAATCCACACAGAAGAGGCTGAAATCAGCGGCTGTTCTCCTGACAAATGAGCAGGAGCGTGACCTGGCAGAATGGCTTGAGTTAGAAGTGCCTTTCATATATAACAAGGCACACAAGGATCATGTGGACAAGATCAAGGTGAACAGGGCTTGGGAAGAGAAGGCCGCCTCCCTCGATCCCCCCATCACCGGTAACCAGCTTTCAACCTGGTACGACTCAGTCCATACCAGATTTACCAAAGTAACCAAGCCCACCGACAAGAGTGGACAGGAGGCCCAGAAGCTACTGACGATGCGGGAGCAGTGGATCACACATGTGTTCTCCTTCCTTACGCCCCACATCATTCGACAGCGAAGAACCAACACCCTTGGGTTACAGGTATGTACTATTTTTCTTTCATGTGCTATTTGCTGTGGATGTTTACACACAAGTTTATTTATGTCGTAATTTTCTACCAATACATAACAGGTTATGAAGGATGTAAAGAACATGTTATGCGGTTTTCATACTATTTTATTACCACAATCAATGTCAGACAAATATCTCACGCCGTACATGAAATTTTGTGTGTCAGCAACCAATAAAGCAATAGCATTTTACATGAAATAGGAAGAGAATATGATTGAATAGCCTTATATTTATGTCAAAAATACGTCATACATGTTAATATATTTACACTTGGTATGTCAACACAAATTCCTTTTGACTTTTAATGACCATTATGTTTCAGCAATGGTAAATGCTGAGGTTACCAAGTCCCTGCATACATTTATGTGTCCCACCGGAATTACTGACATAGGTAATTTGCTCATGAAGTAATAGATTTCCTTTTCCTGTTTTCAACAGCCTGCTCAGGTCCCTGCTGCCCTGCCGAGCCGTCATAGGCGCCCACCCCATTGTCCCCAGCAGCACCCCATCGCCAGACACTGTCCCGGGACTCCAGCAGGCGCGGGCCAACATCCACAAGGCCAAGGCCGAACACCGGGCCGCCCTGCTAGATGAGGTAAGGAAAATGAGCAATATTTTCAATGCAATTATGTATTGATGTGGAAAGGAATGCAGTGGTTCAAGAAGGATTTGACGACACATAGTACAATACAGAACATGATACATTAAGGACAACTCATATGTGTACATGCAAATAACCCTTTATGTAATGTATATGTCGACTTGTAAGTCAGAAAGAACACACATAACTTTTGTCCATAGTAAAGAGACTATTTACTTTGCATCCTCTCTTCAAACCATATAAGATGGACCCTTAACTACTCGTGTCAGTACAATGGCAATATTATATGTTATGTGGTTCTTTTTCCCCAAATGCATTTACGTGCCTTGACAAACAATACTTATATTCCGAAATTAATATAATTTTCTCCCTTTTTTAGATTCGGGAACAGAGTACTTCCTTCAGGGAGTTTGTCGCCGAAACCCTGGCTCCACCACCCAATGAGAAAGACCCCCCAGGCATCCACTATTGGAATGATTACTTCGGGTACATTAAGTACGATTGCCTGGAGATTGGGGAGAGGCTCAGGGCTGACCTGGCCATGGAGATCACGGCCCTCATCAACCGATGGAAGAGGCTGGCTGAAAGTGGGGTCGAGGTGGTCCCCAGGGACTTCATGGTGAACATGATAGCGTCAGTGGAGGAGGGGAAGAAAGCAGCACCACAACATGTTGCCCAGGCCCCAACACAAGCCCACAGCGTTCCCCTGGGGGGAATGACCATGGTCCATCCCACAAGTACCCTGTTGCACCACCCCTCCACCAGTACCACCGTCTTCAGACCACAGCAGCAGGTGGTGGGCCAACCCCAGGTGATACACAGACCACCAGCAGCTTCGACCCCCTACGAAGGCAACACATCACTGCAGAGCCTGGGGATACCTGCCAGCTTTGTTCTGGACCACCTGCCCCACAACTTCAGCAACGCCCCCAGTACCAGTAACACCCCAAGTACCCCAGTGCACACACCTTCCACAACCCTACACACACCCCAAAATTAATAATCTTATCTTTAAAAGTGGCTACCTTCCAAGAAGTAAGAAAATACTTAAATAATCGCGTACTTGGTGGGTGGATAGACTTTGGTTGCAATAAACTATCTTTTGTGATATAAGTGCCTTACATCTGGAGGAGTTCTTATTGCTAGGTGTATGATTTTTTGTAATAAAAAATGTATTTGTGTGTTATATATTTGTTTACTCTTCCCTTTTATGGTATTTTTGAAGTACTTGCATGTCTTGTTATATAATGTAGGATAATGGATGTGGACATAGAACATAGAACATAGTCATTACTTACCTATATCTTGTCATCCTGCCATGGTACTGCTCCTTGTGGAGAACTCAGGTAATCTCTCAAGATAGCTCTTTGTGTCTTGCCACTGTTGGTAGAGTTGTTTCCAGGCGTTCGTTGCAAGGGTTCTCCAAATGGTGGATCACTTCGCCATGGGCCATCAGTCATGTCGTGGGTCGCAGGGTCCTCTGTGTCTCCGTCAAGAATCACATTCCTCAGCATGTTGTGTAGGACACATGCTGCCATAATCAGTGGCTCAACACGGTCTGGTCGGAGACAAATGGGGGTGTGGAGCACACGAAAACGATTGGCGAGGATGCCAAAAGCATTCTTCACTGTTCGGCGTGCCCTAGTCAACCTGTAGTTAAAAACCCTCTCCTCCTTAGTCAGCCCTCTGCAGGGGAAAGGCTTCATGAGGAAGGGCCGCAGTGGAAATGCATCGTCACCTACCACATAGTAGTGGGCAGTGGGTGACGTAGGGTCTGTGTTTGGCAGACATTTGGGTGGGGGAAGGTTAGCTTCACCACTCTCTAACATTGCACTAAGGTGGGTGCTTGCCCAGACACCTCCATCAGATTCGGCCCCCACGGCTCCAATGTCGATGTACATGAACTTGTACTCCGCATCCACCACAGCCAAAAGAACCATTGAGAAGAATTTCTTGTAATTAAAATAGTGAGAGCCTGCCAAGTTTGGATTTTGGATGCGGATATGCTTGCCATCCAGGGCACCAATGCAATGGGGGAGGTTCCATTTCTTGTAGAAGCCGTTAGCAATGTTGACCCACTTGTCTTCTGTGTCGGGTAACTGTAGCACTTCAGGGGCGAAAGCTGTGATGATGGCCTTGCATGTGTCAGGAACTATACCCGAGATGGTGTTGTGGGCTACACGGAAAGCATAGTGCAGGGACTTGTAGGAGTCGCCTGTGGCCAGAAACCTCAGTGTAATGGCAACCCTTGTGCTGGGATCGATTGATTTCCTCCACCTGGTTGTTTTCTTCTCGATCATCGGTGTGACTTTCTCCACTATGTTGTCGAAAACGTCTCTGTCCATGCGTGTGTAATTCCTGTAGAGGTCAGGATTTTCTGCATACAATTCATCCATCAGAGTGTCGTAGTGGCCATATTGCAATCGCTTCTGTAGGTAGGGCCACACCCAAACCCTTCTCTTCCTTCGGGGTGGAGGGGCAGGGTAGAGGTAATCAATGGCCAGTGTTGTAATGAGGTAGTGGTGCATGCCACACACGGCCAAGGCGATGTTCCTCCTCCTGGAGGCGTCCCTTCTTCCGGAGTTATCAATGGTGTTGCAACAGGTACGAGGGCTCACGTGAAATGTCAGGGACCTGGTGTGCGTTTCCTTTATATACCTGGGATTCCTGGGCATGCATCCGGCCATGGTCTGCGGCATCCGCATTGGACATCCCCGCCTGCCCTAACATCCGCACCGGCAGCTCGCGGTTGTCGCTGCTTCCTGCCAGGCAGCCGCGGAAGCCCGCGTATATGGGTCCTTTCCTGGAGTATCCGGGAAGCCTGAATGCGCAGGATGGTGCGAAAGCCGCGGTATACCGCGGCTGCCTGGCCGGAAACGGCGCGGTGCTCGCGTCCCGTTCCCAGACAATGCCGCGGTGGATGCGATCCTTCCTGCTCCACCTGCCCGGGGCCACATCCTGCTACTGTCCTGGACATTTTGGCCCAGGATATCTCCCGGAATAAAAATCCACACATCCTGCTCTTCCGGGGACCACATCCTGCTAAGTGTGACCCCAGCATTAGGTTCACGGTACAGAGGAAGGGTCACACTACCACCAGGGTCATAAAACTACTGGAAATGCCCACAACTCCTATGAAAGTCTTGTTAAATGTGTGTTTCTTAGGTTCATGGTACAGAGGAAGGGTCACACTACCACCAGGGTCATAAAACTACTACTGGAAATGCCCACAACTCCTACGAAAGTCTTGTTAAATGTGTGTTTCTTAGGTTCATGGTACAGAGGAAGGGTCACACTACCACCAGGGTCATAAAACTACTGGAAATGCCCACAACTCCTACGAAAGTCTTGTCAAATACGTATTTCTTGAGGTTCACGGTACAAAGGAAGGGTCACACTCCCACCAGAGTTATAAAACTACTCCTGGAAATGCCCACAACTCCTACGAAAGCCTTGTCATATATGTGTTTCTTGAGGTTCACGGTACAAAGGAAGGGTCAAACTACCACCAGAGTCATAAAACTACTCCTGGAAATGCCCACTACTCCTACGAAAGTCTTGTCAAATACGTGTTTCTTGAGGTTCACGGCACAAAAGAAAGGTCACACTACCACCAGGGTCATAAAACTACTGGAAATGCCCACAACTCCTACGAAAGCCTTGTCAAATACGTGTTTCTTGAGGTTCACGGTACAGAAGAAGGGTCACACTACCACCAGAGTCATAAAACTACTCCTGGAAATGCCCACAACTCCTATGAAAGCCTTGTCAAATACGTGTTTCTTGAGGTTCATGGTACAGAAGGGTCACACTACCATCAAAGTCATAAAACTATTCCTGGAAATGCCCACAACTCCTACGAAAGCCTTGTCAAATACGTGTTTCTTGAGGTTCACGGTACAGAAGAAGGGTCACACTACCACCAGGGTCATAACACTACTCCTGGAAATGCCCACAACTCTTACGAAAGCCTTGTCAAATACGTGTTTCTTGAGGTTCATGGTACAGAGGAAGGGTCACACTACCATCAAAGTCATAAAACTACTCCTGGAAATGCCCACAACTCCTACGAAAGCCTTGTCAAATACGTGTTTCTTGAGGTTCACGGTACAGAAGAAGGGTCACACTACCACCAGGGTCATAAAACTACTCCTGGAAATGTCCACAACTCCTACGAAATCCTTGTCAATTATATGTGTTCTTGGTCAGCGAAATGTCTGATAATATGACCCAATGAGTTGTAAGGCATCAGAGACAGAGCCCGTCCCTGGCAAAATAAAAACCTCTGATTGATGACCATGTCTTACGCGAACCCCCGGTGATGGAGTAATGCAGGCGAAGGCTCATAACAAACTTCATTCTTTTCCCTTCACTGCAATTATTTCTTATTCCTTGACCTAAACTGATCACACTCACTCACTCATTTACTCTCTCTCTCTCTCTCTCTCTCTCTCTCTCTCTCTCTCTCTCTCTCTCTCTCTCTGTGTGTGTAATAATAATAATAATAACAACAATAATAATAAATGGTTTATTATGGGGAAGGATTGCAGCCTGAGAGCTGAAAATACACAAAAAAATACTTGTTCAAGACACATGTAAATAATGTGACGATAATAATGATAATAGTAATAGTAATAATAATAATAATAATAATAATAATAATAATAATAATAATAATAATAATAATAATATTTGTGTGTGTGTGTGAGAGAGAGAAAAAATTGTTTACCCTGAAATAAACAGCACTTGAGGCGTTTTCTACTGTGGAGCAAAATAGGAAATCAAGGTCAACAAATGTGGAGTTCCTACGGCCCGGACAGAATACGGGATCAATCAGCAACAACTAAAACTACATGTAATAAGACGCTAACATAGGCGTGTGTGTGTGTATGTGTGTGGTTATTTGATCAATGTGTTTATGTGGTTGAGTCAAGATGGGTGGGTTGGCCGTGCACGCGCAGTGGTGGCAATGAGAACTGGCACGGAGGAACCACAGGCATGCCACACCCACAACAGCTTCTTCCTCCCATTTAACTGCAGCAACATGTCCATAACTTGGGTAATGGCAGCACAAGCCGCGACAGTCCTTACTTTAGCAGACGACGCCATGTTGATACAGGCCAAGTGCTTTGTTTACGTTGTGGATGTGGATACGGGCAACCGACCTTGGCCGTGTGTGACGCACACCCGGAAAAGTTGGAGTTGCCGGTTGCCCAAGCTGCCACCAATGTGTTGGGAAGAAAAGAGCCCTGTGTGACACCAGCTTATGGATAACCGTGAACTCGCTCCCGGTTAGGTGTTTGGGTGTTGCCCGTAGCCCCAACGATTGGACGAAACCGGCCATTGTGACACCACCTGAAGGCAGTGAAGCTGCTGATAGGGTGAGCGTCGGCGATGACGTCATCGGACTCCCAGTGAATCACAAGCGTGTTTTCAGAACTGTCAGCCAATCGTAAGGCAGCCACCTTCAACTGTGGCTTCAAAACGACCCGTTCTCTCTCTCTCTCTCTCTCTCTCTCTCTCTCTCTCTCTCTCTCTCTCTCTTGCCATAGCCACAATGTTTGGAGTAAAACATCCAGTGTGATACTACCTTTAAAGGTAGCGTGCATGACGCCGATGGTAAGTAGACGTGACCCGTACGCGTCAAAGCAGCGCGAAACTTGGGGTGATAATGCGCGAGTCGGGATGGTAAGAATTTAGGACTAACCGTGAAACTCTAGAAGGTACTGTAATCACAAACTAACTTCTTTTATCATGTATTCTTGGGTTTAATATACATATACTTTTATAATCTTTTCTCACAAACTAACTTCTTTTATCTAATTCCAGAAAACGCTCACTCAACCGCCCTAACCTGCAAAGCGGTTCGTCTGGATGAGCCCCCTGTGCCACCTCAACCAACACCAGCCGAAGACCCGACACTCAAGGAAAGAAGCAGCGTGGCCGAACCCCAACTGTCCTCAAGTGCAAAGAGGAGGCGGTGCAGTGTGAAGAGGGCACTTCCGGACCGTGAACTATATGGCACACCGGGAGGAGAAAGTGCCAGAAATAGGAGAGAAGAAATACACTGGAGATTTTTGGAGAGGAGGGACGCACTGATGGACCTACAGATCCAATACATGCAGCTTCGTCTTGAAGAGGCCAAGAAGAGGCGGGAAGAGGCCAAGAAGAGGCGGGAAGAGGCCAGACTCAGCAAAGAACTCGCACACCAAGAATTACAAATACTACTGTTAAGGAATCAACAATAAAAACAAATTAAAAATACAATCAAACCTCACCATTTGCGCACGTATGGGCCCAGGTCTGGAGGTGCGCAAATGGCGAATGCTCAAATGCCGAACTTGACCCTAGAACATGTACATGGGTTTTACTGCCATTAACCCGGTAGCAGCGACGGGCCAAATTTGTGGCTTTACCATGTAGCAGCGACGGGCCAAATTTGTGGCTTCACCGTGTAGCAGCGACGGGCCAAATTTGTGGCTTTACCGTGTAGCAGCGACGGGCCAAATTTGTGGCTTTACCATGTAGCAGCGACGGGCCAAATTTGTGGCTTCACCGTGTAGCAGCGACGGGCCAAATTTGTGGCTTTACCGTGTAGCAGCGACGGGCCAAATTTGTGGCTTTACCGTGTAGCAGCGACAGGACAAATTTGTGGCTTTACCGTGTAGCAGCGACGGGCCAAATTTGTGGCTTTACCGTGTAGCAGCGACAGGCCAAATTTCTGGCTTTACCGTGTAGCAGCGCCGGGCCAAATTTGTGGCTTTACTGTGTAGCAGCGACGGTCCAAATTTGTGGCTTTACCGTGTAGCAGCGACAGGCCAAATTTATGCCATGATATAAAGCCCCTAAAATAGATGATACATAATCTGATCAGAAATGCTTTGATATATATTATTGAATGGTTTGTGTGAGGGGTGATTTTTTCTCTTTTTTCTCGCTTGGAGGGACCATTAACCCGGTAGCAGCGGGGATCATGTTTCTTAATGGTCCCTCTAAGTGAGAAAAAGGAGAAAAAAATCATCACTCGCACAAAATATTTCATAATACAGTAAAACCCCGATTATCCGAAATGGAAGGGGGGAAGCCTCTTTCGGATAAGCCGATTTTTCGGATAATCCGGATTAATGGCCGCCATTTTGATCGCCGCCATTTGATTTTGAAACCAAACAGACACACGCTACGCTAAACAAAGTAGTACGCTTAAAACATGTGATGTAAATGTTTTATTGTATGTTTGTCTGTGTGTCTCCTTGTCTGGACCAGTGTATGTTGATACTTGTGAGCGTTGCAGATCTGAATTGTGAATGTTGCAGAGTGCGATTGTGAATGGTTGTGCAAGCTTGCAAGTGTGACCTTGATGCATCGTGCAGGTGGAGACACAGTATGATGACTCATATTATCGCGCAACTCGTATGTTGGAAGGGGAATGTGGCATGGAGTGGAGAGGGGAGTCGTGTTTGTGTCGTTGTCTTGAGAGTACGGTGTGAGAGTAGTCGTGCAGTAGTTTGTTCGTTCGCCGCACCTACGTCCTTGCTGGGGCGAAGGTGCGGACGTGGTGTTGTTGAGAGTTTGTTTAATGTTTTTTGTCTAATACATTGATCTATTCGTTACAAGCTATTTCGGCAATACGTATTAGAAAGCATATTCATTTTAACTGTTCTTATCAATTTTAAATGTGTTAATATAGTACATATGTAGTTACTTTTATTTATTTTTGATGTTTTATAACGTTTTAGTATAGAAAAAAAAAATTTAATTGCATTATCCAGATCAATTTTGGATAATCCGGTTTTTCGGATAATCCGCTTTCGGATAATCGGGGTTTTACTGTATATATCAAAGTATTTGTGATCAGTTTATGTATCATCTATTTTTTGGGGTTAAAATCATGGCACAAATTTGGCCTGTCGCTGCTACACGGTAAAGCCACAAATTTGGCCCGTCGCTGCTACACGGTAAAGCCACAAATTTGGCCCGTCGCTGCTACACGGTAAAGCCACAAATTTTGCCCGTCGCTGCTACACGGTAAAGCCACAAATTTTCCCCGTCGCTGCTACACGGTAAAGCCACAAATGTGGCCCGTCACTGCTACACGGTAAAGCCACAAATTTGACCCGTCGCTGTTACACGGTAAAGCTACAAATTTTGCCCGTCGCTGCTACACGGTAAAGCCACAAATGTGGCCTGTCGCTGTTACACGGTAAAGCCACAAATTTTGCCCGTCGCTGCTACACGGTAAAGCCACAAATGTGGCCTGTCGCTGCTACCGGGTTAAGAAACATGATCCCTGCTGCTACCACCACCGGGTTAATATGGACGTGGGGTATATTTTATCCTTTCTTTGGAAAAAAAAAATAGTTATAATAAAAATGTATTGATTTTGAAAGAATACATAGAAAATACACCTCCTCTAGTTTTATTTACTCTACTATCATAGTAACTATTAAGGTATACTAAACATTTTAAGTGTAACTCAAAAAATAAAAAAAAATACTGAAATATGCTACGGGTTTTACTAAAAGAAGTTGAGTAAATTGTAATATTGGAGTCAAAGAGTTGATTGATGGGCCACACACTGTTGGGCAGCAGGAGCATCACCTCACTGCCTCCTGGTGCCAACACACACTGGATGGGAGGCCCTAAAAAAAATATATATATATATATATATATATATATATATATATATATATATATATATATATATATATATATATATATATATATATATATATATATATATATATTATTTTTTTTTTTTTTTTTTTTTGTTATGTTATTGGTGTCTGTGAGCACTAAATGTTCAAGACATATTATGTTTATTTTTTGACAGTCAACATACAACAGTTGAGCCAAAAATATTTTTGTTTTACAATTGTTTACCATTGTAAATGAACAATACCGGTAACTAAAGTTCAGTGTACAAACAATTGATATGCTCGGTGATGGAAGCCATTTTGGCACCAAACCTCTCCAACACTCACCACAAAACCCTACAAGAAACCATACAAAACAGCTCCCAAAACAATCACAGGCTGCACCGCCAGACAGCTTGAGGATCAGGAACAACAACAACAAGTAAAGTTCTTAGCTGTATTAGTGTGGGCAGTCCACACACCAAGTGTTGCGAGGGCACACAGGGCGTGCACAGCACCTGTGTCCTGTGGCTGCCCCTCTCACACCGTGGGAGCCCTGCTGTCTGCATAACTGTGAGGCCTGCTGCTGCTGGCAGGTAAAGGGATGCTGCAGACAGTGCTGATCACCGTCTCCATGGCTGGCGACATCCTTGGGTTGTTGAGCATAGTACTCTTTTCTGCCCCCCATGATGGTATTAGTACGTTAACACTGCACTGGGGTAAAATATAACCCCCCCCCCTACACAGCCCCACTGGCAACTGAGCACAGACACACTCCCTCCCTCCACTAGAGCTCACACAAAGCTACTGGGGCAGTTGGCAGGCTGAGGCATCAGGACACTCAGTCAGCATAATAAAAAAAATTAAAAAATGGGTAAAATATACCCCACGTCTGTGTTCTAGGGTTAATAACCTATGGGGAAAATACATTTGGGTGGTCACGACCCAAACCCCCTTAAAAGCAAAAGAAAACGAGAAAAAAAAAGGTCTGCTTGCAGGAAACACATTACATTAATAGTTAACTGTACAACAGATTAATGAAGTAGTGTGACGGTGGTGCAAGGGTGAAAACATCAAGGGTGAGGCACAAAACATCAATGGTGAGGCAGAAAACATCAAAGGTGAGGCAGAAAACATCAAGGGTGGGGCAGAAAACATCAAGGGTGAGGCAGAAAACATCAAGGGTGAGGCAGAAAACATCAAGGGTGAGGCAGAAAACATCAAGGGTGAGGCAGAAAACATCCAGGGTGAGGCAGAAAACATCAAGGGTGGGGCAGAAAACATCAAGGGTGGGGCAGAAAACATCAAGGGTGGGGCATAAAACATAAAGGGTGTGGAAGAAAACATCAAGGGTGAGGCAGAAAACATCCAGGGTGAGGCAGAAAACATCAAGGGTGGGGCAGGAAACATCAAGGGTGGGGCAGAAAACATCAAGGGTGGGGCAGAAAACATCAAGGGTGAGGCAGAAAACATCAAGGGTGAGGCAGAAAACATCAAGGGTGGGGCAGAAAACATCAAGGGTGAGGCACAAAACATCAATGGTGAGGCAGAAAACATCAAAGGTGAGGCAGAAAACATCAAGGGTGGGGCAGAAAACATCAAGGGTGAGGCAGAAAACATCAAGGGTGAGGCAGAAAACATCAAGGGTGAGGCAGAAAACATCAAGGGTGAGGCAGAAAACATCCAGGGTGAGGCAGAAAACATCAAGGGTGGGGCAGAAAACATCAAGGGTGAGGCAGAAAACATCAAGGGTGGGGCAGAAAACATCAAGGGTGAGGCAGAAAACATCCAGGGTGAGGCAGAAAACATCAAGGGTGGGGCAGAAAACATCAAGGGTGGGGCAGAAAACATCAAGGGTGGGGCAGAAAACATCAAGGGTGAGGCAGAAAACATCCAGGGTGAGGCAGAAAACATCAAGGTGGGGCAGAAAACATCAAGGGTGAGGCAGAAAACATCAAAGGGTGGGCAGAAAACATCAAGGGTGAGGCAGAAAACATCAAGGGTGGGGCAGAAACATCAAGGGTGAGGCAGAAAACATCAAGGGTGGGGCAGAAAACATCAAGGGTGAGGCAGAAAAAATCAATGGTGGGGCAGAAAACATCAAGGGTGAGGCAGAAAACATCAATGGTGTGGCAGAAAACATCAAGGGTGAGGCAGAAAACATCAAGGGTGGGGCAGAAAACATCAAGGTGAGGCAGAAAACATCAAGGGTGAGGCAGAAAACATCAAGGGTGAGGCAGAAAACATCAAGGGTGAGGCAGAAAACATCAAGGGTGAGGCAGAAAACATCAAGGGTGAGGCAGAAAACATCAAGGGTGAGGCAGAAAACATCAAGGGTGGGGCAGAAAACATCAAGGGTGAGGCAGAAAACATCAAGGGTGGGGCAGAAAACATCAAGGGTGAGGCAGAAAACATCAAGGGTGGGGCAGAAAACATCAAGGGTGAGGCAGAAAACAAGGGTGGGGCAGAAAGCATCAAGGGTGGGGGCAGAAAACATCAAGGGTGAGGCAGAAAACATCAAGGGTGGGGCAGAAAACATCAAGGGTGAGGCAGAAAACATCAAGGGTGAGGCAGAAAACATCAAGGGTGAGGCAGAAAACATCAAGGGTGGGGCAGAAAACATCAAGGGTGAGGCAGAAAACATCAAGGGTGGGGCAGAAAACATCAAGGGTGGGGCAGAAAACATCAAGGGTGGGGCAGAAAACATCAAGGGTGGGGCAGAAAACATCAAGGGTGAGGCAGAAAACATCAAGGGTGGGGAAGAAAACATCAAGGGTGAGGCAGAAAACATCAAGGGTGAGGCAGAAAACATCAAAGGTGGGGCAGAAAACATCAAGGGTGAGGCAGAAAACATCAAAGGTGGGGCAGAAAACATCAAGGGTGAGGCAGAAAACATCAAGGGTGGGGCAGAAAACATCAAGGGTGAGGCAGAAAACATCAAAGGTGGGGCAGAAAACATCAAGGGTGAGGCAGAAAACATCAAGGGTGAGGCAGAAAACATCAAGGGTGAGGCAGAAAACATCAAGGGTGGGGCAGAAAACATTAAGGGTGGGGCAGAAAACATCAAGGGTGAGGCAGAAAACATCAAGGGTGAGGCAGAAAACATCAAGGGTGAGGCAGAAAACATCAAGGGTGAGGCAGAAAACATCAAGGGTGAGGCAGAAAACATCAAGGGTGGGGCAGAAAACATCAAGGGTGAGGCAGAAAACATCAAGGGTGAGGCAGAAAACATCAAGGGTGAGGCAGAAAACATCAAGGGTGGGGCAGAAAACATCAAGGGTGAGGCAGAAAACATTAAGGGTGGGGCAGAAAACATCAAGGGTGAGGCAGAAAACATCAAGGGTGAGGCAGAAAACATCAAGGGTGGGGCAGAAAACATCAAGGGTGGGGCAGAAAACATCAAGGGTGAGGCAGAAAACATCAAGGGTGGGGCAGAAAACATCAAGGGTGAGGCAGAAAACATCAAGGGTGGGGCAGAAAACATCAAGGGTGAGGCAGAAAACATCAAGGGTGGGGCAGAAAACATCAAGGGTGAGGCAGAAAACAAGGGTGGGGCAGAAAGCATCAAGGGTGGGGGCAGAAAACATCAAGGGTGAGGCAGAAAACATCAAGGGTGGGGCAGAAAACATCAAGGGTGAGGCAGAAAACATCAAGGGTGAGGCAGAAAACATCAAGGGTGAGGCAGAAAACATCAAGGTGAGGCAGAAAACATCAAGGGTGAGGCAGAAAACATCAAGGGTGGGGCAGAAAACATCAATGGTGGGGCAGAAAACATCACGGGTGAGGCAGAAAACATCAAGGGTGGGGCAGAAAACATCAAGGGTGGGGCAGAAAACATCAAGGGTGGGGCAGAAAACATCAAGGGTGAGGCAGAAAACATCAAGGGTGGGGCAGAAAACATCAAGGGTGGGGCAGAAAACATCAAGGGTGGGGCAGAAAACATCAAGGGTGAGGCAGAAAACATCAAGGGTGGGGAAGAAAACATCAAGGGTGAGGCAGAAAACATCAAGGGTGAGGCAGAAAACATCAAAGGTGGGGCAGAAAACATCAAGGGTGAGGCAGGAAACATCAAAGGTGGGGCAGAAAACATCAAGGGTGAGGCAGAAAACATCAAGGGTGGGGCAGAAAACATCAAGGGTGAGGCAGAAAACATCAAGGGTGGGGCTGAAAACATCAAAGGTGGGGCAGAAAACATCAAAGGTGGGGCAGAAAACATCAAAGGTGGGGCAGAAAACATCAAGGGTGGGGCTGAAAACATCAAGGGTGGGGCTGAAAACATCAAGGGTGAGGCAGAAAACATCAAGGGTGAGGCAGAAAACATCAAGGGTGGGGCAGAAAACATCAAGGGTGGGGCAGAAAACATCAAGGGTGGGGCAGAAAACATCAAGGGTGGGGCAGAAAACATCAAGGGTGGGGCAGAAAACATCAAAGGTGGGGCAGAAAACATCAAGGGTGGGGCAGAAAACATCAAGGGTGGGGCTGAAAACATCAAGGGTGAGGCAGAAAACATCAAGGGTGAGGCAGAAAACATCAAGGGTGAGGCAGAAAACATCAAGGGTGGGGCAGAAAACATCAAGGGTGGGGCAGAAAACATCAAGGGTGAGGCAGAAAACATCAAGGGTGAGGCAGAAAACATCAAGGGTGAGGCAGAAAACATCAAGGGTGAGGCAGAAAACATCAAGGGTGAGGCAGAAAACATCAAGGGTGAGGCAGAAAACATCAAGGGTGGGGCTGAAAACATCAAGGGTGAGGCAGAAAACATCAAGGGTGAGAACTATGGGCCGGTCTTACAGTCACCCGTTTTCGTTCGCTAGCCAGCGAACGAAAGCCTTTCGCGCGCGATCGGGTCTTAGGCTGCCCGCACACGAGCAACTTTTTATTGTGAGTTGTCACAACCAAAAAATTGTCAAATATAGAACACACACATCGCTATGGTAGCCCGCACATGGACAACTTTTCCTGAGGCGACAACAAAAAATTGAGAGGGAGTTGCGCTCGGGTCAATTTCTCGGACAACACAACTATTGTTGGCAACTGTGGCCGGCGATAGAAAACGTTATTTTAAATGTGAGCCCGCACACGAGCAACTTTTCGTTGTCGCCACCACCCAGCCTGCTGCTGCCTTGCCCCTTCACTGTCTTTCAGATTTCAGTGGTGAGAGGAAGTGGTAGCTATCATGTCTGTAATAAAAGAGGTATTTGACTGCGAAACACTCATAACAGAGGTAGAGAAGAGACCACCTCTTTATGATTTCCAGCTGAAGGAATACAGCGATAAGAATATAAAAGAGAAGTTGTGGCGTGAGGTGTGTGAGGCTGTGGTGAGCGATTGGAATATTCTCTCCCCTGAGGATAAAAAAGAAAAAGGTAAGAAACATATTGTATTTGAAAGGAAAATATCTATCATGTGGTTCACTTTTATAGCGGTGACCTTTACATTTTGTTATACTGCCATGAAACTGCTCCTTGGGGACTAGTAAAGTATGATGCAAAGTGATCTCGTACTGTTTTTCCTTTCATGTTACATCTGGTGCCAACACGATCAATGTCATTCATTGACATTCATACAATGTTTCTTCAAAGTTGACACCCTCATGTTTTTTTACGTAGTTGTGTAAAATACAGCATGCCTTAACTATGACATCACAAAACTCAGGTTTGACATCCAGAGGTCTATGGAAAATTCTCCATGTGTTTGCCATGATACCAAACGTGCATTCAACTGAGCGCCTTGCTCGTGACAAACGATAGTTGAAAACACGTTGTTGACCTGTCAGATTTTTGTTTGGATATGGCCGTAGAACATTCTCAGTCAAAGCAAATGCCTCATCACTGACAATAACGTATGGCATGCAAGTTCTACTGTTGTCATTTGGTAGTGGGCATGGGTTTGGAAGCTTGTTCCCAGAATCTAATTTTTTACATAAATTAGATTTTTTAAACACATTTGAATCACTGGATTTTCCAGCAGCTCCAACATCAATAGCTGTAAATGAACACCCACTGTCAACTAACGCCATGAGTACAATTGAGAAAAACTGCTTGTAATTATAGAAACTAGAACCACAATTATCTGGATTCTTGATGCGGACGTGTTTCCCATCAAGAGCACCAATGCAGTTTGGGAATTGTGTGTTAGCATAGAAATCCTTTGCGACTTGGAGCCAGTCACTTCCACTTTTCTCAGGCATGTAGATGTTCTGCAGGCTTTTCCAGAGTGCTTCACATGTTTCGTAGACAATTTGACGAATTGTTGATTCACCAAGCCGGTACTCAAAGTGAAGCGAAACGAAGCTGTTCCCCGTTGCTAGGTATCTGCAAAAAAATGTAATTAAAAAAATTCATTAAATATTCCAACGAGTATACCTGTATATAACGGGATGGGGGGTTAAATATATTGTAATTATTATTTACTTCCGTCAATTGGGTAATGTAATTGTCATTTATTTATTTATCTACTTTGATAATTAAGTTCCACTTAGTATGTACTAGGGAGGCGGTGGCCTAGTGGATAAGGTGGTGAGCTTGGGATCGGACTGATGTCGACGCATGGGTTCGAATCCCCACCAGTGCTACCTTGAAACTTTGTGTCATTTGCCGAGTGGCTTAAAATCACCTACATGTCACCCTGACACCCGAGTTCTAGTTGCATAGCAATAAAGATGAGCTTTGGGGGGGTAACATGGGCCTTTCAGGTGCCACTATAAAACCCGCGCCCGCACCACTAACGGGCCTGCCTCTGAGCAACACCGAAGAGGCAGAATATGCCTACGGTGCATATGGGCTAACACGTAAAAAAAAAAAAAAAAAAAAAAAAAAAAAAATGTAATACGTCCTTCATTAATTTCAGGAAACCAGCTACAGCGAAGATGGAAAAATCTCCGGGAATGCTTCAGGAGGGCGTTAAAGGATCAAAAAGGCAGGTCAGGAGATGGTGCCGCAAAGAAAAGGAAGTATGTTTACTTTGATCAGCTCCTATTCCTTGCACCAACTTTTAACGAGCGAGAAACCACAGGTAACTACTCAGCACCGGAGGGTAATGATGAGGAGGAAGAACGTGAACAAGGCGACACATCAAGTAATTCTGCAAACGTAAATAACGCACAAAGACCACATAAACCAAGAAAAATCCAAGGAGCTTCCAACAACAGATATGAAGAAGAACTACTTGAAATATTAAGAGGAAAGACTAAAGAAAATTGTGATGAGGATACAGCCTTTGTAATGTCACTACTTCCGAAGTTTAAAAAGTTCAATGATGAGCAAAGATTTGAAGCACAGATAGAAATAATGAAAGTGATGAGAAGAGTACAGGTGATGACACAGATTCCATCTACTGCTTATCATGGCAATACGCCCTCTACAAGCACTTGTCAACCGTACGTTGCTGTACCAGGTATGTCTCTGAGCACCCAAAGATATCTGCCTACAAGTGGTATGCATCACATGCATCAGCACCAGATACGTGAAGGTCACCACTCAACTCAAGAATTTGTACATACTCCTGGATACCTTCACAACCAACCTTATCAACCTCAGCTACATCATTCGCAAGAAAATCGCGAATTTCAACAGTCGGCATCAAATATCACCACCACAGCTTCGTCACCAGCATCAGAATATTCTTTGAACTCAGGTGACACCGACCTATTAGAACTGTCATAATAAGACCATTATAATTTTCACACATGATTAGTGCTCAGTGTGTAATGGATTAAATATTATGTATTTTCTCGTTCATGTATTCCAATTTATTCTGGTGTTCACTGATAACTAATATCATTAGTTTATCTAAATATAAAAAGAATTAAAAGTTTTTTTTCAGATTTCTATTGTTGAATCTTTCATTGATTTTGTTGAAGTTGAGTGTTTTTTTTATTGTGCTCAATATATAAGGAAATACATTTTCTTTTATTCACAAAGTATTGGTTACATCTGAAAGCAATTCAACCATATCTACAGCGATGTGTAGTATAGAAATAGTGATGTATTTTTCTTTTCTGAAAATGGAACATATTTTCTTCATTTCCCTGTAGTGCTATTTCAAGAAGAAACATTAATTATGTCAATAAATTACATGTAATACGAATAAACATTTTCCTTATTTATCCTTACCTTAATGTTACAGCCAGCCTTTCCTCTACTGGCACACACTTCCTCATGTTGGTGTCCTGGTGTGCTATAAGGGGCCCAGTTAATGTGATTAGATGACCAAAGGTTTCCTGTGACATCCTAAAGTAATTAAAAAATTTATCAGGGTGCCCTTTTAGGTCCTCAAACAATGTGTGGAATGCTCCACGTAGTAATCGCTGACTGACTATGGGGTGTACCCAGTGATTTCTTGGCTTCTTTTTTCGTCTCCTCCTGAGCAGGAGTGCACAGGTTACTGCTACCTCCACGGCATCCATGATGAGACTAAAAAAAAAGTGGCACTCAGTCAACATGAATTCTATTATGAAATATTAAGAATATATAAGACAGCCACCCAAAAAACATTCAAGGTATAATGGAACTATTCATAGTAGTTGGTCCCAGGCAGAGGGGGAGAAAAAACAAAAACTATAGAAATACACCCATCACGGGTGGTCACCAGTTTATTTTGAATATATTTTTATGTAGTAATCAGTACGACTGTTTGTGTTATGAATAACTAGATACGAAGTGATAGGCTACTGTCTTACAGTGAAAGGTAACTATTTTAGCTCTGATTGATTCAGACGGCATTAGGGTACTAATTATTAGGTTTGCTTAGTTCCGTGGAATCATAGTATATAATTCTCAATCTATTAAGTCGCCATATTTTATTTTAGCAGCAATAGGTTATTATCCTGAGCAGTGATAGGTTACTATCCTGATGTTGAGCTGCAGCTCTAGGATAGTGTCATTTGCCCTGACAGCTACTTCACAGCAAGTTTCCACAGCAATAAGATGATTTTTCTCATTTATTTAAAATACTGACTACAATATTAATTTCTGAATAATTTATGGGAATGGCAGTTAAGGAGATTTTTTTATATTTTCTTGAAATAGCTGTGTTGTTCTTCTGTAAATATTTTGCTCCATTGTTCTCGTCGTTGTATTCTGGTGCGACAGTTATTTCCATACGATAAAGCATCATAGGTTACCCCAAAAATTGAAGGCAGTCTCTGAAATATACCACTCAGGTCAGGCCAAAATCTTCAGGTAGGTTATGTAGGATTGTGCAGGATAGGTTCGGCTCGGCCCCCTTCCTATCTTTAAGTTTAAAAAAAATAAAGCTGGGGGCAAATGCTATAGCTGCATTAGCATTACAATTTGTTCTTCCATTCATCACTCTGTCCCTCAGTCACTGTTATAGTGTACTTGTTTAAATTTTCCAGCATGTTTTTCTCAGTTCTCTTGTTTTCTGCACACCCAACATTTATTTATTTTCATCCTAATTTCAACATGACAGCATTTTTTTTTAATAATACTTTATGTACATATATGTCTCTCCCACAGGATGTGGAATTCTTCCGAGTCTTAAGATGCTTGTCACAGTGAAATACCTGGTCACAAGCAATTTCCTCTTCACCATAGCTGACTGCATATAAATTGTTGTCATCAGGTAGCAGGGCTATTGGAGATGTCAACTGATATACCTGGTACACTTTCTACATATAATTTCTCTATCCGAGGAAGCACACCATGTGTCCAAAAAAGTTTATGATGTTGCTGGTATGGCAGGAGTTACAAAGAGTGTCAGGGTCAAGGTTAGACTACACCTAGGATCAGTCCGCTCATTCTCAGTAGTGATGTACAGGCTGACGGATGAGGTCAGGCAGCAGTCTCCATGGACCATGATATTTGTGGATGACATTGTGATATTTAGTGAAGGCAGGGAAGAAACTGAAAATGAACTAGAGAGGTGGAGGTATGCACTGTATAAGAGGGATGAAAATCAGCAGGAGCAAGACTGAATACATGTGAGTGAGCCCTACGGAAATGGTACAGTGAGGTTTCAGTGAGTGGAGTTGGCAAAGGTTGATAAGTTCAAATACTAGGGCTTAACAGAACAAAGCAATGGAACGTGTGCTACAGAAAGGAAGAAAAGAGTACCGTACAGGCCAGGTGGAATAGAGGGAGAATGGTGACACGATCATCCGATATTTCTGCTCCAGGACAAAGCCCTGGGGCTGTCCTGTGGTGACTGTGTCCATTTATAGCATCAAAGAGCAGTCAAGTTACAGATATCATAAAAAACCTTTTGCTGTAAGAAAATCTTTATTTGGTAATAAATTTACCTGTATTTTCAACATGGAAAAATAAATTATTAAACTGTGTAATCCTTTTTTTCATCACACGTACTAAGGCTAAATAAAGCTATATTATCAATAAAATATTAATATGTAATGATAAATTCTTTACCCCATGCTATATTATTTAATAAAGGTAAAGTTGGGGGCATATGCTTTAGCGGCATGTGGCCTCATTGCTCATCTCCATCTTATTGGCCCTAGAGCTGGTTGTTGGTAAGAACTAATTATCCTGGGACATGGCTAGTGTGACAGGAGAGTTACCAGTTTATTTTCCCCAGGTTATCCCAAATATCCATTTCTTTGAGTGAAGAAACAATTCCCCCTGCTTTATTTCTTAGTATTTTTAGATTAATAGTACTCAAAACCATTATAATTTGAAGAAAATATACAAATAAGTAATTCAATAGAATAAAGAAAACTAACTAATCTAAGAAAACCTAACATAACCGTACCAGAACTGTCAGTGCACTGGACAGTCAGGGCGGCGGCTGCAGTGGTTAAGTTTGGTTAGGTTATGTCTGTTTGGTTGAGGCAGCAGTCTCCATGGACCATGATATTTATGGGTGACATTGTGATGTGTAGTGAAGGCAGGAAAGAAACTCACTCATGAAGTACTCTGCAAACTTCTGACGGATGTTTGTTGCCTACAAGCCTCCTCGTTGATTCTGGCGTTCTGCATCACAGTCTTGAAAGCCTGCCACAGAGAGAGTGTCTTCAAACGCGTAGCCGTCTCTTTCTCTGACAAAATTGTGAAGTACATAACATGCTTGAATATTTTTTGTCGCCAAGTCCAAAGAAACATTCAGTGGCCGATGGAAAATCCTCCATTTGTTTAATAAAATTCCAAATGTGCACTCCACAAACCTTCTTGTTCTGGTTAAACGGTAGTTGAATACGCGTTTTGGGAAACTTAGCATTTTTCCTCCAAAAGGACGCATGAGATTAGGGTGCAGACTGAAAGATTCATCACCGACGAGGACGTAAGGCACCTTAACTTCTCGATCATTTGGCAGATGTCTTGCTTCAGGGGGCTTCAGTTTTCCATTGAGAATTGACTTCCAAAATGTTGAGTTAGAGAATATTGTAGGGTCACTGTCTTTGCCATAAGAGCCAATATCAACATACACAAACTTGTACTGACTGTCAGCTACTGCCATCAAAACGAGAGAGAAGTGAACCGCTGTGCTGTGGTTTGATTACTCGAACATGTTTCCTGTCAACACTACCGAAGCAGTTGGGGGAATTTGCCCTTTCTTCAAACTTATCAGCAATCTCTTTCAGTTTTTCCGTCGTAGGTTAAGGGATGCATTTATTATTGAGGACAGTCCAGATGCTGGTACAAACACTCCGGACGATATCAGATATAGTAGAGATTCCAATTCTGTAGGTGTAGAACAGATCTGTGAAGGTGCTTCCACTGGCAAGATACCTGAGGAGGGAAAAAATAACGTACATAAATAAGTAAATAAATAAATAAGCAATTGATGCAGTGCAGTTATATAGACTTCCTCTAACGGTACTACTCTTAATTTGTTTCAGGTAAGCTGATAATAAATAAGTGGAAAAATGTCAAGGATCAGTACATCAAATCGGTCAAGAAGAGGAAAGGGAAGAGTGGCTCAGCAGCAAAGACTGTGAAGAACTATATCTTCCATGAACAGCTTTCTTTCTTAAAGGTAAATATGGACATGAGGGAAACAGAGTCAAGCTTTGAAGTTGATTCTGAAAATCTCCGGAGGACTTGATGAAGAAAGAGAAGACAGCGATGTTCTGGAGAAAGCCAGCGAGGTTGGTGAAGCTAGTGCAACAAAAATGTCTGTTAGGAATGCTCCAAAGAAAAAGAAAGTTGACATTGAGAGAGAAATCCTGGAACATTTAGCAGCAGAAGAAAACCATCATATTTCCTTTTTTAAAGGACTTCTTCCCTCGAAGGATTTACTGATGATGAGATTTTGCAGTTCCAGTCTGGTGTTATTGGTCTGATCCAGAACCTTAAAAGACCTGTTCACTTCAAGTTCATGATTTACCACAGAATCAAACCTACATTCTGCCACAGCGGGCCCCCTACACTTCACACCCTCCACCCTATTGGAACAATCCGTCATCAAGTGGACTACAAAGAACTGAACACAGCTCACCATATATGCATGGGTCACATGTTCAACCGCCGCCTACATGTAGTACTTCAGTTTCACCAGTATCTTCTGAGGTGTCAGAGCTTGGTTCCCCATGTGATGCAAACTTTGCATATAAATACACTACTTTGCCTTGAACTACTTTGTACCTTATGAGTTACGTGACATTTAATAATGTATTCACTTAAGTGAGTAATTGTGCCAAGTTCTTCATTACTTTCTTGAAATCGTTTGTATTACATTTTTTAAGGAGACATTACTTATCTAACTGTCACTGTGTTGTGATTATAATGCAGAACATTTACTAAATATTAAATGAAAAGGATGTTAGCGATGTTTGTGTCCATCCTCTTGCTGCAGATGATGATAATAATAATGAAGGTGATGGTGAAGGTAGAAGCATTGGTTGTGGTACTGTGAAAAAAGTGAAGTCATGATTATACTGATCATGAATTACTGTATGTATCTTCAATCATTTTGAAAATGGAATTTATTAATTGACATAAATGATAATATATTATAAACGTAAGCCTTACCTTAAGGCAACAGAGAGACGTTCAACAGGCTTGATTGAGTCCCTCATTTTAGAGTCCTGCCGAAGGAGGTGGTCATGCAGCTTGTGAAGCAGTTCGTCAAAGGTTGTGATGGACATCCTGAAGTAGTTGAAAAACTTCATATTATCCTGTCTCAGTTCATGGAAAAGTGTGTTGAATGCTCCAGTCTTGCTCCTTTCAGCAATCAAGGGATGAATCCATAATCTCCTTCTATGTCTCTTCTTCTTTCGCAAATGCAATAGGTAGAGGAGACGAAGGCGATCACGGTCCATGATTAGTGCGTGCAGAACACAAACTGGTGAGCCAGATGACGAGGCCCGTGGGTGGCAGGTGGTTTTCACCCGCGCCGTCTGAAAAGGTACGCGGAAGCGGGTGTGTCCGCGCTTAAACGCGGACGCGGGCAGTGCCCGCGCCGTCTGAAAGAAGCCTAAATCTTTGAGTGTAAGACGGGCGCCTGGCTCTCGTACGCCAGCCAACAAACCTGGTGCGCGTTTTCGTTTTGCCGCTCCCGAAAGGACTGTAAGACCGGCCCACAGCCTCTGTGGCGCGTCTCGGAGTCGCGTAGCGGCCGGCATGTTAGGCCGCCCCAAGGTCCTCTCGGCGCTCCCCACCAAGCGGCCGGGCCCGTCCACTGAGCCCCGTAGCGCTGTTGTCAGCTGCAGCGCCTTCTCATCCTCGCCCCAGCCCTGGGCAGCAGCTGGCATCTTGAACTGGGCCTCCCATGCCAACTTCCCGTCGTGTTCCGCTGGCTTAAGCCTCCCTGAGCGCCGGGAGGCCGAGGGGCCACAGCGGGGAGCGGGCGGACCACGTGGGCTACAAGCCGACCAGCATGGCGGAGAGGGAGGCGGTGAGAGGCAACGAGGCAGGGTTAATGGGTCCGACTCCAGCACCAGCTGGACCCAAGGGAGCGGCTTCAACGGCTCCCCAGCCTCCACCGGCTCCGCCACGACGCCACCAGGCTTCAGGGGCCCTTGCCAGGGGCCCCACGCGAAGCCCCGCCAGTCCGCCACCCGTGCACCCGCCTCCAGCCCACGTGACGCTTCTTGTTCCTCTCCGCACCACGTTGCCACCTCTCGCTGCTGCCATGGGAGAGCGGACTACGTGACCTGCGAGCCGGCTGGCATGGAGGAGAGGGAGGGGGCGAGGGAGGCAACGAGGCGGGGGCTCCCCAACCTCCTGCGGCAGCTACTGGTTCCGCCACGACGCTACCAGGCTCCAGGAGTCCTTGCCAGGGGCCCCAGATAGGCCCCTGCAGGACCGCCGCCCCGGCGCTTCCTGCCAGAACTGAGCCTTCTTCCTCCACGTGCGACGGTGCCACCTCTCGCAGCTGCCTCTCCGCCTCCCTCAGGCCTCGGACCTCGCCTTCCTGGGTCCGCACCTCCTCCAGCCGTTCACTCCTCGCGCTGTCGCGGCCCTGGTCGGTGTACTGCTGGGTTTCCACCTTCAGCGACGAGAAACAGCTCTGGAGGACCTCGGCAAGATGGCGAGCCTGCTCGTCTGCCCTCTGAGCCTGCTCGCGTGCCCTCTCTTCTGCCCTCTGAGCCTGCTCGCGTGCCCTCTCGTCTGCCCTCTGTTCTGCCCTCTTTGTTCTCTGATCCAATTCCTGCCTCAGACTGGCCAGCATGGCAGCGAACAATTCCATCTGGCCCGGCTTCACCTCACCCACGTCAGCCTCGGCCTTGCCCGTCTCCTCACCCTCACGGCGACCACTGGGGCAGTGCTCTCACTTTTGTCAGATGGGAATACCTTGAAATTTTTCCAAAATTACCTTGAATGCAACAAAATTACCTTGATATTAAATTTTTCATATATACTTAATAAATTACAGTAAAAAGGGGAAAAGCATTGAAAATTTTCAAATAATCCTTTCATATAGTACCTATATTTTCTAAGTAGCCATGACACTCGGCGCGCTTCACTGTTCACTTATATCCTCACTCCTTGACCAGGCAGTACATTATACAATTAAGGATACATGTGGAGGTAGCACCAGGAAACTAGAAAGATACAATGGTAGGGGACAAGTGATAAAAAAATAATAAATAAATAAGGCCTTGATCTCGAGGTATATATACTCTTTGCCAACTCAACATCTGCTTATAATTCAATTACATATCCTTAGCAATACAAAAAGCGCAAAATCTGACTGTGAATGAGTGACAAGATTAATATGCAATGGTTTTCTAATACATTTTACATGACTGATTGATTGATTGTTTATTGTTGCAAGTAAACAACAAAGGAGAAGGGATCGGAGCATGCCATTCAAACTATATAAATTTTGGCAAAAAAGAGAAAAGAAAAGAAAGGAAGAGGAGATGTAAAGAAATTTGGAAACTCAAAAGACCCAGACCGAGAAAGACAGACCCAGAAAAAGTTACATGAGGGAGTGCCGTTATAAAGGCAAGACTCCCGACCACCGACAACCAGTGTTGCCAAATTAGCGGTTTTCCCGCTAAATCTAGAGGTTTTGTTTGAAATCTAGCGGGAAAAATCTTAAAATTGACAGGAGTAACTGGCGGATTTTTAACTCCAATCTAGCGGCAAATTTTTATGGTTTCACCTATAATCTGGCGGATTTTTCATGCCATCCTAGCGGATTTGTAAATTTTGAGTTGGCAACACTGCCGACAACTCAACTCAGGATGAAGTGCTTAACAAAGTGACGCAGTACTGAAAAGTGTAAGTGAAAAAGAAGAAAAGAGGAACGAAAGGAGGATACAAAGCGTCACAGGTCAAAAGAAGAAGAAGAAGACATGAGAAGGACGGAAGTGGACAGGAAGGAAAATTACGTCGGCGGCCCACCACGTGTTCGCCTGAGTCCTCTCCAACATGGCAGAACGCGGTAAGTTGGGCGACTCGTTGTGTCATTAGGATCAGTATGAGTTGAGGGTGGCTGGCTGAGGCGGTGGTGCAGTGTGATGAGGGTGCAGGAGAGCATGGCTGGCCTCGGTAAAGCCCCGTTCACACTGTGCCGACTCTGGGCCACGACAACCCAGCGACTTTTCCATTTGACAAGTTGGGTCCCACGGTCCAAGAAGGGGGGAAGGTTTTATTGGGGTCTTGGTGTCTTGCCGACTGTCTGGGACTGGGACAAGACCTCTTTCAAGACATGCCCGACCCTTTCACATCAACACCCACACGCCGCCGCCGCGAGAGGACGTGCCTGCTCTCTCTCAACACATTTGAACTCAGCTGGCCTGCCTCCACTTCTCTTCTACAACATTCTTGCTGAACACCGGTAGTTTGCTCAGCCCAACCGGTAACTGGCTGACATGACTGGTAAGCAGGTAACTGGCTATGGGACCCGCAGTGCCCCGGGATCGGGCCATGACCCTGGCGCAGCAGGCAGCACTGGTGGGATTGTTTCGTCACCCGGCCGTGGTGATAAACTTTTCCCTGTGGTACCTGTGGTGTAAACATTGGTGATGAGTGTGAGCATTGCCTGACCTGGACTCATGGTTCTCAAAAGTGTTCAGGCCTTCCATTCAAAGCCTTCAAGAATGTTGTAGAATTTTCCGCCCAAGGTGTATGTTATGTCTGTACTTCCTGTTGACTAGGACGTAGTCAAAAACAACCTAGTAGCAATGATCTAGCTCAACTCTTTGAAACAGTTAAAGGCTTAAGTAGTGCAGTTGCCAAGGTGTCTGATGAGATCAGAGTACTTAGATCAGGTTCAGGGCCAGCCACTCAGCTCCCGGTTCTGTTTCAATGCCTAGCCCCACAGAAATTAGGAATATCTTGCATAAGGAGGCAGTGGAAATCAGAGAAAGAGAGAAAAGAGCTGACTCTGATCATCTGTGGTTTGGGCTCAGATGTTGAATCCCACTCTCAGAAGTTTGGGGATGTGGTGTCTTTTCTTTTTGGTGTTGGGAAATCTATCGTTTTGGAGGAAATTGTGCCCATTAAGTCTGACCTATGTCGTGCTAAGATCAAGGATACTGCTGCTAGACGTGACTTGCTAGATGTGGCGAAGAGACTTAAAAATTCTAATTTTGATAAAGTGTACATCACTAGAGACATGACATTCAAACAACGGGCAGTTCTTAAAGAACGTCTGTCCTCTCGCAGGCAGGACTCTAACAGCAGTGCTCAGCCCCAAAATATGCTGCCCAAGGATGTCAGTAGTGACGGTGGTGGAGCTATTGATGGACTTATGTCCTCGGAAGGAGCCCATAGAGAAAAACTATCACCAGCAAGTAACGGCCACACTGCTGGTCTTACTGCAAAAACCTAGCTCCACCAGCGTTATCCAATATTCACATCCTTTGTTCTAAAGTTTTTAATGTTGCACTTTCCAATTTAAATAGCTTATCCAATAAAGTTTTTTATGTAAATAAGTTTTGTCATGAGGAGAATATAGCCACATTTTCAGTCTCAGAGACACGGCTGCAACCAGTTATAAAGGATTCGGTTGTTAATATTGATGGCTATTCTCTATTTCGTAATGATTATGATTCCTTTTTTCCTAAGCTTGGTGTTTGCACTTATGTCAGAAATGATATCAAGGTTTAACGACGCTGGCTCCTTTCCCAACACCTTACCTTTGTCTGCCTACGTTGGATTTGTATATCCTAACAGTTTACTGTCCTCCATCCTACACACAGGAAGACAACAGTGCCCTTATTGAATTCATATCAAATATCTGTGTCGGTAAAGAATTCATAGGTAATTATGGGTGACTTCAATCTGCCCTCCATCTCTTGGAATGATGTGGTGCCAGACCATAACGTTACTGCTTGTGACATCATGTTTCTTAACCTATTCCAAACTTTGGGTCTCCATCAGTGGGTTCTAGAACCAACTTTTATTAAGTCAGGAAACATTTTGGATTTAATCCTTACCACTGAAGATGACTGTATTCAAGATATCAATATATTTCCTCCTTTTCCTAATTGTGGCCTTGCTCTTGTTAAAATAGCATATCTCTATCAAGGAGAAGACACTCATGATAGGGTTGGTGCTCCTCTATTGGACTGGGCCAGGGGTAAATATGGTGAGATCTGCAATGCTCTTCACCACATTGATTGGGACTACGAACTAATGCATCTCTATGTTGACACTGCTAATGCCTTTTATCCAACACCCTGATCCAGTTAGCCAACCAATTCATCCCTATAAAGAGGCCTCGGAGTAAGTGTCCACCTTGGAGTAGAGATATTCCTCGTAATCTATTTAAACAACGCAGCAAACTTTGGATGGAATACAAACACTTACGACAAGCTCACGGTAGACAGTCTTACCTCACGCTACAAAAGCTATTCAAGTTTAATGAGACCAATGCTATTCTAAGGGCTTCTGTCCTAACCACTCAAATCAACTATGAGGACAGGCTCATCCAGCTCCGCTCTTTAGGCTACTTAAGGAATGTGCTCTTGAACTTGCCTACCCCATGGCTATCCTTTTCAATATGTCAATGGCCTCGGGCTCCTTTCCTCAATTGTGGAAACTTTCCCATGTATCCCCCATCTATAAGAAAGGGCCTCGTAGTGATCCCCTAAACTACAGACCCATCAGCCTCAATCCCATACCCTGCAAAACTATGGAGCGCATTATCTGCAAGTCTCTTTATGGACTCATTGAAGATCACTTATTGTTCGACAAACACCATTTTGGCTTCAGGCCAAACAGATCTGTGTCAGATCAGCTCCTACTTACTTACGACTATGTAACGTACTGGTACGACTGGGGTCACGTGGTGGAATTGATTGTATTTGATTTCGTCAAGGCGTTCGACCGTGTTCACCACCAGGTACTGGTAGACAAGTTAATCTCTATTGGGATCGCTGGGAATCTTTTACAATGGATCATCAGCTTCCTTGTTGGTTGCACCATAAGGGTCTCTGTCAATGGTTGTGTAAGTTCTCCTAAGCCCGTTCTAAGTGGTGTTCCGCAAGGCTCCGTTCTTGGACCACTCCTGTTTCTTATCTTCATTAACCACACTTGTTCTCAACTCCAATGTGAGTACAAAATGTTTGCGGATGATCTTAAACTTTACCTCCATTTAGCTCCTTTATCTAATTCTGATCAAGCCTCACATGAAATGCAAAATAGTATTGATATGCTGTCAGCCACCGCCTTCTCCTGGGGGCTTAGATTCTCCTCTAACAAATGTGTCCACCTCCTCTTTGCTAGACTACACCATGTGATGATAGACAATCTTCACACAGTTGATGGTTCACCAATCAACCGCTGTTCTACACACAAAGACCTTGGTGTGATTGTAGACAACAAATTGAAGTTTCACCAACATATCAGAAGTACTGTTACAAAGGCTGGAGGTGTTGTAACAAACCTGCTGAGGTCCACTGTCTGCCGCTCAGCTAAGTTCCTGTCCTCCCTGTATATCTCTGAGGCTAGACCTATTCTAGATCTTGCTTCCCCTGTGTGGAACTCGGTTTATCAGGGAGATCTGAAATTGTTGGAATCCGTGCAACGTAGGTGGACCAAACACTTTGATGGGCTAAATGATCTCTCGTATGCTGATAGACTGGCCAGACTTAACCTTTTTTCAGTCAAAGGTAGAATGCTTTAGACAAGACATGATCTACTGCTACAAAATATTCCATGGTCTATTCAACCTTCTGATGTTTTCACACTGTCCCCACCAGTGGGCACTAGAGGCCACCAATTCAAGATCCTGATGCAGCACACAGAAATGGAAGCTCGTGGGCGATTTTTCTCTTGTCGGGTGATTCAGCGTTGGAACTCCTTGCCCTCTGATGTGGTTAATGCTCCAAGCCTGTCAACTTTTAAGTCTAAGCTACAACTACTTTTGAGTGCTGAACTCTCCTCCTTTTAATTACCCTTTGCTAACTGTACCTTCTATAACTTTCAGTTCTACTGTTCAAGTCTGTCATTACGTAAAGCTGAAGTTTATTTTAATTGGAAGACACACTCAACCAGTCACATGTGGCTTGCTAAGCAGTCCTAAGAAGTGATACTAAGCATCACAGGTCAAAAGAAGAAGTGGTCTGTGTGAGCAGTGGCCGGGGGATTCTGCTGGAGCTGCCCTGTTGCCTGTTGCAGTTTCCCTATATTCTTTTGTTCTTAATAGTCTATATTTGACTCAACATCAACCAACCGTGTTACACAATCATGCATGTCATTGTTGAAGGTATATTATCCAGTAAATAGAGAAAATGCAACATACAGGTCAGGCACCAATTACTGAGAGGGGTTGGCTACATGTTTTTAGGGAGAGAAATGGCTGTGGAGTGGTGGAGATGGCTTGATCACCAGAGATGAAAAAAAAGGCTTACAGGAGTGGAATAAATAATACAAGATAACTCCGGTAAGAGAGAGAGAGAGAGAGAGAGAGAGAGAGAGAGAGAGATTGAAAATGAGGGGAAATATCAATGAGAATGAGAATTAAAGAATAAAAATGAGAATGAGGGAGACTCGTTATGAGAGAAAGAATGAGAAAGGAAGAATGTGAGAGAGAGAGAGAGAGAGAGAGATGATACAGAACGCCCAACCTCGAGGAAGCTGATTTAGTGAGAGAGGAGATGTGAAGTTTCCAGTTAAGATTTTGAGTTAAGGATAGACCGAGGATATTTAGTGTTGAAGAAGGTGACAGCTGAGTGTTGTCGAAGAATAGAGGATAGGTGTTTGGAAGATTGTGTCGGGTTGATAGGTGGAGAAATTGAGTTTTTGAGGCATTGAAGGACACCAGGTTCCTTCTACCCCTTTACTCTGTCTCCCAGAACTCTCCAAAAAATACTTCTTTTTTTTTCCGCTTCAAGTCTTGCATTCTTCCTTTCCTTTGCCTCTGCTAGAAGTTCATTCCATCTCTTCAATTTCTTCTTCATTTTTCTTTTCTTTTTTATATATTTTTCTTACATCCTTCTATTTCCCTTAACCCGAAAGCAACGACGGGAATGATTTCGTTACGTTTGGAGTAAGTGGATGGCATGTTAAGACCGTAGACCTGATCAACTCACCGCCGGGTGCTACGGGATCGTCACGCAGATTATAAGTGGTATTTGGCATCTCAAGTTACTCTCTTTGTCAGCAAGGGGTGACGCGTTGATGCGTGCTGATTATTTCTTCCATTTCTCTCAATCATTGGTCAGTATTTTGCTTCAGTTAATTTGTCGTAGTTGCCAAACCTTTGGAGAAAATAAAGGTATAAAAGCAGTAACTCATTCACATTTCTCAAGTCGCACTTAGGTTACCTATTCAAACGTAACTTTGTTGACTTTGGCATAACGTGTATTTTTACTTGTGAAGGCCGAAGTCCTTCACAAGTAAAAATACACGTTATGCAAAGTTGTATTCCATTTGATTCTACGGCGTACAGTGAACTCTGGAGCGCAATGCCGTGAGTCAGGATGATGGCAAGGATCTCAGGCGGCCACATGATGACTTTTATGAGGATGCACCTGATTTTTATTTTTTTATTTTATTTATTTTTTATTTTTTTATTTTTTATGTCGCTGCCTATTGTGCCGGTAGGCTTCTTCCCAGTGGGGCCTGATGGTCGGCCCAAGGCTTCTTCCCGGTGGGGCCTGATGGTCGGCCCAAGGCTTCTTCCCGGTGGGGCCTGATGGTCGGCCCAAGGCTTCTTCCCGGTGGGGCCTGATGGTCGGCCCAAGGCTTCTTCCCGGTGGGGCCTGATGGTCGGCCCAAGGTTTCTTCCCGGTGGGGCCTGATGGTCGGCCCAAGGTTTCTTCCCGGTGAGGCCTGATGGTCGGCCCAAGGTTTCTTCCCGGTGGGGCCTGATGGTCGCCCCAAGGCTTCTTCCCGGTTGGGCCTGAAGGTCACCCCAAGGCTTCTTCCTGGTGGGGCCTGATGGTCGCCCCAAGGCTTCTTCCCGGTGGGGCCTGATGGTCGGCCCAAGGCTTCTTCCCGGTGGGGCCTGATGGTCGGCCCAAGGCTTCTTCCCGGTGGGGCCTGATGGTCGGCCCAAGGCTTCTTCCCAGTGGGGCCTGATGGTCGGCCCAAGGCTTCTTCCCAGTGGGGCCTGATGGTCGGCCCAAGGCTTCTTCCCAGTGGGGCCTGATGGTCGGCCCAAGGCTTCTTCCCGGTGGGGCCTGATGGTCGGCCCAAGGCTTCTTCCCAGCCCAGCCCGTTCTGGTGCAGGCGAGTGTTTATAGTGGCGCCATCTTGCATTGGGTCATGCTGCCCTCCCGGAGCTCATCTTTAATCCTAGAATCTAGAGTCCGGGTTGATGGGTGGTCTTCTGGACAGCATGTGGGTAGTTTTAAGCCACTCGGCGGCGGCTGAAAAATCCCAGCTTGGTGGCACCGGCCGGGGATTGAACTCGCGTCCTCCTGAACGCGGCGCCGTCACTCTGCCGACGCAGCCACCGCCTCCGTGCTTATATAAACTACTTGATTATGAATAAATATCACTTACAAACACATGTATTTATATACACACACACACACACACACACACATATATATGTATGTGTATTATAAAAAGAGAGAGAGAGAGAGAGAGAGAGAGAGAGAGAGAGAGAGAGAGAGAGAGAGAGAGAGAGAGACTTCAATGACTTAAACTTAAATGCACAAAGGATGAGTGTGACATTTTTGTCACAATTGAAAAAAATCCATGAATATTGAAATATTTATAAAAAAAAATATCTACATGTCAACTATGCAGCAAAATGAACATGAAGAAAGTATCAGATAATTTTTTATCAGTGAGAAAATAATTCAGGCGTTGAAGGGTTAACTTAGTTGTTCTGTACAAAATTTCCTCTGTTGCCTTCTGCGATCTCAATCTCAATTTAACTGGCCTTGTTTTTCCTTCTATGTAAGGGCCCATCCTATTGATTTCTTCCACTTCCTCTTCAAGGTTTTGCAGTTCTTCATCATTTAAGTTCTTAACCCGGTGGTGGTGGTAACAGCTGGGATCATGTTTCTTAACCCTTTCCTTGCGCGCAGTGTGGACGCGACTATCCCCTCAGGCACAGTCGGGCAGCCCAATTGGGTGTCTCTTAACCTCTGTATCTCAAAAACTATTCATCACAGCTAAAAACCAAAAACACCATTGGAAAGAGGAGGTCCAGATCTATGGGAGCCAGTTATGTATGCCTCTCTTGTGAACGTACATGCACGTTCAGGGAGTGTTGAATGTTAACACTTACGTCAGTTCATGCGTGATGATTAGCCATATTGAGGGAACTGCGGACATCTCTCCTTCAGACTCTGGCAAGGAAGCATTGCCAACTGCAATATTTACAACTATTTGGTCAAAGAATCAGTCGGTGATAGGTGAAGCTATGCAAAAATGCCGCTATATTGGGCAAGAACATCCACCAGTTACTCGTCCATAGATTTGCCGCGCTGGGCTGACATGATTTTACACCAAATTTAGTGAAGAACACACTCAATTGGCAATGCTGTGTTGTGAGAATTAGTGTTGGAACACTCTCATACGCGGGAGATTTGAGTGCGGCTGGAGGTCGCAGCCGGCGTTTAGCACCACCAGCAAATACGCCTAACGCCCACTGCAAGCGTTTAGCAATGAAAGGGTTAATGGTCCCTCCAAGCAAGAAAAATGAGAAAAAATCACCCCTCACACAAACCATTTCATAATACATATCAAAGCATTTGTGATCAGATTATGTATCATCTATTTTGGGGGGTTAAAATCATGGCACAAATTTGGCCCGTCGCTGCTACATGGTAAAGCCACAAGTTTGGCCTGTCGTTGCTACACTAATAAATGCCACTTTTCCCTTCTCCTATAAATCCTTCCCCTTCTGTCTCTCCGGCATATGACCACAGATGTTGCGCCCACTAAACCAAACTTTCCAACTGTTCCCTTCTCCTATAATTCCTTCCCCTTCTGTCTCTCTCCGGCATATGACCACAGATGTTGCGCCCACTAAACCAAACTTTCCAACTGTTCCCTTTTCCTATAATTCCTTCCCCTTCTGTCTCTCTCAGGCATATGACCACAGATGTTGCGCCCACTAAACCAAACTTTCCAACTGTTCCTTCCTATAAATCCTTCCCTTCTGTCTCTCTCTGGCATATGACCACAGATGTTGCGCCCACTAAACCAAACTTTCCAACTGTTCCCTTCCTATAATTCCTTCCCTTCTGTCTCTCTCCGGCATATGACCACAGATGTTAAGCCACTAAACCAAACTTTCCAACTGTTCCCTTCTCCTATAATTCCTTCCCCTTCTGTCTCTCTCCGGCATATGACCACAGATGTTGCACCCACTAAACCAAACTTTCCAACTGTTCTCTTCTCCTATAATTCCTTCCCCTTCTGTCTGTCTCCGGCATATGACCACAGATGTTGCGCCCACTAAACCAAACTTTCCAACTGTTCCCTTCTCCTATAATTCCTTCCCCTTCTGTCTCTCTCCGGCATATGACCACAGATGTTGCGCCCACTAAACAAACCTTTCCAACTGTTCCCTTCTCCTATAATTCCTTCCCCTTCTGTCTCTCTCCGGCATATGACGACAGATGTTGCGCCCACTAAACCAAACTTTCCAACTTCTAATAAATGTGCCTCTTCTTCAGGTTTGGCCGCTGTCGGAGAGGAAAAGAGTGAAGAGAGTAGAGGCGAGGAGAAGATGAAGACCCTCGGGGAGCTTCAACAGGAACTGGACTTTCATATCAAGCCCAGCGAAGCCAAGGTGGAGGCACTCGACGCCTCACACTGGCCGCTGCTGCTCAAGGTGAGATTTTTTTTTTCCTTTTTTATTATTTTTTTTCCTTCCTTTATTTTCCTTCCATTTTTTTTTTCCTTCCTTTTTTTCCTTCCTTTTTTTCCTTCCTTTTTTTTCCTTCCTTTTTTTCCTTCCTTTTTTCCTTCCTTTTTTCCTTCCTTTTTTTTCCTTCCTTTTTTCCTTCCATTTTTTCCTTCCTTGTTTTTCCTTCTTATTTTCCTTCCTTTTTTCCTTCCTTTTTTTCCTTCCATTTTTTCTGTCCTTTTTTTCCTTCCTTTTTTTCCTTCCATTTTTTTCTTCCTTTTTTTCCTTCATTTTTTCCTTCATTTTTTCCTTCCTTTTTTTTCTTTTCCTTTTTTCCTTCCTTTATTTTCCTTCCATTTTTTTTTCCTTCCTTTTTTTCCTTCCTTTGTTTCCTTCCGTTTTTTTCTTCCTTTTTTTCCTTCATTTTTTCCTTCCTTTTTTTTTCCTTTCTTTTTTCCTTCCTTTTTTTTCTTTTCCTTTTTTCCTTCCTTTATTTTCCTTCCATTTTTTTTCCTTCCTTTTTTTCCTTCCTTTATTTTCCTTCCATTTTTTTTCCTTCCTTTTTTTCCTTCCTTTTTTCCTTCCTTTTTTTTCCTTCCTTTTTTTTCCTTCCTTTTTTCCTTCCATTTTTTCCTTCCTTGTTTTTCCTTCTTATTTTCCTTCCTTTTTTCCTTCCTTTTTTTCTTCCTTTTTTTCCTTCCATTTTTTTCTTCCTTTTTTTCCTTCATTTTTTCCTTCATTTTTTTTCCTTCATTTTTTCCTTCCTTTTTTTTCTTTTCCTTTTTTCCTTCCTTCCTTTTTTCTTTCCTTTTTTTCCTTCATTTTTTCCTTCCTTCCTATTTTCCTTCCTTTTTTTCCTTCCTTTTTTTCCTTCCTTTTTTCCTTCCTTTATTTTCCTTCCTTTTTTTTCTTTTCCTTTTTTCCTTCCTTCCTTTTTTCTTTAATTTTTTTCCTTCATTTTTTCCTTCCTTTTTTTTCTTTTCCTTTTTTCCTTCCTTCCTATTTTCCTTCCTTTTTTTCTTTCCTTTTTTTCCTTCCTTTTTTCCTTCCTTTATTTTCCTTCCTTTTTTTTCTTTTCCTTTTTTCCTTCCTTCCTATTTTCCTTCCTTTTTTTCTTTCCTTTTTTTCCTTCCTTTTTTTCCTTCCTTTTTTTCCTTCCTTTTTTTCCTTCCATTTTTTTCTTCCTTTTTTTTCTTCCATTTTTTTCCTTCCTTTTTTCCTTCCTTATTTTCCTTCCTTTTTTTCCTTCCTTATTTTCCTTCCTTTTTTTTCCTTCCTTTTTTCCTTCCTTCCTTTTTTCCATCCTTTTTTTCCTTTCTTTTTTTCCTTCATTTTTTCCTTCCTTTATTTTCCTTCCTTTTATTTTCCTTCCTTTTTTTTTCCTTCCTTTTTTTCCTTCCTTTTTTTTCCTTCCTTTTTTTCCTTCCTTTTTTTTTCCCTTCCTTTTTTTCCTTCCCATTTTTCTTCTTTTTCGTTCATGTGCGCCTCCGTAGTCTAGTGGTCAGCGCGCCTGCCTACTACTCCATGGGCCCGGGTTTGAATCCCGGCCCGGGCAGTCGGCGTGGAGGTCACCCAGCTGTTCATCCTCCCTCTGGGGCTGGTGGATAAATGATACCTGGGGAAACCTGGGAAAGGTAAACTGTGGTAACCCAGATGTCACACTGGCCCTGTGTCCCGGGTAATGGGCTCCCTCCACCACAGGCTCAATGTTACGGAGATGAGCACCGAGGCCATGCGTTGCTACGGCGTATGCCCTCAACTTTACCTTTACCTTTTCTTCATTCATAGTCCATCTTCTCCCTTTCTTGGGGTTGAACTTGCGATGATCCTCCTCCAACTCGCTCGACCCAGTCTTAATCCTTTCTCTCTAACACCTCCAAGTCTTGTTGCACTGTCAGAACAACTACACGTAACTCTCGATTAACACGAATATTGTGTCCTTGAAGAGGTGGCGTAAATCCAAAACAATGTAGTAAATCCAACAAGAGGTAGGTTTGTACCTTTATTGCCTGCTGTATCACTCTGACTCCTCTCCCTCTCGTGGTTCCTCCTCTGGCTGCCCTTCCCCTCGTGGTAGCACAGCAGCGAGGGTGTTGTTGTTGTTGTTGAGTAGCGGGGGTACTGTATTGTTGTTCAAGTGGCGCGCGGGAAGAACTGAGCTCAGCTGTGTGGCCGTGTGAGTCCAGTTGCGTGAGACATCTGGTGGACACTCCATAAAATATCGCGTAGAAGTGAAATAAATGTGTAAATTAAACATTTATTTGGATTTTGGACCACGCGTTATTTCAAAAACGCGTAAACCAAACTCGTGTAAATTGAGAGTTACCCATATATAAAACCCTTCCATCCATACACCCGATATATTCTGAGAGTTACCTGTAATACTTCCACGCCCGCAGAACTTCGACAAGCTCAGTGTGCGGACTTGCCACTTCACTCCGCTGACCTCTGGGTGCTCACCACTGAAGCGCGACATCACCGAGTACATCAAGTCTGGCTTCATCAACTTGGACAAGCCCGCCAACTGCTCGGCCCAAGAGGTGGCGTCCTGGGTCAAGGGTATCCTGGACCTGGGGAAGATAAGTCACTCGGGGACGCTGGAGCCCAAGGAGACAGGTGGGTTATGGAGGGCCTTGTGGCATCTCTTATTTTTCTTTTTGTCTGTCAGCCTATTTTCTCTTCTTTTGCCTATACAGAGCAAGGTGTTGTTAGTTTCACCTGGATATATATATAGCGGCTTCGTGGTGCAGTGGTTAGCACACTCAGCTCACAACCGAGAGAGCCCGGGTTTGATTCCCGGGCGGAGTGGAAAAATTTGGGCGGGTTTTCCGATACCCTACGCCCCTGTCCACCCTGCAGTGTACCAGGTATTAATCGGGGGTTGTGTCCTGTCTCCTGGGGTCTGTTCCCTTCTCCTATAATTCCTTCCCCTTCTGTCTCTCTCCGGCATATGACCACAGATGTTGCGCCCACTAAACCAAACTTTCCAACTGTTCGCTTCTCCTATAATTCCTTCCCCTTCTGTCTCTCTCCGGCATATGACCACAGATGTTGCGCCCACTAAACCAAACTTTCCAACTGTTCCCTTCTCCTATAATTCCTTCCCCTTCTGTCTCTCTCCGGCATATGACCACAGATGTTGCGCCGACTAAACAAAACTTTCCTTCCTTCCTCGTGTCACTCATCTCTAGGCTGCCTTATCGTGTGTCTGGAGAGGGCCACGCAGCTGGTCATGTCCCAGCAGAGGGCCGACAAGGAGTATGTGTGTGTCTTCCGCCTGCAAGAGAATCTGAGTAGTGAGGAGAGTTTCAAACTGGTAAACTCTCAGGGTTGTATTATGAGACATTTTGCTGCCCAGGAACACATACTTGACAAGGCTTTCGTAGGAGTTGTGAGCATTTCCAGGGGTAGTTTTATGACCCTGGTGGTAGTGTGACCCTTCTTCTGTACCGTGAACTTAAGAAACACATATTTAACAAGGCTTTCATGGGAGTTGTGAGCATTTCCAGGGGTAGTTTTATGACCCTGGTGGTAGTGTGACCCTTCTTCTGTACTGTGAACTTAAGAAACACATATTTAACAAGGCTTTCATGGGAGTTGTGGGCATTTCCAGGGGTAGTTTTATGATCCTGGTGGTAGTGTGACCCTTTGTACCATGAACCTAAGAAACACATATTTGACAAGGCTTTCCTAGGAGTTGTGGGCATTTCCAGGAGTAGTTTTATGACCCTGGTGGTAGTGTGACCCTTCCTCTGTACCATGAACCTAAGAAACACATATTTGACAAGGCTTTCGTAGGAGTTATGGGCATTTCCAGGAGTAGTTTTATGACCCTGGTGGTAGTGTGACCCTTCCTCTGTACCATGAACCTAAGAAACACATATTTGACAAGGCTTTCCTAGGAGTTGTGGGCATTTCCAGGGGTAGTTTTGTGACCCTGGTGGTAGTGTGACCCTTCCTCTGTACCATGAACCTAAGAAACACATATTTGACAAGGCTTTCCTAGGAGTTGTGGGCATTTCCAGGAGTAGTTTTATGACCCTGGTGGTAGTGTGACCCTTCCTCTGTACCATGAACCTAAGAAACACATAATTGACAAGGCTTTCCTAGGAGTTGTGGGCATTTCCAAGAGTAGTTTTATGACCCTGGTGGTAGTGTGACCCTTCCTCTGTACCATGAACCTAAGAAACACATATTTGACAAGGCTTTCCTAGGAGTTGTGGGCATTTCCAGGAGTAGTTTTATGACCCTGGTGGTAATGTGACCCTTCCTCTGTACCATGAACCTAAGAAACACATATTTGACAAGGCTTTCCTAGGAGTTGTGGGCATTTCCAGGAGTAGTTTTATGACCCTGGTGGTAGTGTGACCCTTCCTCTGTACCATGAACCTAAAGAAACACGCATTAGAACCCAATTGATCCCTTCTTTGACCTTTAGAAATAGCTGATGTGATGTGGCAGAGTCTTGTAGTACCAGCCTCAGTGTCGGCAATAATATATACTTGTGTGTGTGTGTAATAGGCAGGAGCTGAAGTGATTGATATGGATGATCTTTAAATCACCCCCCAATCTGCCAGTTCCTCTTGGATTGACTATAGGAGGGAGGGGAAGGCAGGGAGGGGAGAAGGGAGGGAGAGGGGAGGGGGTGGGGATAGGGGAAGGCAGGGGTGGATAGGGAGGGAAAGGAAGGTGGGAGTAGGAGGGAAGGCAGGGGTGGATAGGAGGAGAGAAAGGAAGGGTGGGAGTAGGGGAAGGCAGGGGTGGATAGGAGGGAGGAAGGGGTGAGGGTAGGATAGGAGAGAGAAAAGGAAGGTGAGGGAAGGCAGGGGTGGATAGGAGGGGAGGAGGGGGTGGGAGTAGGGGAAGGCAGGGGTGGATAGGAGGGAGAGAAAGGAAGGGTGGGAGTAGGGGAAGGCAGGGGTGGATAGGAGGGAGAGAAAGGAAGGGTGGGAGTAGGGGAAGGCAGGGGTGGATAGGAGGGAGAGAAAGGAAGGTGGGGAGTAGGGGGGAAGGGTGGATAGGAGGGAGAGAAAGGAAGGGTGGGAGTAGGGGAAGGCAGGGGTGGATAGGAGGGAGAGAAAGGAAGGGTGGGAGTAGGGGAAGGCAGGGGTGGATAGGAGGGAGAGAAAGGAAGGGTGGGAGTAGGGGAAGGCAGGGGTGGATAGGAGGAGAGAAAGGAAGGGTGGGAGTAGGGGAAGGCAGGGGTGGATAGGAGGGAGAGAAAGGAAGGGTGGGAGTAGGGGAAGGCAGGGGTGGATAGGAGGGAGAGAAAGGAAGGGTGGGAGTAGGCCAGTGTTTCTTAAACTTTTTTGTGCAGCGGACCCCTTTTATTAAAATTACTCATGTAGCGGACCCTTTATTATTATAATTTTCCTCTTGAGTTTGAAAGTGTTTGCAGGTCATAATATACTGAAATTACAACTGAATTATTTATTACTTCCATCCCAATGTGACTTAGCCACTGTAAAAAGCCATCAGGATTTGGTGCTACAAAATAGAATTTATGACGTTTTGGCGAAAATTTGACTGAAATCGAGACAAAATTTATCTCATGACCCTTTGAACATTCCACGACTGGGGTCCACTGGAGTAGGGGAAGGCAGGGGTGGATAGGAGGGAGGGAGGTGGGAGGGAGAAGGGAGGGAGTAGGGGAAGGCAGGGGTGGATAGGAGGGAGGGAAAGGGAGGGTGGGAGTAGGGGAAGGCAGGGGTGGATAGGAGGGAGTGAAAGGGAGGGTGGGAGTAGGGGAAGGCAGGGGTGGATAGGAGGGAGAGAAAGGCAGGGGTGGGAGTAGGGGAAGGCAGGGGTGGATAGGAGGGAGGGAAAGGGCGGGGTGCGAGTAGGGGACTGCTGGGGTGGATAGGAGGAGGGAAAGGAGGTGGGAGTAGGGGAAGGGGTGGATAGGAGGGAGGGAAAGGGAGGGTGGGAGTAGGGGAAGGCAGGGGTGGATAGGAGGGAGGAAAGGAGGGGGTGGGAGTAGGGGAAGGCAGGGTGGATAGGAGGGAGGAAAGGAGGGTGGGGAGTAGGGGAAGGCAGGGGTGGATAGGAGGGAGGAAAGGAGGGGGTGGGGAAGGCAGGGGTGGATAGGAGGGAGGGAGGAGGGAGGGGTGGGAGTAGGGGAAGGCAGGGGTGGATAGGAGGAAGGGAAAGGGAGGGTGGGAGTAGGGGAAGGCAGGGGTGGATTGGAGGGATAGAAAGGGAGGGGTGGGAGTAGGGGAAGGCAGGGGTGGATAGGAGGGAGGGAAAGGGAGGGTGGGAGTAGGGAAGGCAGGGGTGGATAGGAGGAGGGAAAGGGAGGGTGGGAGTAGGGAAGGCAGGGGTGGATAGGAGGGAGGGAAAGGGAGGGGTGGGAGGGGAAGGCAGGGGTGGATAGGAGGGAGGGAAAGGAGAGGGTGGGGAGGGGAAGGCAGGGGTGGATAGGAGGAAGGGAAAGGAGGGGTGGGAGTTGGGGATGGCAGGGGTGGATAGGAGGGAGGGAAAGGAGGGTGGGGAGTAGGGGAAGCAGGGGTGGATAGGAGGGAGGGAAAGGAGGGGTGGGAGAGGGGAAGGCAGGGGTGGATAGGAGGAGGGAAAGGAGGGTGGGAGTAGGGGAAGGCAGGGGTGGATAGGAGGGAGGGAAAGGAGGGGTGGGAGTAGGGAAGGCAGGGGTGGATAGGAGGAAGGGAAAGGGAGGGGTGGGAGTAGGGGAAGGCAGGGGTGGATAGGAGGGAGGGAAAGGGAGGGTGGGGAAGGCAGGGTGGATAGGAGGAAGGAAAGGGAGGGTGGGGAGTAGGGGAAGGCAGGGGTGGATAGGAGGAGGGAAAGGAGGGTGGGGAGTAGGGGAAGGCAGGGTGGATAGGAGGAAGGAAAGGAGGGGTGGGAGTAGGGAAGGCAGGGGTGGATAGGAGGGAGGAAAGGAGGGTGGGTGTCGGGGAAGGCAGGGGTGGATAGGAGGGAGGGAAAGGGAGGGGTGGGAGTAGGGAAGGCAGGGTGGATAGGAGGAGGAAAGGAGGGGTGGGAGTAGGGGAAGGCAGGGGTGGATAGGAGGAGGGAAAGGGAGGGGAGTTGGGGAAGGCAGGGGTGGATAGGAGGGAGGGAAAGGGAGGGTGGGGAGGGGGGCAGGGGTGGATAGGAGGGAGGGAAAGGAGGGGATGGGGTGGATAGGAGGGAGGGAAAGGGAGGGGAGGGGAAGGCAGGGTGGATAGGAGGGAGGGTGGGGAGGGGAAGGCAGGGTGGATAGGAGGGAGGGAAAGGGAGGGTGGGAGAGGGGAAGGCAGGGGTGGATAGGAGGGAGGGAAAGGAGGGGTGGGAGTAGGGGAAGGCAGGGGTGGATAGGAGGAAGGGAAAGGGAGGGTGGGAGTAGGGGAAGGCAGGGGTGGATAGGAGGAGGGAAAGGGAGGGGTGGGAGTAGGGGAAGGCAGGGGTGGATAGGAGGGAAAGGGAGGGGTGGGAGTAGGGGAAGGCAGGGGTGGATAGGAGGGAGGAAAGGGAGGTGGGGAGTAGGGGAAGGCAGGGGTGGATAGGAGGCAGGGAAAGGAGGGGTGGGAGTAGGGGCAGGGGTGGATAGGGAGGGAGGGAAAGGGAGGGGTGGGAGTAGGGAAGGCAGGGGTGGATAGGAGGGAGGAAAGGAGGGTGGGAGTAGGGGAAGGCAGGGGTGGATAGGAGGAGGAAAGGGGAGTGGGGAAGGCAGGGGTGGATAGGAGGGAGGGAAAGGGAGGGGTGGGAGTAGGGGAAGGCCGGGGTGGATAGGAGGAGGGAAAGGGAGGGGTGGGAGTAGGGGAAGGCAGGGGTGGATAGGAGGAAGGGAAAGGAGGGGTGGGAGAGGGGAAGGCAGGGGTGGATAGGAGGAAGGGAAAGGGAGGGTGGGAGTAGGGGAAGGCAGGGGTGGATAGGAGGAAGGAAAGGAGGGTGGGAGAGGGAAGGCAGGGGTGGATAGGAGGGAGGGAAAGGGAGGGTGGGAGTAGGGGAAGGCAGGGGTGGATAGGAGGAAGGGAAAGGGAGGGTGGGAGTAGGGAAGGCAGGGGTGGATAGGAGGAAGGGAAAAGGAGGGTGGGAGTAGGGGAAGGCAGGGTGGATAGGAGGGAGGGAAAGGGAGGGTGGGAGGGGAAGGCAGGGTGGATAGGAGGGAGGGAAGGAGGGTGGGAGTAGGGGAAGGCAGGTGGATAGGAGGAGGGAAAGGGAGGGTGGGAGTAGGGGAAGGCAGGGGTGGATAGGGAGGGAGGGAAAGGGAGGGGTGGGAGTAGGGGGCAGGGGTGGATAGGAGGAGGGAAAGGGGGGGGGGGGGAGTAGGGGAAGGCAGGGGTGGATAGGAGGGAGGGAAAGGGAGGGTGGGGGTAGGGAAGGCAGGGTGGATAGGAGGAGGGAAAGGAGGGGTGGGATGGCAGGGGTGGATAGGAGGAGGGAAAAGGGAGGGTGGGAGCAGGGGAAGGCAGGGGTGGATAGGGAGGAATGAAAGGAAGATGTTAGAGCCTCTTGTAAGTTTTAGACAGTATAGGGATAAGAGTGAATGCTGGTTAATACTAAAAATTTCAGGACAGTGATAGGGATGAGGGAGTGAAAGATGCAGGGTTAATTGCATAAGGATTGGATAGGGCAGGTGGATAGGAGGATGAAGAGTGAAGATAAAGGCTGGACACCTCTTAGGACAAAGAGTTTGGACAGTATAGGTGGATGAAGAAGTGAAAATGTAGTTGGCATAGGGGTTTTTGGACCAGGGGCTTGATAGGGATGAAAGAAAGGGTTAGGTGCATAATAAAGGGGGTGCAGAGGAAAATAGAAAGGAGGTTAAGGACTGAAAACATAAGATAAGAGGTTAAGGGACAGCATGTAAAAAAAAAAAAAAAAGATTGAGTCGAGACAGAGGTTGCTAGGGGTCAGCTAAGTGATAGGATTGAAGGAGAGGACTGAAATTGATGAGGGATGTAGACAGTGGCGCAGTGGGCAGCAGGCTGCTCCGTGCCACCGTATATGCATAAGGAGTTTGGACAGTATAGGGATATGAAAGGTAGAGAGTGGGCATGGGGTTTGGACAGGGGATGAGGGTGAAAGAAGTGAGGATGAGACTCGTAAAGGGGTGCCTGGACAGGGGATGAAAGAATTGGTGGTTAATGCATAAGGGTTTGGACAGTATAGGGAGGGAAGGTGAAAGATTGTGGTTAAGCCAAGGGAGTTTTGGATGGTATGGGGATGCAGGAAAGGTGGCAGTTGAACTCTTGCATAAGTGGAGGTTTGGACAGTATAGGGATGAAAATCAAGAAGTGATACATGGTCACAAAACATCTTGCATGAGGGAGGTTTGGATGATGGATGAAAGAGTGAAGATCGCTTCGGGCCATTCTTATTTAACAAAGTATTTACTTAGAGTTTACAACAAAGGAGACAGATCAAGGGCACAGATGAAAGCTCACACCACTGCTCCCTACAAAAAAATCCTGTGTAGCCCTCGCCAAAGAGAGTCAGTTTCTGGGAGGAAGGTGTCCTGAGATGCTGGTTAACTTGGAAAAGAGTTTAAGTCGTAGGCAGGAGGAAATACAGATGAAGGAAGATTGTTACAGAGTTTACCAGCGTGAGGGATGAAAGAGTGAAGATGTTGGTTAACTCTTGCATAAGGGGTTTGGACAGTATAGGGATGAAAGAGTGAAGATGCTGGTTAACTCTTGCATAAGGGGTTTGGACAGTATAGGGATGAAAGAGTGAAGATGCTGGTTAACTCTTGCATAAGGGGTTTGGACAGTATAGGGATGAAAGAGTGAAGATGCTGGTTAACTCTTGCATAAGGTTTGGACAGTATAGGGATGAAAGAGTGAAGATGCTGGTTAACTCTTGCATAAGGGGTTTGGACAGTATAGGGATGAAAGAGTGAAGATGCTGGTTAACTCTTGCATAAGGGGTTTGGACAGTACAGGGATGAAAGAGTGAAGATGCTGGTTAACTCTTGCATAAGGGGTTTGGACAGTACAGGGATCGGCATGAGTAGAAAGCAGCTAGCAAGTTCAGCAGAGCCGTCAGCGTGAAAATAGCGATAGAAGATAGAAGATGGCAGACGATAGTTATATTTTTAACCAAACAGTTTCGGTGGACACTTGTACTCACTCCACCCACTTCTACTCTTGCTTTACACCACTGAAGATGGCGGCAGTGTCCACCGAAACTGTTTGGTTGAAAATATAACTTTATCGTCTGCCAGTGTGAGTTTTTATTTATACATCAAGAAATCATGTCAGAGTGATTAGCTGCTCTAATATGAATAATCTGTTTTTGTTTTGAGTTTTGAAGACTTGTTACTCTGACAGGGTGAGGTTTCCCTTAGTGGGGTTGTGTTACAGGTCCGTAGCTTTCATCAGACAGTAACAGTTCACTTATTCTCCTGTGTGATCCCTTTATCTAGAATTGGGGGCTTCGTGGTGCAGTGGTTAGCACACTCGGCTCACAACTGAGAGAGCCTGGGTTCGATTCCCGGGCGGAGTGGAAAAATTTGGGCGGCTTTTCCGATACCTTACGCCCCTGTCCACCCAGCAGTGAATGGGTACCAGGTATTAATCGGAGATTGTGTCCCGTCTCCTGGGGTCTGTTCCCTTTTCCCATAATTCCTTCCCCTCCCGTCTCTCTCCGGCATATGACCACAGATGTTGCGCCGACTAAACCAAACTTTTCAACTTTTCCCTTCTCCTGTAATTCCTTCCCCTCCTGTCTCTCTCCGGCATATGACCACAGATGTTGCGCCGACTAAACCAAACTTTCCAACTTTTTCCTTCTCCTATAATTCCTTCCCCTCCTTTCTCTCTCCGGCATATGACCACAGATGTTCCGCCCACTAAACCAAACTTTCCAACTTTTTATCTAGAATTAGTGTGGGTGTTTAGCTTCGGATGATGCTAATTGCCATCCTGATCGGTCTTTCTTACAGGCATTTGACAGACTCAAAGGGCCACAGTTTCAGCGACCGCCTCTGAGGCCTTATCGGTCTTTCTCACCGGCATTGGCCAGACTCAAGGGGCCGCAGTTTAAGCGACCGCCTTGGAAATCTGCACCCAGGTCGTTACAAGTCAGAAGTGTATGCAACCTAGAGCTTCTGGAGTTTGACGCAGAGAAAAATTTGGGTAAGGTTGTCTGTTGTTTGCTCTGAAGCTTAACCCGGTAGCAGCGACAGGCCAAATTTGTGGCTTCACCGTGTAGCAGCAACAGGCCAAATTTGAGGCTTTACCGTGTAGCAGCGACAGGCCAAATTTGTGGCTTCACCGTGTAGCAGCGAGGGGCCAAATTTGTGGCTTTACCATGTAGCAGCGACAGGCCAAATTTGTGGCTTCACCGTGTAGCAGCAACAGACCAAATTTGTGGCTTTACCATGTAGCAGCGACAGGCCAAATTTGTGGCTTCACCGTGTAGCGGCAACAGGCCAAATTTGTGGCTTCACCGTGTAGTAGCAACAGGCCAAATTTGTGGCTTTACCATGTGGCAGCGACAGGCCAAATTTGTGGCTTCACCGTGTAGCAGCGACAGGCCAAATTTGTGGCTTCACCGTGTAGCAGCGAGGGGCCAAATTTGTGGCTTTACCGTGTAGCAGCGACGGGCCACATTTGTGCCATGATATAAACCCCCCAAAATAGATGATACATAATCTGATCACAAATGCTTTGATATATATTATGAAATGGTTTGTGTGAGGGGTGATTTTTTCTCATTTTTCTCGCTTGGAGGGACCATTAAGAAACATGATCCCCGCTGCTACCGGGTTAAAGATGGAATGTTGAGAGTATTATTATGTTGTTATAGGCTTGAGTTGTAGGCTAAATCGGGTGCTCCAACTTCTCCCATGCCTTGGCTGACTTTAGCCGTGAATTTGAGTTGAGGGGCACAGGTTAAACAGCAGTGATGATTTTAGCCACTTCTGTTATTATTGTGTTTCATCAGAAGTTTCAAAATGTGTATTGGCTTTGTGGTGCAGTGGTTAACACACTCAGCTCACAACCGAGAGATCCCGGGTTTGATTCCTGGGCAGAGTGGAAAAATTTGGGCGGCTTTTCCGATACCCTACGCCCCTGTCCACCCAGCAGTGAATGGGTACCAGGTATTAATCGGGGGTTGTGTCCCGTCTCCTGGGGTCTGTTTCCTTCTATAATTCCTTTCCTTCCTGTCTCTCTCTGGCATATGACCACAGATGTTGCGCCCACTAAACCAAACTTTCCAACTGTTCCCTTCTCCTATAATTCCTTCCCCTTCTGTCTCTCTCCGGCATATGACCACAGATGTTGCCACACTAAACCAAACTTTCCAACTTTTCCTTCTCTTATAATTCCTTCCCTTCTGTCTCTCTCCGCATATGACCACAGATGTTGCCCACAAAACAAAACTTGCCAACTGTTCCCTTCTCCTATAATTCCTTCCCCTTCTGTCTCTCGCCGGCATATGACCACAGATGTTGCGCCCACTAAACCAAACTTTCCAACTTTTCCCTTCTGTAATTCCTTCCCCTTCTGTCTCTCTTTGGCATATGACCACAGATGTTGCGCCCACTAAACCAAACTTTCCAACTTTTCCCTTCTGTAATTACTTCCCCTACTGTCTCTCTCCGGAATATGACCACAGATGTTGCGCCCACTAAACCAAACTTTCCAACTTTTCCCTTCTATAATTCCTTCCCCTTCTGTCTCTCTCCGGCATATGACCACAGATGTTGCGCCCACTAAACCAAACTTTCCAACTTTTCCCTTCTCCTATAATTCCTTCCCCTTCTGTCTCTCTCCAGCATTTGACCACAGATGTTGTGCCCACTAAACCAAACCTTCCAAACTTTTCCTTCCCCTTCTGTCTCTCTCCGGCATATGATCACAGATGTTGTGCCCACTAAACAAAACTTTCCAACTTTTCCTTCCCCTTTTGTCTCTCTCCGGCATATGATCACAAATGTTGCGCCCACTAAACAAAACTTTCCTACTTTTACTTCCCCTTCTGTCTCTCTCCGGCATATGACCACAGATGTTGCGCCCACTAAACAAAACTTTCCAAACTTTTCCTTCCCCTTCTGTCTCTCTCCGGCATATGATCACAGATGTTGTGCCCACTAAACCAAACTTTCCAAACTTTTCCTTCCCCTTCTGTCTCTCTCCGGCATATGATCACAGATGTTGCGCCCACTAAACAAAACTTTAAAAAACTTTTCCTTCCCCTTCTGTCTCTCTCCGGCATGTGACTACAGATGTTGCGCCCACTAAACCAAACTTTCCAAACTTTTCCTTCCCCTTCTGTCTCTCTCTGGCATATGATCACAGATGTTGCACTGACTAAACCAAACTTTCCAAACTTTTCCTTCCCCTTCTGTCTCTCTCCGGCATATGATCACAGATGTTGCACTGACTAAACCAAACCTTCCAAACTTTTCCTTCCCCTTCTGTCTCTCTCCGGCATATGACCACAGATGTTGCGCCCACTAAAGCAAACCTTCCAAACCTTTCCTTCCCCTTCTGTCTCTCCGGCATATGACCACAGATGTTGCGCCCACTAAACCAAACTTTCCAAACTTTTCCTTCCCCTTCTGTCTCTCTCTGGCATATGATCACAGATGTTGCACTGACTAAACCAAACTTTCCAAACTTTTCCTTCCCCTTCTGTCTCTCTCCGGCATATGATCACAGATGTTGCACTGACTAAACCAAACCTTCCAAACTTTTCCTTCCCCTTCTGTCTCTCTCCGGCATATGACCACAGATGTTGCGCCCACTAAAGCAAACCTTCCAAACCTTTCCTTCCCCTTCTGTCTCCGGCATATGATCACAGATGTTGCGCCCACTAAACCAAACTTTCCAAACCTTTCCTTCCCCTTCTGTCTCTCTCCGGCATATGACCACAGATGTTGCGCCCACTAAAGCAAACCTTCCAAACCTTTCCTTCCCCTTCTGTCTCCGGCATATGATCACAGATGTTGCGCCCACTAAACCAAACCTTCCAAACTTTTCCTTCCCCTTCTGTCTCTCCGGCATATGATCACAGATGTTTCGCCCACTAAACCAAACCTTCCAAACCTTTCCTTCCCCTTCTGTCTCTCCGGCATATGACCACAGATGTTGCGCCCACTAAAGCAAACCTTCCAAACCTTTCCTTCCCCTTCTGTCTCTCCGGCATATGATCACAGATGTTTCGCCCACTAAACCAAACTTTCCTTGTTTCAACGTCTAATGCTGTTGACCACCATCATGATCATGACTCCACTGATGCATGACTGCTGTGTTCAGGTGTGTTCCGGGTGAGGTGTGAGGCCGGCACCTACATCAGCGCCTTGTGTGTGCACCTGGGCATGCTCCTGGGCGTGGGCGCGCAGATGCAGGAGCTGAGGAAGGTGGGCTCAGGTGGGTGGCTGCTGTGTTCCGTCAGTTTGTAAGTCTACAGGATCGAATAACGTCTGTAATGTCTTCTAGCATTGAGCAAAAAGCTTGAAAAGTATAATATCTTTACCCTAAACAATTTTCTCACTCCATTCTAACATCCACATGGCAGCTGATGATGTTTTGCCATACGTACAGTCGCGATATGAAGTGATGTCGGTGTGTACGTTTGTTTTCGATCACGCAAGTATCGTTATATATTTTCAAGAGTACCATTATTTTCCTGTATCTTCATCATAACTTGACTAAATATATTTTACAAGCTAGAAAAAAAATAGAAAAGAAATATTCAATGATGTCTTACCCACACTCTCCCAGTGTCCTCATGTATTTTTCATCCTTCTCAAGAATGACTATTAATTCTGACCTTTATATTTATTGTAGAGCGCTAAAAAGAAGAAGAAGAAGGAGGAAAATGAGGAATCAACTTCCAGCTTTGTGAGTGGATCAGACTGATAAGACTTGGTGCTCAGTTTGCAGTGAAGTGGCGGCGCCCTCTTCATTGTTTGGGTCCGTACAGTGTCTGTGCTTTCTCATGGCTGTGGGAGGGAAGAGTAGAAGGAGCGTGAACCATCAAGTCAACGGCAGTGCCATTACCCCCACAGTGGTTGTCGCCGAGTGTAGTATTCAGTTAGTAGTCTGTCAACAGTTTCACTTTTGCTCAACCTGTGGGCTGCCCAGTGTGGGTGTGATTACTCAAGAGGGTTTCCTTCATGCTGTGCTCATTAGACATACATGAAATTGTGTAGTACAGTCATCCCCCGCCGTTCACAGTATTTTGTTCCTCGGACTTCAAGCGATGGCGATCTGACGCCGGGACTATAACCCTATGGGAAAATATGCATTTGGGGAAGTCACCTCTGACACGTCATATAAAACATGTTTTTTTCGTTCCCAAAAGTAGCCCAATTTGCGATAAGTAGCCCAATCTGGCAACAATGCAGTGTGGCGGCGCGTGAATTTTTTTTTTTAGGATAATGTTGCTATGAGAAAATCTCGACCAATAGCAGTCGTCCCTGAGTGAGCTGCTGGCCAATAGGAAAGCATGACGTCACAGTCTAACCGTGACGTCACTCAGGAGCAACCTAAAGGCGGTGTCACACTAGCACTTTTTCCGTCAACTTTTTCCGTCGTTTTTCTGAAAATCGTCGATATCTTGGCTGCGGCCTGTCACACACAAACGGTGTTTCGTCTGAAACTTTCCGTCGGCACAGACCATGGGAATGTAAACAAACATGGAGTCCACGCTGCGGCAAAGATACGCTGCTCTGAACCTAATACTGTGTCTTGTGAGACTTAGACGAGCTAAACAAGCCAAAAAGCATGCATGGATGCGCTCATGGTTGGCCTGTCGGGAAGAGAAAGTGTGTACCACAGGCTGTTAAGAGCTGAGTTTAGAGGATCATGAGACTCTGAAGAATTGGATCAGGTTGGACAAGAGCCAGTACCACAGACTTCTGGAGTTAGTGACACCTCTCATTGCCAGAAGTGACACCAGGATGAGGAAGGCTGTCACTGCAGGAGAGCGTTTGAGACAGGTTGAAGCCACGGAAAGTCTCGGTCTTGGTCTTGGAAATGTAAACAAAGGCGGAAATTTGCAGGCGAACGATCCTGATCGTCTGACAAATTCATGCGATAAGTTCATGCGGAACGATGAAAAATCGACGGAAATCGCATTAATCGACGGAAAAAGTGCTAGTGTGACACTGCCTTAACGTCCATTGCCCCGCCTCCCTCCTCTCTCCCTTCCCCCCTCCTCTCTGCCTCCCTCCCTCCCTCCTCTGCCTTCCTCCTCCTCTCCTTCCCCTCCTCTCTGCCTCCTCCCTCCCTCCTCTCTGCCTCCTCCCTCCCTCCTCTCTGCCTTCCTCCTCCTCCTCTCCCTTCCCCCCTCCTCTGCCTCCCTCCTCCCTCCTCTCTGCCTCCCTCCCTCCCTCCTCTCTGCCTTCCTCCCTCCTCTCTCCCTCCCTCCCTCCTCTCTGCCTTCCTATTTAGCGTCAATGCATCCGCCAGACACTAAACTGGGGCCGTGATAAGCCGGGGGTCACAGGTTGACTGCCAAACCTGATGGGTGAGACCATGAACGGGGGTGACTGTATTAGTAAAAATACTATCTTATTAACCCTTATATTATAGGTGTAGCTATATAACTACAGAGAATAAAACCATTTTTCATCTATAGTGAAACCAAATTGTTGAGTCCGTTTGGGCGTAGGCTCCCGCAGGTCCTTTCCTGCCCTCTGCTCTGCCACACAGTCCCAACCCCTATCTCTTCCTCTCATATGTAAGGTAAAGGTAACATATGAGAGGAAAAAACAGGTGTTGGGACTGTGTGGCAGAGCAGAGGGGAGAAATGGACCCGCAGGAGCCTACGCCCAAACGGACTCCACAATTTGGTTTCACTATAGTGTGGCTGTGACTACTCCGAGGGTTTCCTTCATGCTGTGCTCATTAGATATACTATAGGAAATTGTGTAGTATTAGTAAAAATACTACTATCTTATTAACCCTTAGACTATAGGTGTAGTTATATAACTGTAGAGAATAAAACAATTTTTCATCTATTTTATAGTGTGGCTGTGACTGCTCAGAGGGTTTCCTTCATGCTGTGCTCATTAGACATACTATATGAAATTGTGTTGTATTAGTAAAAATACTACTATCTTATTAACCCTTAGACTATAGGTGTAGTTATATAACTGTAGAGAATAAAACAATTTTTCATGTAGGAACTACTAAATGTAACAAAAAACTGCACTTCAGTTGAAAATGAATTTTTTGTCATAATTTTTCATCTAGAAATATCAACACATGGCCATTGCAGCTCCCACTAAACTTTGAGTGCAGTTATACAACTAATATATATATATATATATATATATATATATATATATATATATATATATATATATATATATATATATATATATATTATTCATTATATCAGTTTGGAAATATATTTTACAGTTGCCTCACACAGTTTTCAAACCCTCATGTTTTTTTCCACCCAACAGACGACCTCCCGGGAACATGCCACAGCTTCACATAATGAAGCTGTGGTGAACATCTCTATCTTTTCCAATTGGGACAGAAGGAATTTGGTGTGTCCTTCAATGACTCAAAAACTCAATTTCACCGCCTGTCAACTTGCACAATCTTCTAAACAATAACACTCGGCTGTCACCTTCTACAGTAAACATTCTCAGTCTTTATTTTACTCAACACCAGAACTGGAAGCCTCGATCTCTTACTTCGTAAATCAGATTCCTCGAGGTGGGCGTTCTTTATCCCCTCTACCGTTTTTTCTCTCCCCCACATAATTATGCTGTCTATATGAGAGAGCCTTGTCCACCCTCATCATATGGAGTATGGTTTGGGTGGCTCCACACATACAACCCTTTTGCACAGAGTAGAGGGGAGGCACACTTGGCTCACAACCGAGAGAGCCCTGGTTCGATTCCTGGGTGGAGTGGAAAAATTTCGGCGGCTTTTCCGATACCCTACCCAGCAGTGAATGGGTACCAAGTATTAATTGGGGGTTGTGTCCCGTCTCCTGAGATCTGTTCCCTTCTATAATTCCTTCCCCTTCTGTCTCTCTCCGGCATAATGACCACAGATGTTGCACTGACTAAACGAAACTTTCCAACATTTCATTTAGTGGCCACAACATCAGTGGTCATATGCCGGAGAGAGACAGAAGGGGAAGGAATTATAGGAGAAGGCAACAGATCCCAGGAGATGGGACACAACCCCCGATTAATACCTGGTACCCATTCACTGCTGGGTGGGCGTAGGGTATCGGAAAGGCCGCCCAAATTTTTCCACTCTGCCCGGGAATCGAACCCGGGCTCTCTCGGCTGCGAACCACTGCACCATGAAGCCCCCTCAGGATATGAAAAGAATTCTCACAGGTTGGTGGCTTTGCTGTGATGACCAGTGGTGGGTGGAGCAATAATGTTCTGGAAATACTCTTTAGGCCTTCACTTAGGGCTGCTTTCACAGTCGTTTTGTATGTTTTGATCGTTACCAATGGCGGCGATCGGTGCTACAGTTTTCCACGTGAAACTGGCTGATGGGGTAGTGGCGGCTGCAGAGGAAGCAAGAGGTGTTGAGAGTGTGTGGCAAGGTGCGGGGCTAGGCTAACCCCGCAGCCGCCACTACTCCATCGGCCAGTTTCACATGGAAATACTATAGCAGCGATCGCCACCATTGGTAATGATCAAAACAAACCCAAAAACTGTGAAAGCGGCCCTCTGTGCACAAGAGGAAACATGAGGACCCCAAAAAGTAACAAATAAGACTTGTCAGTAATTTTGTAGGATTTTATATTGAATAATTGTTTACAAAGCTTTTTATTATTACTTTTATGATGGAGATCCATGAGAGGCCATCAAAGGAAAAGAAGTGATATACAGTAAACCCCTACTATCTGGCAACAGAGGATTCAGAAGTCCCAGATAAGCACAAATCTAGGATACTTGGGGTATACTTAACCCCTTGACTGTAGATTTCATACCAGAAGACCTCACCAAGCTACAGGAATGGAACAAATAGTGGCTGCTACAATTCAGTGAAGAAAAATGTAAAGTCCTGCACCTTGGGAAGGGATATCCAGCACACCAGTACCACATGGGAAACACTCCACTAACCACCACAGAGGCAGAGAAAGACCTGGAAGTGTACGTTACCAGGCTGCCAGTGAAGGGATATCCAGCACACCAATACCACATGGGAAACACTCCACTAACCACCACAGAGGCAGAGAAAGACCTGGAAGTGTACGTTACCAGGCTGCCAGTGAAGGGATATCCAGCACACCAATACCACATGGGAAACACTCCACTAACCACCACAGAGGCAGAGAAAGACCTGGAAGTGTATGTTACCAGGCTGCCAGTGAAGGGATATCCAGCACACCAATACCACATGGGAAACACCACTATCCACCACAGAGGCAGAGAAAGACCTGGAAGTGTACGTTACCAGGCTGCCAGTGAAGGGATATCCAGCACACCAATACCACATGGGAAACACCACTATCCACCACAGAGGCAGAGAAAGACCTGGAAGTGTATGTTACCAGGCTGCCAGTGAGGGCCAAATCCGTGCCAATCACAGCGGACAGGTTAAGCTTCCCATGTAATTTCATTCAACCAAATGTGTTTACACATGTAGTATGCACTCAGATATGCATCTCCTGATTACAAGTATGTATGAATATACTTACCCTGAAGAGAGTCACTGTACTGAGGGACTCTAGTATTTCAAGTCTTATGCCAGTCGGACATTTCTAATTTTTTATCTTTTTTCTAGGATTCTCTAAAATATATTATCGACTGGCCATATTTCTGCTGGATACTTGGGGCTTCTGGATACCTGAGGGCTGGACAGCCGGGGTTTTACTGCCTACGACTTGAACTCTTTCAAGAGGAGGGCATCAGGACACTCTTTCGGCCACCTCTTTTTTTTTTTTTTTTTTTTTTTTTTTTTTTAGGAGCAGCGAGCAGTGGGATTTTTTTTTATTTATTATTGTTTCCTTTTTTTGTGCCCTTGAGCTGTCTCCTTTGTTGTAAAAAAACAAACAAAGAAACAAACAAACAGAGTCCCCTTGATGAGCAGACATTAATACAAAAGGTCCAATACTTACACATCATTCTAATCTCAGCTGTCAAGAGTGTACATGTCCAATACTTACACATCATTCTAATCTCAGCTGTCAAGAGTGTACATGTCCAATACTTACACATCATTCTAATCTCAGCTGTCAAGAGTGTACATGTCCAATACTTACACATCATTCTAATCTCAGCTGTCAAGAGTGTACATGTCCAATAGTTACACATCATGCTAATCTGTATTTATATATCAGGATAAGGCCACACTGGGACATGAGTGAATCAAGATGAAATACTGTAACAATAAATCAAGTACTTCCAAACCTAAATCAAATACTTCATGGATTGGAAGGCTGCACAGACTGACAAATACAGCTGTCAAGAGTGTACATGTCCAATACATCATTCTAATCTGTCTTTATATATCAGGATAAGGCCACACTGGGAAATAAAGATGAAATACTGTAACAATAAATCAAATACTTCATGGTTTGGAAGGCTGCACAGACTGACAAATACAGCTGTCAAGAGTGTACATGTCCAATACTTACACATCATTCTAATCTCAGCTGTCAAGAGTGTACATGTCCAATACTTACACATCATTCTAATCTCAGCTGTCAAGAGTGTACATGTCCAATAGTTACACATCATGCTAATCTGTATTTATATATCAGGATAAGGCCACACTGGGACATGAGTGAATCAAGATGAAATACTGTAACAATAAATCAAGTACTTCCAAACCTAAATCAAATACTTCATGGTTTGGAAGGCTGCACAGACTGACAAATACAGCTGTCAAGAGTGTACAGTCGACGCTAGAGAGTAGTGTCACGGTTTTCAGAATGTTTAGCCTGGTGGCGGTATCTGGCAACTATACCACGGTGACGCATTCACTGGTGATGTTAGTGACTCGTTTCAGTGTGTATCGTGTGTGTGTGACCGTGAAATTATAATATTGTATAATATTATATTATATTATAATATAATGTAGTTAGAAATATACAAGATTACATGAATTCAATTTATAAATGCGATAATGAATGTCTTCTACATGATGATGATGATGACGACGAGGTAAAACATCACGAACAGTCCGAAACACTTTCTTATTAAACTTTGAAAATACCGCGTGCAATGCTGTCCTTCACAGGGGCAGGCAGTAACTAATGCTCCTTACCATCAAACAGCAAATAGGCTTGAGGGTCTGTTTAACTCGCAGCCTTAATTCCCGTTACTATAAAGCCTCAAAGACAGTTCAGGAGATCATTAAAAATCTAAAATCATTTCTCAGTGAAGATTACGTAATATCAAAGTATAAATACGTGTGTGTGTGTGTGTGTGTGTGTTGATCTCGGGCGTCTGACTAGCTGACCCTTCGTTTTTCGCTGATGGACATATGTCTCCCGTCCCCACTCAGCCCCTCTCTCTCTCTCTCTCTCTCTCCTATTTTTTTAGGTATTAAAATTTATACGTTTCCACAGCCACTGACGTGACAGCTCAACTGCAGTGCCTGCGGACATAAGGGCTTTAATAGAATACCGCTGCTCCAGTCAAGGCCCGCGGTCGACGACGCCATCATGTGAACGTTTATAGCCTATTATTACGTATTAAAAAAATTATAAAGAACAAAATCTCGGCTGTCAGAAATTTTTTGTTTTTAGTTAAAAGGCATAACAATCTCCCATAATAAGTGCAGCATATTTTTAAATGTATCATAGTTTGATAAACAACTTAGAGTTGCTCTTGACTAAATTTGAACGAAACTAAAAGCTCGTGTCAAAATGTAGCGACAGAGCCTAAAGAAAAAATATTTATTAAGCGTTAGCGACGGCCACTTTTGATAAATATCTATATTAAAATTATGTAGAGTGCACCTATGGCCACCAATCACCACAAAAGTACGATTTCGATAGGATATAATAATTTTCATGTCGCGTGGAGGGGTTGCCAGATGTCGCTTTCTGAACGAAACTTACTGGACAGTGTGTCACTACTCTCTATAGCCGACTGTACATGACCAATACATCATTCTAATCTGTCTTTATATATCAGGATAAGGCCACACTGGGAAATAAAGATGAAATACTGTAACAATAAATCAAGTAATTCATGGTTTGGAAGGCTGCACAGACTGACAAATACACAGCTTGCATGATTCATGGGCTAACTCTTCACACCTCAGCCTGCAGGGCCGGCCCGACGCATAAGCGAAGTAAGCGGTGGCTTAGGGCCCCGAGGCCACAAGGGGGCCCCCAAGAGCAATAAAAAATATATTGTAGCCTATTTGTTATTTTTCTCCGATTTTTAAATAGTGATTTCTATATGATCAAAGATATATTATTGTACAAAGAGACAATTTCAATAGAGTGCTGGTGGTGGCACCACCCTCTAATATTCTTCCATGGGACCCAAACAACCAGTGTGCAAAGTTTGTTGCTTTAATCCAGCGTGTCACTTTTTTTTTCGCTAAGCCACCGCCCACCGGACTATAAGGCTTCGCTGCACCGGCGCTTCCTGCCCAGAAAAACAACAACAAACACGTGCAACTGACGGTTCCCGACATGCAGTGTGCCCTGCGCATCCTTAACATAGGTTGTTAGGCTAACGATGTCACAAAAAAGGACATATCCCTCAGGGGCAGAGAAAAGAAAAAGGAAGAAAGAGGAAGAGGAGAAAAAATGTCGAGATAAAGGTATGTTTGTTTAATTACTTGCTTTGGTTTGGTAGGCTAATGTTTATCAAGAGATTTGTGTAGCCTAGCCACTAACAGCAAATTAGCTAGCTAGGTAAAAACGAGATAATTTATCCGCTAATAGCAACTAGCTAGCTAGTTAAAAATGAGAGAATTTATCTTGTAACAGTAACCTAAATAATGCTATCATGCTTATATTTGTGTAGATTTAACTTTGACTGAGTTGTGAACATATTTTTATGTCGGATCTTTTCCGTTTGGCGTACAGCGCTAAAATTAATTTTAATATAGTTTTTTAAGTTATTTTCCTTTGAAGTTATTTTCTTCCTATCTAATACATATTTCTGTATTTTCAGAGTGAAATCATGGAGAATAAACTTACAAAACTTACAAAATAACCTAACCTAACCTAACCTAACCTAACCTAACCTAACCTAACCTAACGTAACCCCTAACCTAACCTAACCTAATATAATACTGAATATTACGACTTTTTAAAGTTTGAATTCCTTCAGTAATAGATAGGAAGAAAATAACTTTAAAGGCAAATAACTCAAAAACTATTAATTTCTCCAAAAAAAATATTGTGATATTCGGATTCTACGGACAAAAATACATAAAAAAAATCTATATTAAAATTACTTTTAGCGCTGTACGCCAAACGGAAAAGACCCTTTATGTCAACTCATAAGCTCTGTTAAACATCGCAGGAGCACTGTTAAAGTATTTTGGAGGCACAGAAGCAGCCCAGTGGCAGTCAGCATCCTCAGTAAGAACATTGTCTACCTGTTTATTTACTTAGGGGGCCCCCAAATACAATTTCGCTTAGGGCCCCATGGAGGCTTGGGCCGGCCCTATCCTCAGGAACATCATAACACACTTTTAGACTCATTACTGGTAGTGCCTCTAGCTGCTGACCCTGCAAGGTGGTGGTGGTGGTGATTACAGGTCGTCCAGCTGCAAGGAAAGAGAAAATTTAGTTGACTCAAACCCTCAACCAGGTCAATCAGGTATATGCAGCATGAAGCATATCGTCACCCTCATCAAATAGCCGCCTAAGTCATTTATCAGCAGTTTCCAGATTTTTGTCTGCATCAATTTTTCAACATGACGCCCATATTTGTATAGTTGCCTTCGTCATTCAAGGCTCGAGTGTTCTAGAATCAGCCTCTTCATTTCTGCCTAAACCTTAACCCGGTAGCAGCGATGGGCCAAATTTGTGGCTTTACCGTGTAGCAGCAACGGGCCAAATTTGTGGCTTTACCGCATAGCAGCGACGGGCCAAATTTGTGGGTTTACCGTGCAGCGATGGCCAAATTTGTTGCTTTACCGTGTGGCAGCGATGGGCCAAATTTGTGGCTTTACCATGTAGCAGTGATGGGCCAAATTTGTGGCTTTACCGTGTAGCAGTGATGGGCCAAATTTGTGGGTTTACCATGTAGCAGCGACTGGCCAAATTTGTGGCTTTACTGTGTAGCAGCGACAGGCCAAATTTGTGGCTTTACCGTGTAGCAGCGACGGGCCAAATTTGTGCCATGATATAAACCCCCCAAAATACATGATACATAATCTGATCACATATGCTTTGATATATATTATGAAATGGTTTGTGTGAGGGGTGTTTTGTCTCATTTTTCTCGCTTGGAGGGACCATTAAGAAACATGATCCCCGCTGCTACCACCACCACCGGGTTAAGTCAAATGAGATGATGACAGTTCTTTTCCAATTTCCTGAAAAGTATAAAATAACGACTGAGGCGCTTTGTTTACGAAGGTGATGATATGCAAAACTTGAAGCTACTCTACACGGGTCCCTTATATTGATCACCCTATTAATTATCAACCCCTTAGCAACGACTAGAACACTGGCGTCGTATAACATTTTCCAACGTAGGCGACAAGCATGACGCCAGCACCGGAAAACGAGAAGCTCTCTGGAAATTGAACGGCGCGCATAACAATGTATGTGTCGATCCTAAGGGCCGCTTTCACAGTCATTTTGTTTGTTTTGATTGTTAACAATGGCTGTTATCGCTGCTATAGTGATAATCTGATTTCACAGTTGAATTATACGGATGATTTTCTACAACTTTTATTCAATGAGATTCATTCCAGAATGAAAAAATACAAAAATTATGTTTTTGAGTTTCACTGCAAATTTGGCTCTGTAGGCAGTAATTTTCCCAGTCAAAGATTATAAACTATATTTTTCAGACTCCATCACGATGAAATGAGCAACTTTTCTTATATATTTTTCCTGTAGGTCGCACCAGTAAAAACTTGGAATTTTTGGGAATCATGGAATTCCAGCCAAATGGTCAGTCCAAATCATAATCTGATTTCACAGTTGAGTTATACGGGTGATTTTCTACAACTTTTATTCAATGAAATTATTTCCAGAATGAAAAACAAACATTTTTTTATTTTGAGTTTCACTGCAACTTTGGCTCTCTGTAGGCAGCAAATTTCCTGGTCAAAGATTGTAAACTATATTTTTCAGACTCCATCGCGATAAAATGAGCGAAGTTTCTTCAACAAATTTTCCTGTACGTCAGACCAGCAAAATGTTGGAATACTTAAGGAATCATAGAATTCCATCCAAACAGTCAGTCCATATCATAAACTGATTTCACAGTTGAGTTACACAAATCATTTTCTACAACTTTTATTCAATAAGATTCATTCCAGAATGAAAAATACTTCAAAAATTTACCAAAATTATTTATGGAGTTTCATCACAACTTTGGCTCTCTATAGCCTGTAAATTTCCAGGTCAAAGATTATAAACTATATTTTTCAAACTCCATTGTGATAAATGAGCAACTTCAATATTTTTTTCTGTACGTCGCACCAGTAAAAGTTGGAATTTTTCGGGAATCATGGAATTCCAGCCAAATGTGGCAACCTAGAAAGAAACGGATTTCACAGCAGGGTGCGCCAGAAAATTTTCTATAAAACATTTTTATGACTTTTTCTCAGTTTTTAACTAGGTAGCAGCGATGGGCCAATTTTGTGGCTTCACCGTGTAGCAGTGACAGGCCAAATTTGTGCCATGATATTTACCCCCCCAAAATAGATGATACATAATTTGATCTCAAATGCTATGATATATATTATGAAATGGTTTGTGTGAGGGGTGATTTTTTTTCATTTTTCTCGCTTGGAGAGACCATTACGAAACATGATCCCTGCTGCTACCACCAGGTTAAGTGTATTTTTCGATGACTTTTGCGTCATGGGAGATCACCCAAGAAAAACTTTTGTATCGCTGAGGGGTTAAATGTTATCCCTCTGTCATCTGCAGTAATATGTAGTAAGTTGAAATAATAAGTGAAATTTTATTTTCTGCTTTCTACTCGGCCTAACCATTTTTTGCCCTATGGAGTACTGAGACTCATGCTCAATCCCTGCTCAATCTAACAGTGTCAATAAAGCTGTATATCTTGTGTAACAGATGAGCCACGAGCATCCTGTTTGTACAAGTCGAAAACTTCAGCGGGGGTTCCCTTTGTACGCAGCAAGACGAGAGCACTCAGAGTGGAAAACAACAGGAATGGGGCTGTGCATCACACACAACCAAGGTCGGCTGCCTGTATCTACAATGTAAACAAACCAGTCACCTTGTATCCACATGGCGCTGTTTGCAAAAGTAAGGGCTGTTGTGGCTTGTGCTGCCGTTACTCAAATTATGGACTTGTTACTATAGTCAGAGGTGGGCCAGTGCGGTACTTAGTGCGGTAGTGTGGTAGTACTGCATCACAAAAAAGGTACTGCACTACTGCAAACTTTCTGAAAATACTGCACTAAAAAATCCTGAGGTACTTTTTGTGGTACTTAGAAAATTATTGAACACATTTGCAGCGCGGCATGCTCACTTTTTTTTTTTTTCAGTCAATCGGTATCAGTCATCAGAATCAGTGATTCAATCATTCTGCCTTTTCAGTTATTGTTCAAAATTAAATACTAAATGAATAACTCCGAGTAAATCTGTTCATCACTCAAGCCAAGGCCATGACTGCCTCTGACGATGAGTGTACATGTCAGTGTTTCGCGCTGCTTTGACACGTTCGGGTCAGGTCTACTTACCATATCGTGCATGTCATCCGGCATGTCACCAACGGCTGCTGCTGCTGCTTCCTGGCCCAGCCGCAGGAAGGCCGCGGCCTCCTCTGTCCCCACGCTGCTCCGGACACTTTCCTCACTGGTAATCAAGCTAAGGCTGCCTGAACACACACACGAAAAAAAGGGGTCAAGGGAAGTGAAGACAAAGTTAAGAGGTCATGTGAAACATTGTGAAAGGGAACATTCTATTCAACAGCATGCATACAGGTAACTCTCGATTTACACGTTTTTGAAATAACGCGTGGTCCAAAATCCAAATAAATGTTTAATTTACACGTTTTTTTTCACTTATACGCGATATTTTATGGAGTGTCCACCAGATGTCTCACGCAACTGGACTCACATGGCCACACAGCTGAGCTCAGTTCTTCCCATGCACCACTTGAACAACAATACAGTACCCACACTGCTCAACAACGACACCCTCGCTGGTGTGCTACCACGAGGGGAAGGCAGCCAGAGGAGGAACCACGAGAGGGAGAGGAGTCAGAGTGATACAGTAGGCAATAAAGGTACAAACCTACCTCTTGTTTGATTCACATTGTTTTTGATTTACGCGACCTCTTCAAGGACGCAATACTCGCATAAATCGAGAGTTACCTGTAGAAGCTGGAAGGCAAAAACCAACTACAGTAAAATTCCTACCATCCAGCAACAGAGGGGAGTAAGGCCCTGTTCACACTGTGCTGACTCTGGGCCACGACAGTCAAGCGACTCAGGGTTCACGAGTCTTGGGTGTGAGTACTGATGTGAAAAGGTTGCACATGGTCGGAAAGAAGTCTAGAAACGATCGCCGGATGCTGAATCGACACAGAGTGAAGGGGGCCTAAAAGTCGATGGGTTGTCGTGGCCCAGAGTCGGCATAGTGTGAATGGGGCATAAGAGGTGCAGGATACGTGGTCATTCTGGATACTTGGGGCATATTCCTAAAGTTCCCAAGTAATTTCATTCAGCCGAAGATATTTACAAAGTTGGAAAGTTTGGTTTAGTGGGCGCAACATCTGTGGTCATATGCCGGAGAGAGACAGAAGGGGAAGGAGTTATACGAGAAGGGAAAAAGTTGGAAAGTTTTGTTTAGTGGGCGCAACATCTGTGGTCATATGCCGGAGAGTCACAGAAGGGGAAGGAATTATAGGAGAAGTGAACAGATCCCAGGAGTCGGGACACAACCCCTGATTAATACCTGGTACCCATTCACTGCTGGATGGACAGGGGCGTAGGGTATCGGAAAAGCTGCTGAAGTTTTTCCACTCCGCCCGGGAATCGAACCCGGGCTCTCTCGGTTGTGAGCTGAGTGTGCTAACCACTGCACCACGAAGCCCCAGTGGTCATGATTAAGTCACAGTCCATTAATGATCTGGTCACAAATCACTAATGGGAGTATTCACACTAACAGTAACGGCCAAGTCACTGTTCGGTTGCAGACACAGCTAATACTGACCAATAGAAATAATACAAATGCCCACAAAATGCCTTTCTCTCTCATCCCTGATGCTTGGCATACTCTTAGGATAGAGATAGAAGGAGGGAACAGAGTAGAGATTGCTGTCAGTAGCTGCCGAGACCTTTCTTTAACCTGGTAGCAGTGATGGGCCAAATTTGTGGCTTTACTGTGTAGCAGCGACAGATCAAATTTGTGGCTTTACCGTGTAGCAGCGATGGGCCAAATTTGTGGCTTCACCGTGTAGCAGCGATGGGCCAAATTTGTACCATGATATTTACCCCCCAAAATAGATGCTACATAATCTGATCAGAAATGCTTTGATATATATTATGAAATGGTTTGTGTGAGGGGTGATTTTTTCTCATTTTTCTCGCTTAGAGGGACCATTAAGAAACATGATCCCCGCTGATACCACAAACACCGGGTTAATGGAAGCAGAGATAGTTAGAGTTGAGAACATGAACCAACCCAAGGGAAAAATGGAAACAGGACAACACAAACTCAAAACATCAAAACACAACACTCACCCTCCTTCAACTTTTCCCACACAGCTTTTTGTGAGTGTTGGGTGACTAACTCCTTGAGGTCAGGGAGGAAGGAGTTGTAAGTGGCCGGGTTGATGCTACGCGACTCCTGCCGGAAGGCCTTGAGGCACTGCAGTAGCTTTTCCATGGTGTTGTCAGCCATCCCGGCACTGAGAGGGCACAGCAGGCCGTTCAGGAGGGCCAGCGCCACCTTCCCCATCTGCTTACAGACTGTAGGATGAGAAAAACAAAGGATTAAACTATAGTCACTGTAAAATAAATCTGTCATAAGATAGCAAAGTTTGGTGAACTTCATTACAGGCTCCATTACAGGCTTGACATGATGGGAGTGAAGGGCAGAGGTGACGTGGCGGCGGGCACGTGTGACTGCGTGAAGCGGAGGAGGGTGGAAACACGGGTCACCAATCACGCCATGCACACGACTATACCTATATATTTACCATTCAATCAACTGTTTTATTTGTGATTATACATTGAAAATAAGTATAAACACACTAATATGCGTAAAACTGCTTCAGTCATCTAGATTTCCATGTAGAGGTGTTTGCAAAAGCTACCAACCCAACCCCTAAGAAGGGAAGGGGTCGGGGGGAACACTTGGCTATTTTCCATAACATTTACTGTAACTGTGGTGTCGATGTACTACCTCATTATACCTCATTGTTATTACGGAAAATATTAATATGTAAGGAATTTGTATGGTGCCATAAGGGTAAACTTGTATGGTGCTATTAGAAGGCAACGTAGGTGCCGTTAAGAACGCTTACACGCAGCAGCCGACGTTCGTTTGTTTGGGTTACGCGGGCAGCGGGTCTGTCGTTCATAAGTGGATGAAATGTGTAATCAGCGATATGGAGCGGTGATTCAATCCGTGGCACTGGAGGTCAGTATCTTTTGCTAGTATTTCTATGTTATAACACAATGTTAAGCTATGTAGTGTTCACATACATGTATAAGAGTGTTAAGAATAGTTTAAGCTATGAATGCAACAATATATGACTTAGGCTTCCGTGCAAAGAGCCAGAATATGTATCGGTGAGGCAGCAGCACTTTCTTTACCCACAGTTTCACAGCATGTACGGCGCACAAAATGGAGGACTCTTTGTCCAAAACCACATCATAGGAATAAAGGAAAATTATAACAACGAAGTTTCCATGTCCTGGTGGCAGCCCATGCATGTCTGCGTGTCTGTGTAAACCAGCCCCCAAGGGTGACTGTTCCATGTCCACTTCAGTGAAACTCCACGGGCTCTGCAGCTATAATTAAGCTGCAGTGATAAGGAAGCACGGCTCTACAGTGACCTGCAGTAACCACCAACGATCTGCAGTCAACTCCAGTGAACCTTAAGGGTAGGTGGTGGCTGAGTGGTAGCGTCACATTCACTGCGTGATGGACGACGTGGGTTCGAATCCCCACGCTACCACCTGGGATTTTTCAGTCACCGCCGAGTGGCTTAAAACTACCCACATGCTGTCCTGAAGACCACCCATCAACCCGGACTCTAGAGGAAACCGTCCAAGTGAATCAAGAAGGAGTTCCGGGGGGCAGCATGAGCCAAGAGAAGATGGCGCCACTATAAACACTTGCCTGCGCCATGATGGGCTGGGGCCGACTACCATCCAGGCCCCTCAAGCAAGCCTACCGGTGGTATAGGCGTAAAAAAATATTAAAAAAAAAAAAAAAAAAAGGCCTACCATGTAAGTAACTTCACACTGGTCACTTCACTGTTTCCATGGACTGGTGAGGCAACACTCCAAGCAAGCACTTACAACCTGTCTACATCCACTCATCACCTGCAAGTAAGGGGTTTCCAGGTTCTCTAAGTCACCGGCATTCAAGAAGTAAGAAGTAAACTCAGCGTCACATAAAGATTCACTTAGGTCATAATAAGTAAAAATCTTCTTACAGTGAGTTCTAATGAGGTTTACAAGGTTTACAAGGTCACCGGCATTCAAGAAGTAAGACAAACTCAGCATTACAAAAGGATTCACTTAGGTCATAATAAGTAACAATCTTCTTACAGTGAGTTCTAATGAGGATGCCACAGTTATTGAGGGTGACCCAGCAGGTGGATGAGGCAGCCGCGGCGTAAGAACGAAAACACAGAGAAAGGCAAAGAGTACACAATTCAGGTGCACAAGAGTATGTGTTCAACAAATAAGCGTGCTTGGAAGAGGGCAGCAAACAGTATCTATGCCACAGTACAGGGGTCAAGTTGTACTAATGAATTACAGGAATGTACAAAAGTTATGGATACAAGGTTTGAAGAGTTCTACAGTGCTTGTGAGGAATTGATTGGAGCTGATCCTCGGTGTAATGAACAAATTACTCAGGAGTTGGATGACTGTGAGGAGTTTAATGTAATCCATGAAGTTGCAGAGAAAATTAAAACTCTGCAGCATGAAAATGATTCGGTAAAGTCTGATGATGATTCCAATGTTTCGAAGGGTAAACAAGAGCAGGCTGGAGCTAAGGCCCGCGATATAGCGAAAAATCCAGGATACAAAATTAGATTTACACAATTTAAAAATACACGATCCAGTGAGACTGCAGCATGGCGAGGGACGGCTGTATGAGAGGTGCATATGTGGTGTGTCAGGATGGGACGGAGAAAGTAATGGAAGCGTGCACGAGCGGTTTGGTGTGGGTGTGACGGCGAAAGGAGTGGAGTGTGGAGTGGTGGAGTGGGTGAAGCGTGGTGCATTGAGATGGTTTGGACACATGATGAGAATGGGGGAGAATGAATTTGTGAAGAGAGTGTGTGAAGGAAGGATTGAGGAAGGGGGTGTTATTATTGACACTAAAGGGGCGGTATTGAAGAAGGACACAATATATTGAAGACGTCAAAAAGAGTTTGATATTTTATAGCACAATACGAATATATCGAGTAGTGTGAGGGAGGGTAATATCGTGCAATTCCGATTAAAGCAACACCAATGTCCGTCATGCTGTCTCTCTGAAATCCTTCACACGATTGCTGATATTGCGCAATAATATAGAGCTGTCTTGGGGAGACAAATATTGCACAAAAAAAATGAGTCAATATATTGTGCCAATAATACTGATCATGTAGGGTCCACTTAATGCAGGGGAATGCTTTGGACATGTGACGAGAATGGGGGAGAATGAATTTGTGAAGAGAGTGTATGAGGGAAGGATTGAGGGAGGGGGTGTCAGGGGAAGACCACTGTTGTGAAGTGGATCAACAGGGTGACTGAGTATTGGAGCAAGAGAGTTGGAAGTAGCAGGAGGGAGTGTCAGAACAGGGAGAGATGGAGACACTTCTGCCGCAGCCACACCCTGGAGCAAGGTGTCGGCGATATAGATAGATAGATAGATGGATCTTACTGTGTTTGTTGCTACACCACACACAAGAGACTTACTGTCGTCAAAGTCCGGGGCTTCTCTCCGTAACGGTGTCATGAAGTCGTGGACTGGAGTGGCGGAGGTCACGCAAGTCACCCGGTGCTGCACCAGGTCACCGGGACTGAGGGAGTCGTCAACCTTGGCTCTTTTCTCGCCTTCGTCCTCAGCCTTGTCCTCACTGAGAGGCGGAACAAGCAGGCAGAAGTTAGCAACTGACCCTCTCTTCTGGACACTCCATTCTTTTTTAACAGGAACAGAATATTTTTTTTACGGCAAAGGAAGAATGTCTTATGAGCTTTCTTACTGCTGGAGAGAGACAGAAGGGGAAGGAATTATAGAAGGGAACAGTTGGAAAGTTTTGTTTAGTGGGCGCAACATCTGTGGTCATATGCCGGAGAGAGACAGAAGGGGAAGGAATTACAGGAGAAGGGAACAGTTGGAAAGTTTTGTTTAGTGGGCGCAACATCTGTGGTCATATGCCGGAGAGGGACAGAAGGGGAAGGAATTATAGGAGAAGGGAACAGTTGGAAAGTTTGGTTTAGTGGGCGCAACATCTGTGGTCATATGCCGGAGAGAGACAGAAGGGGAAGGAATTATAGGAGAAGGGAACAGTTGGAAAGTTTTGTTTAGTGGGCGCAACATCTGTGGTCATATGCCGGAGAGAGACAGAAGGGGAAGGAATTACAGGAGAAGGGAACAGTTGGAAAGTTTTGTTTAGTCGGCGCAACATCTGTGGTCATATGCCAGAGACAGAAGGGGAAGGAATTATAGGAGAAGGGAACAGCTGGAAAGTTTTGTTTAGTGGGCGCAACATCTGTGGTCATATGCCGGAGAGAGACAGAAGGGGAAGGAATTATAGAAGGGAACAGTTGGAAAGTCTGGTTTAGTTGGCGCAACATCTGTGGTCATATGCCAGAGAGACAGAAGGGGAAGGAATTATAGAAGGGAAAAAGTTGGAAAGTTTGGTTTAGTCGGCGCAACATCTGTGGTCATATGCCGGAGAGAGACAGAAGGGGAAGGAATTATAGAAGGGAACAGTTGGAAAGTCTGGTTTAGTCGGCGCAACATCTGTGGTCATATGCCAGAGACAGAAGGGGAAGGAATTATAGGAGAAGGGAAAAAGTTGGAAAGTTTGGTTTAGTCGGCGCAACATCTGTGGTCATATGCCAGAGAGAGACAGAAGGGGAAGGAATTATAGGAGAAGGGAAAAAGTTGTAAAGTTTGGTTTAGTGGGTGCAACATCTGTGGACATATGCTGGAGAGAGACAGAAGGGGAAGGAATTATAGGAGGAGGGAAAAATTTGGAAAGTTTGGTTTAGTGGGCGCAACATCTGTGGTCATATGCCGGAGAGAGACAGAAGGGGAAAAGTTGGAAAGTTTGGTTTAATCAGCGCAACATCTGTGGTCATATGCCAGAGAGAGACAGAAGGGGAAGGAATTATAGGAGAAGGGAAAAAGTTGGAAAGTTTGGTTTAGTCGGCGCAACATGTGGTCATATGCCAGAGAGAGACAGAAGGGGAAGGAATTATAGGAGAAGGGAAAAAGTTGTAAAGTTTGGTTTAGTGGGCGCAACATCTGTGGTCATATGCCGGAGAGAGACAGAAGGGGAAGGAATTATAGGAGAAGGGAACAGTTGGAAAGTTTGGTTTAGTGGGCGCAACATCTGTGGTCATATGCCGGAGAGAGACAGAAGGGGAAAGAATTATAGAAGGGAAAAAGTTGGAAAGTTTGGTTTAGTGGGCGCAACATCTGTGGTCATATGCCGGAGAGAGACAGAAGGGGAAGGAATTATAGAAGGGGAAAAGTTGTAAAGTTTGGTTTAGTGGGCACAACATCTGTGGTCATATGCCGGAGAGAGACAGAAGGGGAAGGAATTATAGGAGAAGGGAAAAAGTTGGAAAGTTTGGTTTAGTGGGTGCAACATTTGTGGTCATATGCCGGAGAGAGACAGAAGGGGAAGGAATTATAGAAGGGAAAAAGTTGTAAAGTTTGGTTTAGTGGGCACAACATCTGTGGTCATATGCTGGAGAGAGACAGAAGGGGAAGGAATTATAGGAGAAGGGAAAAAGTTGGAAAGTTTGGTTTAGTGGGCGCAACATCTGTGGTCATATGCCGGAGAGAGACAGAAGGGGAAGGAATTATAGGAGAAGGGAAAAAGTTGGAAAGTTTGGTTTAGTGGGTGCAACATCTGTGGTTACATGCTGGAGAGAGACAGAAGGGGAAGGAATTATAGGAGAAGGGAACAGACCCCGGGAGACGGGACACAACCCCCGATTAATACCTGGTACCCATTCACTGCTGGGTGGACAGGGGCATAGGGTATCGGAAAAGCCGCCCAAATTTTTCCACTCCGCCCGGGAATTGAACCCGGGCTCTCTCGGTTGTGAGGTGAGTGTGCTAACCACTGCACCACGAAGCCCCCGAAGACATACACAAAGGACAGAAGGGAGCCACAAAGATCAATCAATCACTGGGGGCATATGCTGGGGGTGTCATCTAGCTCACCCTATGATATCAAACCCAGAGAACCCCTTCCCATCCTATGTACCTCATGTCACAAGATAGTGAGAGAAAAGCTTCACCAACAGTAGTGGCACAAGTTCGGCACTCACACTTGAAACACATTCCTGGCCCTCTTAGCCACGGAGCTGCCGGCCTTCAAGGGGAACAGCTTCTTCAGGACCTCTGCCGCTTGGCCTTGTGCCTCACGTACTCTCTCGGGTGGCTGCAAGATCTCCTGACAAAGAGAATTAAGAGAATCAACACCTCACAATGATCCTGCTGTGTTATGCATCTTAAGGGATACATAAGACTGCATGGTGACCAAACCAATTAAGTTGTTATTAGCAGGTCAAGGAAAGAGCTGCCTTAACCCTCTCACGCACGATGACGTGTTTCCCGTCATCAAGGGTAAAAGGTCCTGGCGTGTGATGACGTGAAACGCGTCATAAAAGTTTTAAAAAATTGATTGAAAATTAAGTTTTTGGTGAAAGTGTGTCAAATTTGGAGCGTCATTTGTTTGGATAAGTTTCTTAATGGTAACACATGGCAACCTTTCTAAGGAGCGTAGATGAGGAGCTTTGAGCGGTTTTTATTTGTTAGCCTACTCTGATGGGAGAGGAAAAAAATACAGTTTTCTCAGTGTAACTCAGGAAATAATAGGCATATGAGGATTTTGAGGATACCACAAGAATCCTCACTAAATTCCGCTTCAAAACATTTATTTGGCTAAAAAAGTTGGCCCACAAAATTTGGAGGTAGCGAGTGGGGAAGAGTTGGTACTTAGGATTTATTGTCTACAATACTCTATACAGAGACTTGAAACAAGTCTGTATTCTTTATATTGATATTTTCCTTTATTTTCATTTGCACATGTTCTAGTGCAAGTCTTTATGAAGCCATTGATACCAAACTTATAGGGGTACGATATATCTGTGAGGGTAAAATACAACCGGCAATGTAGAGTATTGCGGCGGCAAAAAAAGGACGGTCGGGCCTGAGGGTGAGTGGAACAGAAACTTATTGGAAACTTACAGTGCACGAGAGGGTTAACCCTTTCATTGCTAAATGCTGGCAGCAAGCGTCAGGTGTATTTGCTGGTGGTGCTAAACGCTCGCTGCGAGCTCCAGCCGCACTTGAATCTCCTGCGTATGAGTGTTTCAACACTAATTCTCACAACACAGGATTGCCAATTGAGTGTGTTCTTCACTAAATTTGGTGGAAAATCATGTCAGCTGAGCGCGGAAAATCTACGGACGAGCAACTGGTGGATGTTCTTGCCCAATATTGCAGCATTTTTGCACAGCTTCACCTATCACCTGACTGATTCTTTGACCAAATAGTTGTAAATTTAGCAGTTGGCAATACTGCCCTGCCAGCACCCCATCATCAAGAGATCTAAAGTAGTTGCCTTACGGCTGACCGTCGCGCACGTATAAATGTACGTCTTCACAGGCAACACCCCCTGAACGTGCCTGTACTCTTGCAGGAGAGGCTTACATTACCTGATCGTATAGATCTTGGCCTCCTCTTTCCAATGGTGTTTTGTTTTGTAACTGAGATGAATAGTTTTTGAGATACAGCGGTTAAAAGAGATCCCCTACCCTGCTGGGGTGCCCGAGCGCACCTGAGGGGATAGTCTCGTTGCGAGCGCTTAGCAATGAAAGGGTTAAAACCTAATTTGCTCAAAATGATAAAATAGCAGGTCGCCCCTTGTATGAGACTACAAGAGACTAATTGAGTAACCTGAGAGAAAAACCTGAATATTGGGAGGGTAAGCAGACTTCTGGGAGTATACTTAAGCCAGTATTTCACGGGGATGGTTTTGCTGCAGCGTGCCCACTCCGTCAACAAACGTTCACGGAGTGGACTCGTGCCCATGAACCAGAGGGGGTACTAGAACGGGTAGGCTGGAGTTATTTTCTGCTGCACAGGTAGACCGACGCGCGTCTCACTCTACCCTGATTGGCCGGCTGGTTCAACTGCTCCTCCCACCTCAGTGATGTTGCTCTCTCCTCGCCTCTCCTCTCCTCTCCGGCCTCTCCTCTCTCTCTCCACTTTATTGTACTACTTTGAATTTTTATAAGTAGCTTTATAGATTGTTTATTTATAGTAGTTTATAGATAGCTCTCTCTCTCTCTCTCTCTCTCTCTCTCTCTCTCTCTCTCTCTCTCTCTCTCTCTCTCTCTCTCTCTCTCTCTCTCCACTTTATTGTACTACTTTGAATTTTTATATGTAGCTTCATAGATTGTTTATTTATAGTAGTTTATAGATAGCTCTCGCTCGATCTCTTCTCTTCTCTTCTCTCTCTCTCTCTCTCTCTCTCTCTCTCTCTCTCTCTCTCTCTCTCTCTCTCTCCTACGAGTAGTTATAGGTAGGGAGGGACCTTGCATATATTGTATTTATCCCTAGTTAGGTTCTGATGAGTCTTTTGCAATCCAGTGTTGTCGCTCCACAATACTACTTGTGAGCACTTGCAATTCATTCACCTTCTGCTTTCTCTGTCTTTAAAACTGTTAACCATTACATTTAAATCTCCAGCCGTATTTGCATCAACTGAGCAACTCTCAAATTCATCTCATTCATCGGGAGGGAGGGAGGAAGGGTGAGGTGTGAGTCTAATGTAAATGCCTTTTTGTTTTCGGTCTAAGAATAACTATACTGAAACAATATGACTGACTGAAATTAATCAACATTTATTTCTACTTGAAAGTATAGGTATATGGTCCCTGAAAGTCAAGACAAAGATTGCCCAATGCCCATCAAACGTGGCATCCTCGTGTGATTAGTGCATGTCATGTTTGCACAGCAGCTGCGCTAAAGTCACCGCCCGAAGGTCTGGGTCCCGAGCAAAATCGTTCCCATGAAATACCGGCTTTAGAGGCCACTGAGTCTGGCCCTGTGCACTTAAATTCCGCCGCCATGTTGCCTCTCTTTCTATCTTCTATTGCAATTTCCACGCTGACTGCTCTTCTGAACTTGCTAACTGCATGCCTCCCCCCCTCCCACGGCCTCACCTCACACGACTTTCTACTCATGCTCATCCCTATACTGTCCAAACCCCTTATGCAAGAGTTAACCAGCATCTTCACTCTTTCATCCCTATACTGTCCAAACCCCTTATGCAAGAGTTAACCAGCATCTTCACTCTTTCATCCCTATACTGTCCAAATCCCTTATGCAAGAGTTAACCAGCACCTTCACTCTTTCATCCCTGTACTGTCCAAACCCCTTATGAAAGAGTTAACCAGCATCTTCACTCTTTCATCCCTATACTGTCCAAACCCCTTATGCAAGAGTTAACCAGCATCTTCACTCTTTCATCCCTATACTGTCCAAACCCCTTATGCAAGAGTTAACCAGCATCTTCACTCTTTCATCCCTATACTGTCCAAACCCCTTATGCAAGAGTTAACCAGCATCTTCACTCTTTCATCCCTATACTGTCCAAACCCTTATGCAAGAGTTAACCAGCATCTTCACTCTTTCATCCCTATACTGTCCAAACCCCTTATGCAAGAGTTAACCAGCATCTTCACTCTTTCATCCCTATACTGTCCAAACCCCTTATGCAAGAGTTAACCACCATCTTCACTCTTTCATCCCTATACTGTCCAAACCCCTTATGCAAGAGTTAACCAGCATCTTCACTCTTTCATCCCTGTACTGTCCAAACCCCTTATGCAAGAGTTAACCAGCATCTTCACTCTTTCATCCCTATACTGTCCAAACCCCTTATGCAAGAGTTAACCAGCATCTTCACTCTTTCATCCCTATACTATCCAGATCCCTTATGCAAGAGTTAACCAGCATCTTCACTTTTTCATCCCTATACTGTCCAAACCCCTTATGCAAGAGTTAACCAGCATCTTCACTCTTTCATCCCTATACTGTCCAAATCCCTTATGCAAGAGTTAACCAGCATCTTCACTCTTTCATCCCTGTACTGTCCAAATCCCTTATGCAAGAGTTAACCAGCATCTTCACTCTTTCATCCCTATACTGTCCAAACCCCTTATGCAAGAGTTAACCAGCATCTTCACTCTTTTTTTACGCCTTTGCACTGTCTCCTCTGCTGTAAAAAAATAAATAAATAAAATAAAAACTCCCAGAGAGGCTCACCAGTATGTGTGGGGCAGGCTCCTGTATCCCTTGCTGGCCTGGGTTGAGGGCACGCTGCGTCAAGATGTTGTAGTAATGCTGGAGACGTGGGTCCAGTAATTCTCTGGGGTCGAACTCCTCTTCGTTCTCATCGTCCTCGTCCCTGAGTGAAGATATTGGGCCGATATATATATTATGTGGATTTCAGAAAATATACAACCTGGCAACACGGTGTACTGGGGGGAATTTATATGGATTTTTTTTGCCTTATTTTATCTATATATTTATTTCTTTTTTTTTTACAGCTAAGGAGTCAGTTCAAGGGCGTAAACAAAGGTGGTTTTGCATATCATCACCTTCGTAAACAAAGCCTTTTTTTTTTTTACAGCTAAGGAGTCAGTTCAAGGGCGTAAACAAGGGTGGTTTTGCATATCATCACCTTCGTAAACAAAGCTTTTTTTTTTTTACAGCTAAGGAGTCAGTTCAAGGGCGTAAACAAAGGTGGTTTTGCATATCACCACCTTCGTAAACAAAGCTTTTTTTTTTTTACAGCTAAGGAGACAGTTCAAGGGCGTAAACAAAGGTGGTTTTGCATATCATCACCTTCGTAAACAAAGCCTTTTTTTTTTTTTACAGCTAAGGAGACGGTTCAAGGGCGTAAACAAAGGTGGTTTTGCATATCATCACCTTCGTAAACAAAGCCTTTTTTTTTTTTTTAAAGCTAAGGAGACGGTTCAAGGGCGTAAACAAGGGTGGTTTTGCATATCATCACCTTCGTAAACAAAGCCCTTTTTTTTTTTTTAAAGCTAAGGAGACGGTTCAAGGGCGTAAACAAAGGTGGTTTTGCATATCATCACCTTCAGAACAAAGCCTTTTTTTTTTTTTACAGCTAAGGAGACTGTTCAAGGGCGTAAACAAGGGTGGTTTTGCATATCATCACCTTCGTAAACAAAGCCTTTTTTTTTTACAGCTAAGGAGACGGTTCAGGCGTAAACAAAGGTGGTTTTGCATATCATCACCTTCAGAACAAAGCCTTTTTTTTTTTACAGCTAAGGAGTCAGTTCAAGGGCGTAAACAAAGGTGGTTTTGCATATCATCACCTTCGTAAACAAAGCCTTTTTTTTTTTTTACAGCTAAGGAGACGGTTCAAGGGCGTAAACAAAGGTGGTTTTGCATATCATCACCTTCGTAAACAAAGCCTTTTTTTTTTTTTACAGCTAAGGAGACGGTTCAAGGGCGTAAACAAAGGTGGTTTTGCATATCATCACCTTCGTAAACAAAGCCTTTTTTTTTTTTTACAGCTAAGGAGTCAGTTCAAGGGCGTAAACAAAGGTGGTTTTGCATATCACCTTCGTAAACAAAGCCTTTTTTTTTTTACAGCTAAGGAGTCAGTTCAAGGGCGTAAAGAAAGGTGGTTTTGCATATCACCTTCGTAAACAAAGCCTTTTTTTTTTTTACAGCTAAGGAGTCAGTTCAAGGGCGTAAACAAAGGTGGTTTTGCATATCACCTTCGTAAACAAAGCCTTTTTTTTTTTTACAGCTAAGGAGTCAGTTCAAGGGCGTAAACAAGGGTGGTTTTGCATATCATCACCTTCGTAAACAAAGCCTTTTTTTTTTTTACAGCTAAGGAGTCAGTTCAAGGGCGTAAACAAGGGTGGTTTTGCATATCATCACCTTCGTAAACAAAGCCCTTTTTTTTTACAGCTAAGGAGTCAGTTCAAGGGCGTAAAGAAAGGTGGTTTTGCATATCATCACCTTCGTAAACAAAGCCCTTTTTTTTTTTTTATAGCTAAGGAGACGGTTCAAGGGCGTAAACAAGGGTGGTTTTGCATATCATCACCTTCGTAAACAAAGCCTTTTTTTTTTTTAAAGCTAAGGAGTCAGTTCAAGGGCGTAAACAAGGGTGGTTTTGCATATCATCACCTTCGTAAACAAAGCCCTTTTTTTTTTTTTTACAGCTAAGGAGTCAGTTCAAGGGCGTAAACAAAGGTGGTTTTGCATATCATCACCTTCGTAAACAAAGCCTTTTTTTTTTTTTACAGCTAAGGAGACGGTTCAAGGGCGTAAACAAGGGTGGTTTTGCATATCATCACCTTCGTAAACAAAGCCTTTTTTTTTTTTACAGCTAAGGAGACGGTTCAAGGGCGTAAACAAAGGCGGTTTTGCATATCACCTTCGTAAACAAAGCCTTTTTTTTTTTTTACAGCTAAGGAGACGGTTCAAGGGCGTAAAGAAAAATAAAAAATAAAATAAATAAATAAATAAATAAAAAAAAACCCCGCAACTTACTGCTCCTGAATAGAGGTCAAAGGAGTGGCCAAAAAGAGAGGTCAATTTCGGGAGATTATCGTACTCATGGCATAGTGTTGACCGGTTTCCGACGCGTAACTATATTGCCAAGAAACATTAGCAATTAAATACAGCCGTCCCTCAAATAGTATGGTTTCCAATAGTTCGGTTTTGGTTTTATGTGGATTTTCATAGACGATTTTTGGGTGATTTTGAAATTTTCCGACAAGCAGGAAATTTAAAAATCCTTAACCCCTTGACTGCGGGTTTCCTACAAGAAGACCTCACCAAGCTACAGGAATGGAACAAAAGTGGCTGCTACAATTCAGTGAGGAAAAATGTAAAGTCCTGCACCATGGGAGAGTTTATCCAGCACACCAATACCACATGGGAAACACTCAACTATCCACCACAGAGGCAGAGAAAGACCTGGGAGTGTATGTTACCAGGCTACCAGTGAAGGGATATCCAGCACACCAATACCACATGGGAAACACTCCACTATCCACCACAGAGGCAGAGAAAGACCTGGGAGTGTATGTTACCAGGCTACCAGTGAAGGGATATCCAGCACACCAATACCACATGGGAAACACTCCACTATCCACCACAGAGGCAGAGAAAGACCTGGGAGTGTATGTTACCAGGCTACCAGTGAAGGGATATCCAGCACACCAATACCACATGGGAAACACTCCACTATCCACCACAGAGGCAGAGAAAGACCTGGGAGTGTATGTTACCAGGCTACCAGTGAAGGGATATGCAGCACACCAATACCACATGGGAAACACTCCACTATCCACCACAGAGGCAGAGAAAGACCTGGGAGTGTATGTTACCAGGCTGCCAGTGAAGGGATATGCAGCACACCAATACCACATGGGAAACACTCCACTATCCACCACAGAGGCAGAGAAAGACCTGGGAGTGTATGTTACCAGGCTACCAGTGAAGGGATATGCAGCACACCAATACCACATGGGAAACACTCCACTATCCACCACAGAGGCAGAGAAAGACCTGGGAGTGTATATTACCAGGCTACCAGTGAAGGGATATCCAGCACACCAATACCACATGGGAAACACTCCACTATCCACCACAGAGGCAGAGAAAGACCTGGGAGTGTATGTTACCAGGCTGCCAGTGAAGGGATATCCAGCACACCAATACCACATGGGAAACACTCCACTATCCACCACAGAGGCAGAGAAAGACCTGGGAGTGTATATTACCAGGCTACCAGTGAAGGGATATCCAGCACACCAATACCACATGGGAAACACTCCACTATCCACCACAGAGGCAGAGAAAGACCTGGGAGTGTATGTTACCAGGCTACCAGTGAAGGGATATCCAGCACACCAATACCACATGGGAAACACTCCACTATCCACCACAGAGGCAGAGAAAGACCTGGGAGTGTATGTTACCAGGCTGCCAGTGAAGGGATATCCAGCACACCAATACCACATGGGAAACACTCCACTATCCACCACAGAGGCAGAGAAAGACCTGGGAGTGTATGTTACCAGGCTACCAGTGAAGGGATATCCAGCACACCAATACCACATGGGAAACTCCACTATCCACCACAGAGGCAGAGAAAGACCTGGGAGTGTATGTTACCAGGCTACCAGTGAAGGGATATCCAGCACACCAATACCACATGGGAAACACTCCACTATCCACCACAGAGGCAGAGAAAGACCTGGTATGTTACCAGGCTGCCAGTGAAGGGATATCCAGCACACCAATACCACATGGGAAACACTCCACTATCCACCACAGAGGCAGAGAAAGACCTGGGAGTGTATGTTACCAGGCTACCAGTGAAGGGATATCCAGCACACCAATACCACATGGGAAACACTCCACTATCCACCACAGAGGCAGAGAAAGACCTGGGAGTGTATGTTACCAGGCTACCAGTGAAGGGATATCCAGCACCAATACCACATGGGAAACACTCCACTATCCACCACAGAGGCAGAGAAAGACCTGGGAGTGTATGTTACCAGGCTACCAGTGAAGGGATATCCAGCACACCAATACCACATGGGAAACACTCCACTATCCACCACAGAGGCAGAGAAAGACCTGGGAGTGTATGTTACCAGGCTACCAGTGAAGGGATATCCAGCACACCAATACCACATGGGAAACACTCCACTATCCACCACAGAGGCAGAGAAAGACCTGGGAGTGTATGTTACCAGGCTGCCAGTGAAGGGATATCCAGCACACCAATACCACATGGGAAACACTCCACTATCCACCACAGAGGCAGAGAAAGACCTGGGAGTGTATGTTACCAGGCTACCAGTGAAGGGATATCCAGCACACCAATACCACATGGGAAACACTCCACTATCCACCACAGAGGCAGAGAAAGACCTGGGAGTGTATGTTACCAGGCTGCCAGTGAAGGGATATCCAGCACACCAATACCACATGGGAAACACTCCACTATCCACCACAGAGGCAGAGAAAGACCTGGGAGTGTATGTTACCAGGCTGCCAGTGAAGGGATATCCAGCACACCAATACCACATGGGAAACACTCCACTATCCACCACAGAGGCAGAGAAAGACCTGGGAGTGTATGTTACCAGGCTGCCAGTGAAGGGATATCCAGCACACCAATACCACATGGGAAACACTCCACTATCCACCACAGAGGCAGAGAAAGACCTGGGAGTGTATGTTACCAGGCTGCCAGTGAAGGGATATCCAGCACACCAATACCACATGGGAAACACTCCACTATCCACCACAGAGGCAGAGAAAGACCTGGGAGTGTATGTTACCAGGCTACCAGTGAAGGGATATCCAGCACACCAATACCACATGGGAAACACTCCACTATCCACCACAGAGGCAGAGAAGGACCTGGGAGTATATGTGACCAGGCTACCAGTGAAAGCCAAATCCGTGCCAATTGCAGCGGACGGGTTAAAAGATCTGACAATCTGTATAAAACCGAAACCAAACTATTTGAGAAACGACTCTATCTTAACAATAAGTACAAATTAATCCTGTTACTGGGGCCCAGGAGACAGTTTTTGGGTCGGAAATGGGTAAATATTAGAGGCTGTGTACGGTTATTTGGCAACGTTGCTTAGGCTTGCCATCTATACTGAAACAAAGGGCCAGTTCGACAGTCCAACACCGAGGGTCGTATTATGAGACATTTCGCTGCCCAAGAACACCTATTTAACAAGGCTTTCGTAGGAGTTGAGGGCATTTCTAGGGGTAGCTTTATGACCCTGGTGGTAGTTTAACCCTTCTGTACTGTGAACCTAAGGAAACACACATTTGACAAGGCTTTCGTAGGAGTTGAGGGCATTTCTAGGGGTAGCTTTATGACCCTGGTGGTAGTTTAACCCTTCTTCTGTACTGTGAACCTAAGGAAACACACATTTGACAAGGCTTTCGCAGGAGTTGTGGGCATTTCCAGGGGTAGTTTTATGACCCTGGTGGTAGTTTAACCCTTCTTCTGTACTGTGAACCTAAGGAAACACACATTTGACAAGGCTTTCGCAGGAGTTGAGGGCATTTCTAGGGGTAGCTTTATGACCCTGGTGGTAGTTTAACCCTTCTTCTGTACTGTGAACCTAAGAAACACGTATTTGACAAGGCTTTCGTAGGAGTTGAGGGCATTTCTAGGGGTAGCTTCATGACCCTGGTGGTAGTTTAACCCTTCTTCTGTACTGTGAACCTAAGGAAACACTCATTTGACAAGGCTTTCGCAGGAGTTGTGGGCATTTCCAGGGGTAGTTTTATGACCCTGGTGGTAGTGTGACCCTTCCTCTGTACCATGAACCTAAGGAACCACACATTTGACAAGGCTTTCGCTGGAGTTGTGGGCATTTCCAGGGGTATTTTTATGACCCTGGCGGTAGTTTCATCCTTCCTCTGTACCATGAACCTAAGAAACACACATTTGACAAGGCTTTCGTAGGAGTTGTGGGCATTTCCAGGGGTAGTTTTATGACCCTGGTGGTAGTGTGACCCTTCCTCTGTACCCTGAACCTAAGAAACACACATTTGACAAGGCTTTCGTAGGAGTTGTGGGCATTTCCAGGGGTAGTTTTATGACCCTGTTGGTAGTTTCATCCTTCCTCTGTACCCTGAGCATAAAAAAACACTCATTAGAACCTATTTGATCCCCCCTTTGACCTTTAGATATAGCTGATGTGAGAAGGCAAAGAGTCTTGTAATACCAGCCTGAGTGATTGTAAGCGCCCGAACCAAACTCTATTCTCCTCGATGATCTGGTATATCCACTCAAAACCAGGTACTAATAAAGAGATTTCCTGATGTGTGCTTTCCTAAAATTTCCTCCTTTCTATTGCCCAGTTTTACAGTCCAATAGAGCAAGTTTGTAAGCTCCCCAACCAAGCGCAGAATCCGATGAAAATTCCTTGTAGCTTCAGGTCTATATTACAAGACAAATTCGCTTCTCATGTCACCAATTTCTAGAGGTCAAAGAAGGGGTCAGTCAGATTCTTATGAGTGTTTCTTCAGCTTCATGGTACAGAGGAAGGGTCACACTACCACCAGGGTCAAAAACTACTCCTGGAAATGCTCACAACTCCTACGAAAGCCTTGTCAAATAGGTGTTTCTTCAGGTTCATGGTACAGAGGAAGGGTCACACTACCACCAGGGTCAAAAACTACTCCTGGAAATGCTCACAACTCCTACAAATGCCTTGTCAAATAGGTGTTTCTTCAGGTTCATGGTACAGAGGAAGGGTCACACTACCACCAGGGTCATAAAACTACTCCTGGAAATGCTCACAACTCCTACGAAAGCCTTGTCAAATATGTGTTTCTTCAGGTTCATGGTACAGAGGAAGGGTCACACTACCACCAGGGTCATAAAACTACTCCTGGAAATGCTCACAACTCCTACGAAAGCCTTGTCAAATATGTGTTTCTTCAGGTTCATGGTACAGAGGAAGGGTCACACTACCACTAGGGTCAAAAACTACTCCTGGAAATGCCCACAACTACTTGTCAAATATGTGTTTCTTCAGGTTCATGGTACAGAGGAAGTCACACCACTACCAAGGGTCATAACATAACTACTCCTGGAAATGCCCACAACTCCTACGAAAGCCTTGTCAAATAGGTGTTTCTTGGACGAGGGAATGTCTTATAATACGACCCTTAGTGTTTGGCATTAATATAAAAAGGAGGAGTTAACTTTAGGGAACTACACAGGGAATTTATTTTATCAGTATAGTATTGAAATGATATTATCATTGTGGAGAATATACTTTGGTTTGGGCGCTTAAAGTGACTCGGTTTTGGACTGTCCAACTGGCCATATATCAACGCCAAACAAGGAATTTTTGTCGTATTTTGTCCTTGGTTGGGGAGCTCACAAACTTCCTGTACTGGACTGTAAAACTGGCCCAAAGTCACTTACTCCCCGGCCTGCGACAGGGTCATGGCATCTATGAGGCTGTCGATGGCATCCTTCTCTTCCTCCTTGAGCTTCGCCATCCTGCTCTGGAGAGATGGGAAGGCCAGGGACACAACCTCCATGCTATAGGGAAGCTGGATCCACAGGAGACACTCGCCATCCTTGGTAACCTTGGGGAACAGCGCGCCCATCTTGGGGTTGTAGTTCTTGCTGTAGACTCTCCTAGTGATGGCCACCATGTCCAGCTCCGCCAGGGCATGGATCAGCGCCGACAACGCCCGGGCTGCCGGCTCGTCACCGCCCCGTGCCATCACCGCCAGCACCTGGTTGCCTGTCCTGAGGTGGTGGCGCACTCGACTCGCCTCAGTGAACCCCATAACACTCATGCTGCGAGGGCTATTGGAGCAGTACATCCTGGACATGTCTCCGTAGGAGCACGGGACGAGGGTGGTGCCGTAGCAGTAGCCGCTAATGACCTCCTCCTTCGGCACCTCCGTCTGTCTCTCGTCCATGAGGTGATATGAACACTCCTTGCTGATCCCCTGCGTCCGGTCATCCCTGTAAAACTTCTTCCAGCTTGGGATGGGGGCTTGCTGCACCATGATCCGGCCTGTAATAGGGATCTTGAACGCAGCGCCGATGTCTAGGGTCGTGTTCCAGCAGGCAGTGGTCTTGTTGCTCTTCTCAAAGTACATTAGCTGGGCCATGGCGTTGTCAAAGGAGCACACGAGCCCGTCACACAGCGCAGCCATCTCCGCTTCCCCTGCCATCTGCACCACAGTCTTAGCCTTGCCGTTCCAGTTCAGCGGCTGCGTCTTTGGGGGTTTGCTGTGACCCTCGCCGCCATTAGAAGACCCAGGCTGGTGCTCGTCCTGATCCTCCTCATCGAAGTCCTCAGAAAACTCTGGCCCGATGGCGACCAGCTGTGTTTCGCTGTCCTTGAGTTCCTGTTCCACCTCCTTGTAGCGGGACTTGCTGAACTCACTGCTGAAGTCCGTAAACAGCAATATCTTCCGCTTCTCCAGCTTGAGCCCGCTGTGTGGACTGTGGAGAGGTTGATTTGTATTAGTACAACTCAATTTTTTATTATCATTTTTTTTTTTCAACAAAGGAGACAGCTCAAGGGCACAGAAAAAGGAAAACTATTGAAAAAAAAAAAAAAAAAAAAAAGCCCACTACTCGCTGCTCCTACATAAAAGAATGGTCGATTTTGAGTTAAAAAAATATTAGTAAGTAATGTTGCAAATAGCTGTTTAATTAATACAAAGTCTGCTAATTTTCTCGGTGGTGGACAGCTTCGAGGCTGTTTAATAATCATAATCAGTAATCTCGTAAACTAACAAAACAGCTATTTGTGACATTACTAATATTTTCAACTTATAATTGACTATAATTGACGGTATTTGTTATTGCTGCCTGCATGTTATTGACACTGATGACCGTTCACAATGCGTAGGCTACCATACAGTACACTTTTAAAACGTAAATATATGAAACACTCCGGCTAAATTTCGTTGCCTCATTCCTAGGTAGTATGACATGTTTAGTTAGTGCAGTCGGGTGTGATATCCAGCCCTTTATATTTTGCTTGTGACTCTTCCCTCTGCATAGGCTACCATACAGTACACTTTTAAAACGTAAATATATGAAACACTCCGGCTAAATTTCGTTGCCTCATTCCTAGGTAGTATGACATGTTTAGTTAGTGCAGTCGGGTGTGATATCCAGTCCTTTATATTTTGCTTGTGACTCTTCCCTCTGCGTAGGCTACCATACAGTACACTTTTAAAACATAAATATATGAAACTCATTCCTAGGTAGTATGACATGTTTAGTTAGTGCAGTCGGGTGTGATATCCAGCCCTTTATATTTTGTTTGTGACTCTTCCCTCTGATAAGGTGGTGCGGCACTGTTGCCAGATTATCGTACTCAGAGCATTGTTTACCTGTTTCTGATCCTTAACTATTGCAAAGAAGCAGAGATAACTAACCATTTTAACGTTCAGTATGTGTGAAGGCAGTTATTGTGGTCGAGGAGGCTGGTTTTGGGGTTGGAAATCGGCAAACATTAACCCCTTCAATACGAGGATGCGTATACTGCGTCCTTGCGTGCCCCGTACCATATCTGAGGATGCCCAAACTGCGTCCTGGCGAGCTTAAGGCCAAAAGTTTTTCACTCGACTCCTC